>NC_067419.1:47827131-48127131 GCF_009764475.1 Pristis pectinata | reverse complement strand
ACTTCACACGTGAGTGCAAGTAAAATGTTGCTCATTTTACGCATGCAACCAATTTCTACCGCACATCCTAACTGAAGGATGCAGCCTTGTTCTGTTTTCCCCAGACCTCTACTGAACTTTCCAATGATACTCCTCTGAACTGTCTAACGTCAAACTACTTCTAAATTGCAGAAGGCTCCACCTTCCCTGATTTGTCCAATATCATGCCTATTCCAAATAAATCGCAATCTCTGAGTTTTCCAGTGAGATCATTTCTCTGAATTGCCTGATGCATTGCTTCTTCCCAAGTGGCTATCCGACACTGAGCCAAAACTCTGACGGTCAATGTGAGTACTTGGAGCAGTGAAGGAAAAAACCTGAGCAATTCTTCCCCTCCTAACCAAGGGTACTGATGGCAACCCCTCTCCGCCACCCTGGACGAGACCAGCCCGATTGGAGGTGGACCCTGTGATCTTCCAGACCACTGTGGCTCAGCAACTCACTACCTCCTGTCAATCGTCAGCAAGCTCTTCACTTGACCCTGGAAAATCCTGTTCCAAACAGCCTTCTCTTGCACCGGGCTCCTGATGCTCTCACATAAGCAAGTAAGAAACAGGAGTAGGCCACTCTGCCCCTCTAGCCTGCCCCACAATTCAACATAATCATGGTTGACCTGCCCCGGGTCTCATCTCTACTGTGCCAGTTCCCATGGCCCTCAGTTCCATGATCTTCCTCTTTAGATACCCCCAGTGATACGATGTGTACATTTTCTTTCTGAAGGTGGGGACATCACCTTTGTGGCAAAGGTGGAAGCCAAGGATCTACTACGGAAACCAAACGCCAAATGGTTTAAAGGCAAGTGGCTGGACCTTGCAAGTAAGGCAGGGAAGCATCTACAACTGAAGGAATCCTTCGACAGAATCACCAGGGTAAGATGGTTGTCGGTTTGTCCTATTGATTTCTGTTTCTCATGATATCTTTGTAAAGTGAAACTCCTTCTTGGTGTCCTCACCAGTATGTATCCCACAACCACTGTCTGGTGAGAACATTAGAACACAGAACATAGAACAACACAGCACAGGAACAGGCCCTTCGGCCCACAATATTGTGCTGAACTAATTAAACCAGTAATTAAAACCCTAACTAAACTAATCCCTTCTGCCTGCACGTGGTCCATATCCCTCCATTCTCTGCACATTCATGTGCCTTTCTACGAGCCTCTATTGTATCTGCCTCCACTACCACTCCTGGCAGCCCGTTCCAGGCACCCACCACTCTCTATGTTAAAAACTTGCCCCGCACATCTCCTTTGAACTTACCCCCTCTCGCCTTAAATGCATGCCCTCTAGTATTAGACATTTCCACCCTGGGAAAAAGATACTGGCTGTCTATCCCATCCATGCCTCTCACAATCTTATAAACTTCTATCAGATCTCCCCCCAGCCTCCGCTGCTCCAGAGAAAACAATCCAAGTATGTCCAAGCTCTCCTTATAGCTAACTCTCTAATCCAGGCAGCATCCTGGTGAACCTCTTCTACACCCTCTCCAAAGCCTCCACATCCTTCCCGAAATGGGGCGACCAGAATTGGATGCAATACTCCAGATGCAGCCTAACTTATAAAGCTGCAGCATAACTTCCTGACTCTTGAACTCAGTGCCTCGACTAATAAAGGCAAGCATGCCCTATGCCTTCTTTACTGCCCTATCAACCTGTGCAGCCACTTTCAGGGAGCTATGGACTTGGAATTGTTTGTGGGATCTTGCTATGCAAAGTCTCCCCACCACGTTTCCAACATTACAACAGTGGCTGCAGTTTGTAAGTGCTTCATCGGCTGTAGAATACTCTGGAACGTTCCAACAAGGTAACGTAGCGATGCACGTCTTTCTGTTTATGTTGTTAACGAAATACAGGGGGATTCCATTAAGTTTCTGTTAATTCTGTTAAAACACACTTGGACAGGTCCATGGATAGGATAGGTTTAGAGGGATATGGGCCAAACGTAGGCAAATGGGACTAGCTCAGGTGGGCACCTTGGTCAGCGTGGACCAGTTGGGCCGAAGGGCCTGCTTCCATGCTGTATTACTCTATGACTCTGATATTCATTCAGAAGATGTGGGATAGGATTGGTTTTTAAGTATCAGAGGACTCAATCACTCAAATTTCCAGGGCTGGGATTTGAACTCATGATCTAGGTCTCTGGTTTGCTCCACCAGCGTGCTTAATGTTCCGTTCAGACCACCTCAGAGCACCTCACAGCCAATGAATCACTTCTGAGGTGCAGCCACTGCAGGGGAATTGGCAGCATCCAACTCAATCACAACAAGCTCCCACAAAGAGCAGCAACAGAACATTGAGTGAGGGGTGGCTGTTGATTGGGACAGAAAGAGCAACACAGTTCCTAATTTTGACCAGTTGAAGAAGAAGCGTCTTCTCCTGCAGAGTGTTCAACATTCCAAGGATGCTGCTCCATTAGTGGAGGGAAAGGGTGGGGGGAGTTATCACAGTTAGAGGAGCCCGCCCCCATCTGCCAGTGGATGAACCAAGTCCCCACTTGAGGGTAGACCTCTTCCTTCTGCTTCTACGGCATTCTGATCTCCTGTGGGGCTGAGGACCTTTGTCTCAGGGTCGTTGTTGGTCTCTAGTCTTTCTGCTTGGAAAATTACAGCTCAGGAGGTCATTCAGCCCGTCATGAATGTGCTAGTGAAAAGACCTCTCTAGCCTCATCCTACTCCCGAGTTCTTGCTCCATAACCCTGTGGGTTACAGCACGTTGACTGCACGCACAGGTGTCTCCAGTCAGTGTCTCAATGAGGTCCAGACCCCCTGAGTGAAAAGATTTCTTCTCACCCCACTCTGCCAGTCACGTATGCCCCTGATTTTGACCCATTTGTGAAGGGAAATGGAGTGAGTTTGAAGAGGGAATTGACAGCTGAAATTTTGGGGTATGAAAGGGTGTGTCGTGCACAGCGAGTTCTCCTGTCTGGTGTCTGGAGTAGCAGATTACTGTCACTCATTCAGTCACTTAGACGCACGGAGTGGTGTTGGTATTGGTCGGTATTAGTTTATCATTGTCACATGTATAGAGATACAGTGAAAAGCTTTTGTTTGCGTGCCATCCGGGCAGATCATTCCATACATAAGTACATCAAGAGGGTAAAAAGAAAAACAGAACAAAGAATATAGTGTTACAGTTACAGAGAAAGTGCAGTGCAGGCAGACAATAAGGTGCAAGGCTATGACGAGGTAGATTGTGAGGTCAAGGGTCCATTTTATCCGATGGGAGAGGGGAGAAGAGGGAATATCCAGGGTGTGTGAGGTCATTGATTATGCTGGCTGCTTTCCCAGGGCAGCAGGAGGTGTAGACAGAGCCCATGGAGGGGAGGCTGGTTTGCGTGGTGGACTGGGCTGTGTCCACAACTCTCTGCAGTTTCAAGCATCAAAGGAACACAGCTGTTTATTGTGGCAATTAGTCTTCAACTGAGCTACCAACACAGTGTAAACAGTGTCACGGGATACAACTGGCTGACAACTCATCAACTTTACACGAGTGCTTTCCTCAGCAGGCAATGGTTATACACCACGGGACAGAAAGGGACAACACAACTCTGCCCGATACATCACGGGCACATCCAGACCCTGAAAGAGGATCCCAGGAATAGGAACATACACATTAGCAGAGGAAAAGCCACTCAGCTTCTTCAAAAACCTCTGCCATTCAATGAGACCGTGGCTGATCTGATTATTGGTATTGGTATTGGTATTGGTATAATCTCCACATCCTTGTCTACCCATGGTAACGTAGCCATGGAAAAAGGCCCTTTGGTCCATTGAGTCCACACTGACCATCAAGCATCCACTTCCACTGATTCTATTTTATTCTCCCACATTCCCATCATTGTACCTGGATTCTACCTCTCACCCACAAGCTGAGCAATTTACACCGGCCAATTAATCTATCGTCTCCACTGGGATGTGGGAGGGAACTGGAGCATTTGGAGGAAATCCACTCAGTCACAGGGGGAACGTGCAAACTCCACAAAGGCAGCAACAAACACTCTGACAAACTTCTACAGATGTGCTGTTGAAAGTATCCTGACTGGTTGCATCACGGTCTGGGACGGCAATTTGAATGCGCAGGAACATAAGAAGCTGCAGAGAGCAGTGGACTCAGCCCAATACATCATGGGCACATCCCTCCCCACCATCGGTAGTATCTACAAGAGGTGCTGCCTCAAGAAGGCAACATCCATATCAAAGGTCCCCACCATCCGGGCCATGCCATCTTCTCGCAGCTACCATCGGGCAGGAGGTACAGAAGCCTGAAATCTAGTAAGTCTTTCATTGCACCTTGCATACGTGTACTTGTGTATATGACGATAAACTCAAACATAAACTATAGACCCAAGGTCAGAATTGAACCTGGATTGCTGGATCTGAGAGGAAACAGCTGTGCCACTGTGTACCCTGAATCTTTCACCTCCTTGCTCAACAAGTATCCCCTACTTCTGCCTTAGAATTATTCAAGGACTGTGCTTCCACTGCCTTTTGAGGAAGACTGTTCTAAAGACCCAAGATCCTATCAGAGAAAAAAAATCAGTTCATCACTCTGTTAAATAGGGATCAGTGACCTCTAGGTCTGGATCCAGCTTCTCGATTCCCCACCAGCGGTTCCCCCTCCCCAAACACCTTCCCTTCTTACCCCAGCCCTGGAGCTCCCCCAGCAGGTGTTACGGAACCTGCAACACTCTGTCACATCTGCAAATTGGTAAATTGGTTTACTATTGTCACATATACCGAGGTACAGTGAAAAACTTTGTTTAGCATGCCATCCATACAGATCATTTCATCGCATCAGTGCATTGAGGTAGTACAAGGGAAAACAATAACAGAATGCAGAATAAAGTGTTTCAGTTACAGAGAAAGTGCAGTGTAGGTAGACAATAAGGTGCAAGGTCATAATGAGGTAGATTGTGAGGTCAAGAGTCCATCTTATTGTACAAGGGGACTGTTCAATAGTCTTATAACAGCAGGATAGAAGCTGTCCTTAAGCCTGGTGGTACATGCTTTCAGGCTTTTGTATCTTCTGCCCGATGGGATGGTGGAGAAGAGAGAATGTCCAGGGTGGGTGGGGTCTTTGATTATGTTGGCTGCTTTACCAAGGCAGCGAGAAGTATAGACAGAGTCCCCTCCATGGAGGGGAGGCTGGTTTCCGTGATGTGCTGAGCTGTGTCCACAACTCTCTGCAAAGGGTCTTCACAGTAGCTCTCTGCAAAGCCGTTGCAAAGGATATCAAGAGGGAGCAGGGAATAATAAAACCAACATCCAGCCCTTTCCAAACAAGTGCCTCACGAGGAAGCCTGAGATTCCAGCCATCCTTCCCATTCCTGGAGCAGAGTTCACAGGGGTTGGACCTTCCACTCTTTATTCTACTGCTCTTTTCTCCAAATAACAACTGCGGGACACATGCCAGTGTAAATTACTCTCAGCTGTTGAGTCACAGGCCATGAAAGGAACTTGGGAGTTATACGACCAAGTGGATAAATGCTGTCATACTGGACTATTTTTAAGTTGTGTCCTGGTATCACTATCTGCATGCCAAGTTCCATCCAGATACTTCCAAGTGCATTTAGAAGTTTTTGTAGAATCTTTTCCTGTTTTGGTTCCGTCATTCCACAAGTATTAATTTAGATAGAATGACTGCCATTCCTCACACCCACTCACTGTTCTAATCTAGAGTTTATCTCCCTGACCTCAGCTCAATGAGACCTGACTCAATGTTGGGTTTGGGTCTGATGGGCTAGTCCTTCATAAATAAATGTGCTCGTTTCCAACGTCTGCAAATCTTTCCCTCAAGAGTCAACTCAAGTCAACTCGAGTTTATTGTCATGTGCACAAGTGCAGTGAGGTACAGGTACAATGAAAAACTTGCTTGCAGCAGCATCACAGGCACATAGGTACAGACCACACACAGAACATGAATTATATGTACATTATATATAAAATGTGAAAAAAGAGGACTCTGCAAAGTCAAGACAGTGCAAAAAAAAACAGACACAATCAGAGACAAGTCTATGGTACTGCAAGATGTGGTCCGTAGTGTTCTGTTGCTGAGGTAGTGATTAGGGTTGTGCCATTTGGGTCAAGAGCCAAATGGTTGAAGGGAAGTAGCTGTTCTTGAACCTGGTGGTGTGTACAGAAGCCTGAAATCCCACACCAGCTGTTCAGAAGCCTGTACAGAAGCTGTACAGAAGCCGTACAGAAGCCTGAAGTCCCACACCACCATGTTCAGGAACAGCTGCTTCCCTTCAACCATTCAGTTCTTGAACCAACCTGCACAACCCTAACCCTACCTCAGCAACTCTATGGCCACTTTGATCACTTTGCACTAAAATTGATTTTTTTCGTTCTAATTTGTGTTTTCTCGTAAAAATTGTGTATAATTTATGTTTTCCTTGTGAATGCTGCTTATCTGATGCTCTGTGCCTGTGATGCTGCTGCAAGTAAGTTTTTCATTGCACCTGCGAACACATGGACTTGTGCAGATGACAATAAACTCGACTTTTAACTTTTTTTGACTCAGGCTCTTTGTACCCAAGCTCGCCTCGGATTGGAAGCTCCAGAACTTTAACATCCTCCTCCAAAATCTACAAATAAACATGGTCAGCCGGAAATCAGTGCTGTGATTAATTTACCTGGGGATTTACCCTGACTCTCTGGGTAAGGGGAACATCCAACACAACATTTAATTGGATCCGTGAAACTAGCACATTTATTTATGAAGGACCAGCCCCATCAGACCCACACCCAACACTGAGTCAGGCTCATCGAGCTGTGGTCAGGGAGACAAACTCTCATTTTGATTAGAATAGTGAGTGGGCAATGAGGAACAGCAGTCAATTTTTTAACTTCAATGCTGCACGACAATCTTTGCACCATTCTGCTGTTTTGTGCTCGTTGCTGTATTTATTACTGTATTTATTACCATGTACACTGCTCACTCTGTGAGCTTCACCCAAGCAAGGAATTTCATTGCACCCTTGTGTGTCTGACAATAAAGTAATCTGAATCTGTGTGTTTAAACTGAGTCCAAAATGTCCCCAGAATCAGAGTTTATGGCAGAAGTATTTGTGTTAAAAATTCCACAGTGTTGTGGGTGGTTCACTCTAACTTTGGACAATTTATTTCAAAGGAAAATCAAATAAGATTGCATGAATTCTGAAATAAAAACAGAAAGTACTGCCCAGCGGGTCAGGCAGCATCTGTGGAGAGAGAAACAGAGATATTGTTTCCCATTTACCAGTTCTGGCGAAGGGTCTTTGACTTATTTCACTTTCCATCGACTGGCTGAGTGCTTCCAAGGAAGCTAACACAACTGAGCGGAAACTTACCCCAATGGTCAACAAAATCTTTCATTTCTGGAGGCACCAGGAGCAAGCCCAACTGTGAGCCACTTTAACCTGCACGCTGTGCTTCACCTCCCACTGAGAGCTGACCTCTCACAGCCTTGTGGTACAAAAATCATTCCTTTTTTATTGCAGATTCACACTTTTGAAATGCAAATCATCAAAGCGAAGGAAAACTATGCCGGAAACTATCGCTGTGAGGTGACCTGGAAGGACAAGTTTGACAGTTGTACTTTTGACCTGGAAGTCATAGGTGAGGAACATTTTGGTGAATCTTCCAACTACAGGTTGAAACTCTTTAGTCCAGCAGCCTTGGGACCCGACTGGCGCCAGATCACAGAAAACACAGACCACAAAAATTGCTCCTGGTCATCTTCTGAGCAGGAGAGCTGTGCTTTTTAACACTGTTCTTTTGGACACTCCCCGGGGTTACATAAAGGTTCCAAGAACTGTTCATAACCCAAAGTTTCTGTTAAGTCAGAGTAGCTCTTGGCTGGGATTGCAAAAGTTGTACTGGTAGGTTAGTTAGCTGCAGGTTAGTACAGATCTTTGTTAAGTTTAGATCTTAGTTAAAATTAGTTAGTTAGTATAGATCTGCACCACAGATTCAAAACACGTTGGACTGTGGGAGACAACCTGTAATTTTATACTTCTTAAGTTTTCTTTGCTGCTAACAATTTCAGGAAGGCACAGGTGTGAGAGAATGCCAGGAATTGAGTAGTCAGGCAGTGAAATTCAAGTGGGCCAAGGAATGGCAAATGGAGTTTAATTCAGATAAATGTGAGGTGTTGCAAAGTCAAATCCAAGTAGGACTTTCACAGTGAACGGCAGTGCCCTGGGGAGCGTTGCAGAATGGAGGGAACTTGGGAGTACAGATACATGGTTCACTGAAAGTGGAGTCACAGGTAGACAGGCTGGTGAAGAAGGCTTTATACTCAATGCCCTGGCCTTCATCAGTCAGGGCATTGAGTATAAAAGTTGGGAGGTCATGGTGTGGTTGTACAGCACACTGGTGAGTCTGCACTTGGAGTACTGTGTTCAGTTTTGGTTGTTGTGCCATAGAATACAGAATCATATAAATCTATATAATTTCTCTCTTTCTCCCCCCCCCTTTTCTTTAAAAAAAAGAAAATGTATACATGCAAAAAAAAAAAGAACTCTCTGCAAAACAAAACCCACACTCTGCAAAATAAAGTTATCCCTCAGACTTTGTGGCATGATGTTGTGCCGACCTATATAAACCTACCCTATGATCAATCTAACCCTTCCCTCCTACACAGCCCATAATCCTCCATTTTTCCTACTTCCATGTGCCTATCTAAGTCTTGTAAATGTCCCTATTGTATCTGTCTCTACCACCACACCCGGTAGTGCGTTCCATGCACCCACCACTCTTTCTGTAAAAGATCTACCTCTGACATCTTCCTACACTTTCCTCCCCTGACCTTAAACTGATATTGGCCATTGCCGCCCTGGGGAAAAGTCCACTCTGTTTATGGCCCTC
Organism: Pristis pectinata; assembly: GCF_009764475.1. Taxonomy (NCBI): domain Eukaryota; kingdom Metazoa; phylum Chordata; class Chondrichthyes; order Rhinopristiformes; family Pristidae; genus Pristis; species Pristis pectinata. The sequence goes on along the minus strand of NC_067419.1, from coordinate 48,118,245 downwards.
ATAATCTTATACATTTCCATCAAGTCGCCTCTCATCCTGCATTGCTCTAAAGAGAAAAGCTTTAGCTCGCTCAACCTTTCCTCACAAGACATGTTCTCTAATCCAGGCAGCATCCTGGTAAATCTCCTCTGCACCCTCTCTAAAGTTTCCACATCCTTCCTTTAATGAGGTGACCAGAACTGAACACAATACTCCAAGTGTGGTCTAACCAGAGTTCTATAGAGCTGCAACATTACCTCACAGTTCTTGAACTCAATCCCCTGACTAATGAAGGCCAGCACACCCATAAGCCTTCTTAACCACCCTATCAACTTGCACGGCAACTTTGAGGGATCTATGGACTTGGACCCCAAGATCCCTCTGTTCCTCCACACTCCTAAGAATCCTGCCATTGACCTTGGACTCCATCTTCCAAAGTGTATCCTTTCACACTTTTTGGATTGAACTCCATCTGTCACTTCTCTGCCCAGCTCTGCATCCTGTCTATGTCCTGTTGTAACCTACGACAACCTTCTACACCATCCACAACCCCTTCAACCTTCGTGTCATCCGCAAACTTACTAACCCATCCACCCACTTCTTCATCCAAGTCATTTATTGGAAAAATGTCATTAAACTGGAAAGAGTGCAGAAAAGATTTACGAGGATGTTGCCAGGACTTGAGCGACTGAGTTATGGGGAGAGGTTGGACAGGCTGGTCTTTATTCCTTGGAGTGTAGGAGACTGAGAGGTGATGTTATAGAGGTGTATAAAAAATCATGAGGGGTATAAATAGGGTGAATGCATTCAGTCTTTTCCCAGGTTGGGGAATCAAGAACTAGAGGGCATAGGTTTAAGCTGAGAGGGGAAAGATTAAATAGGAATTTGAGAGTCAACTGTCTTACTCAAAGTATGGTATTCATGTGGAATGAGCTTCCAGAAGAGGTTGAGGCAAGTAGAACAACAACTTTTAAAAGACAGTTGGACAGGTACGTGGATTGGAAAGGTTTAGAAGGTTTTGGGCCAAATGCCAGCAAATGGGACAAGCTTGGATGGGGCATCTTGGTCAGCATGGACCAGTTGGGCTAAAGGGCCTGTTTCCGTGCTGTATAACTCTATGAACTCTGTGAGTGGAATTAACCTAAACAGCTCAGAGAGTGGCACGGGTCTTAGACCAGAGTTGAGTTGAGTTGCTCTGAGACCACTTTGCCCTGGGGTGGGCTCCGGTGTTGCATCGCGCTGACCCGAAGCGGTTCGTGGTGCTTTACCATCCATGTGCCATTGGATATTGGGTTTGTGGTGAACACACCTAAATCACCGCACTGCACTGGCCTCTGCACCAACTTGTTAAAAGCAAGTTTTTTGATGAGGCAGCATAGAAGGTTGAAGAAGAGAGTGCAGTACATGTGGTCCACATTGATGTTCAGAAGCTGTTTGATAATATCCCCCATCAAATGTTGGTTAGCTAGAGCAAGAGTGGTTACAATCTGCAACTCACTACTTGTAGAGGTGTTGGAAACAGTCAGTCAGGGCTTTCAAGAGGGGGTCCGACATGCACTTGGGGGACAATGATTTTCAGGGCGATGGGGAAAGAACATAAGGTCATATACATAGGATTTATCACACAGGAACAGGCCATTTGGCCCAACCAATCCATGCTGGCATCTATGCTTCACTCAAGCCCCCTGCCATCTTTCCTGTGGTAAATCTATCAGCGTGACCCTGTGTTCTCTTCTCCCTCCTATGCTTGTCAAACTCCCCTTAGCAACATCTAAACCACTTGGCCTAACCACTCCCCATTGGAACAAGTGAAGAGTTCCTTCTGAATCCCCAGTTGGATTTCTCTCTGACTGTCTTCTACTGACAACCTCTTGTTCTGCTTTTGCCATGTGGAAACATTCCCTCTGCTCCCACTCCATCATTGTATAGACCTCCACTGGCTCCCCCGCTCAGCTTTCTTTTCTCAAGAGACCCAGCCTGTTCATCCTTTCCTGAGATATATTCCCTTGCATTTCTGGTATCATCCGTACAAAAGTTCTCCAACCCTTCCCCAGTGTCTGTGTATCCTGCTTACAATGACAATCAGGACTGTACACCATGCTCTGGGTGAGATTGAACACAGGTTTAGCATAGCTTCCCTCTTTTCCAATTCTATCCCTCTTGAATCAAACTGTGGAGTTTGGATTATCCTACTTTGTGGCACTGTTAGCCTGTGGTGCAACCTTTAACGATTGGTGTGGGTGATCCCTTGTTCCTCTGTCCCATCTTAGACCTGCAAGTAATGCGACCTCCCTGTTCTCCCTACCAATGTGTACCAGCTGGGATTGATTAGACAGACACATGTGGTCAGCACAGACTCGAAGAGTGAATGGTCTTTTCCTTGCCATTATGAAAGAAATGTTTACAATTTATGAAAGGATGTAGGCAAAAGGCAGGTAACTATAGGCCAGTTAGCTTAACATCTGTAGTCGGGAAAATGCTTGAAGCTAACATTAAGGAAGAAATAGCGAGACATCTGGATAGAAGTGGTTCCACCAGGCAGATGCAGCATGGATTCAGGAAGGACAGGTCCTGTTTGACAAACTTACTGGAGTTCTTTGAGGATATAATGAGTGCAGTAGGTGTTGTACACTTGGAGTCCCATGTCCACATCAGCCATGATCTTATTGAATGGCGGAGCAGGCTCGACGGGTCAGATGGCCGACCCCTGCTCCTGTTTCTGATATTCTTTTGGCATTTCACTCGTATTTTTTTGCTTTCAGAAGTCCCAGAGGTTCAGCAGATTGATATCCGAGCTGCCTTTAAACGCAGGTAACTACAACAACACTTCAGCAAGATTCCAATCTCTCCTTATTCCCCGAAGTGCATTCAACCCTCTTTCATAGAATTGACAGCCACGGCCATTCCCCCCATCTGCTCCCTGGTACTGTTTCTGCTCTGCACCAGCCTTCTCCCATCCCTCCATCTCAATACGTTAACATATCCTTCTCTTTCCTCTCATTAGCCTTAAATACACCCATGACATTCAGTTTGATGGGAGCCAGATACACACACTGTGTGATTAAAGGATAATAAAACTCCCTTCATCTGCACTCTCAGGGCTTTGCTGGTGGTGGACAAATGGATTTTCTGAACTGTCAGATGTTATTTTATTAATAACCCAACACACATTTAATCCCCTCATTTTCAAGATGTAACTCAGTACAAAAATGCATTTTCCAGTGAACCTGGTAAGTTTAAAAGGAGCACAGCAACCAGGTCCCTGATGTGAGAGGGAGAGTGGGAACTGTGATCTCAGAGAGGGAGAGTGGGAAACAGGCCCCAGGGAGTGAGTGGGAACTGTGGCCCCAGGGAGTGAGAGGGAGAGTGGGGACTGTAGCCCCAGGGAGTGGGAGAGAGAGTGAGAACTGTGGTCTCAGAGACTGAGAGGGAGAGTGGGAACTAGCGCCCTGGTGAACCAGATGCAGAACCACCGTGGGTTCTACATCGTCGGATTATTGGAGTTTTACTGCACCCAGTTAACTTTTGGAAGTCCCTCTTTAAACAGGCAGCACATTCAAGGTCCCAGCAACTGGCTCCTGAAAAGTAATTTTCATTTCCTTCCTGGTTCTTGGTTTGAACCTGTGTTTCCTGTTACTGGTTCACTGGAAACAGTTACCTCCCCTTTATTGCAAGCCTGGTGGGCGCACACTTTGAATCTTTCAGGCATGTTCAGATGGAGTAACGATCTTTTCTTTAAGGAGTTAATTGTGTGAAGACCACTAAGCATTAATGCAGTCTATGAGTCTTGTATAGTGCCATGCTGATTGATAAGCAGATGTTACATTTTTTCTAATAAACGAGGTTTATTTACATATTTACAATTTTAAGCAGAATATTTACGTGGTTCTCAAATTAAAAATGACCATTCCAGTCTGGGATGCACTCCAGCCCCTGCGATGCCCACTGATCCCGAAAGGCCCCCAGAAATCTAGTAGACACCAAGAGCTCCCCCTCTTCCAGGCATGGACGTATCCTTGGAAGAGGAGCAGGCAGTCGGCTCGGGCGGAATCCACTGCCTGGAACTGTGAATGGTAACCTTGTCCAGGACCAGGAGCAGACCAACGAGGGGATCCCCTGACTGACACCCCCCCACCCTCCCCCTCCCCGCATCCTCTGTGCAGGGTGCCCAAAGCTCAGGGGAGTGGGGCTGAAGTGCAACCAGAACTTGAGGAGCAGCCCCTACGAATACTCAAACAGGAGCTGCACCACGTTGTGGTGTGGTCAGTGCGTAGGGTGATGATTAGATGCCTAAACAGGAGGTATTGAGGCTTCTTCATGTGGTAACTGGTAAAAAAGAGGAGCAAAGTCAACCATCCATGCACCATCTTCAAGGTATAGGAGGAGAGCATTCAGTGCCCCATTCAGTCTTGACAGTTCCAATGGGCCGCCTGCATCAACTGCTCTTTCCCAACTTGCTCCACTCTTTGTGTGAGGAATGCCTACTGATTTCTCTTTTAGTCAACGCTGGCTCTAGAAAATCCCACTTCTTCACAAAGAGCAGAGGATACACGATGCAGGAAGCAGCATCGTGAAACGTCAGATGGAGAGGTATTCTTCTTGTCGTCTGGACCAGCTGCAGGAGTGGTCACTGAGAAAGGCGCAAAGCTTACTGCTCCTCCAGGGAGCAGAGTGAAATAGTGCAGGAACACAAAGAAATGCACTTAGTCCTGAAATAAGGAGGGAGCGCTGAGAAGTGTGAGCTTCTAGAAAATGACACTACAGGAACCACAAACTGCCAAAACCCAAGATGCGGAGCCAGGTCAGAAACACCAAGTGCCTTGCTTCATGGGAACTCAGAACTGCTGTCTACAGAGCTGGAGGATTCACTAATTATTTAACGCTGAAGTAATAAGAACATCTGTATGGAAGTCTGTAGACATGTATTGGAACATCTGACTGTGAAGATTACCTTCAGTGAACATCCCACATCTAGAGGCCAAGATGTCGATTTCCTATCATTTGTAGAAAACTTTTGGGATCAGTATTCTGAGCCCACATGATGCATCCAGATATCTCGTACCCATCTTTGGAAGGAGGATAATTGAAGACCACTTTTTGGGCGACTTTGATATGAATCTCAACAGAAGAGCAGGAAGTTTACCAAAAGGCCAAATGAAAGATCAGTGAAGAATCTGTTCCAATCAGTGAGACGATGGAGTGAGCTATAAGGAAATGTCTACCTCTTCAGTAGGAGAACAGAGGCAATTGCGTCTATGATGGTCACACCAGATTGGATACAAGATAAGCAACAAGGGAAGCATCCAGCGAATTTATGATTGTTGCTTGGGGAGGGTCTTGGATGGTTGATTGATGGGTGGGTTAAGGTTCAATTTTGATTGGTTGGTGGATGGATGGATCAAAGTCCACTGGTGGGTCTTGAGAAGTGGATGAGTGGTCAAGGTTGGTTGATGGACAGGTGGGTGATTGGGTGATGAGTGGGTGGGCCAAGGGTGACTGGTGGGTGGATAATGGATCTTGGTGGATTGGTAGGTCATGATTTATGCATGGGTGATTGAATGGGTCTTGGTTAATCTTGCTTGCCCAGTTGCCTGGTGGCATTTAAGGGCTTCTGATTGGCTTTTCTTTGCTAATCGACATGACCTGCAAGTTCACCTCTAAGAAAATCTATTGTTTTTGTCTCAATCATAGGGCGGCGCCAGTAAGGTAAGGAACTCTTTCATTCTTATATATTTTGGTAACTCTTAGGGAAGGAGAGAATCTCTTATTTCCCTCTTAGTATCTTTCTGTGGGTGATGTGGGAGAGTAATCTTATAAGTAATCTTCAGTTTAATTAGCATCTTGTGTCTTGTCTTTCCCTGGGTTGGTGATGAAGAGACCTGTCTGCTTAACGTGGTCTCCCCGCTGCCATGTATGACTTCCTTGTTATCTCATGACATTAACCAAAAATTAGTGGCTACTGCCTTGAGCGGAGTCGTATTCTCTTGACACTTGACTCTTGAAGCGACGAGGTTTCATTGCCTGTCTTGTGACTAACCATACTTTGTTTATTGACTGCAACATTGAGCACAGGTGCACCATGTCTGGGTACAGGCGATTCAGCCGCGAAATCACTCCGTGAGTTTCTGATCATGAATCTTTATTGGTCAATATGTTGGACGGTTAACTAATCTTACTAATTTTCTTTTTTTGAAGTTTGTGTACCATAATGACTGAATTATGAGTACTCTTCTACACTTTATTGACAAGATGCTGATCTTGCACATCAATACCTCCTGATGTAAGGAAGAACTGAGAAAACAGATGTGACTTGTGTACCAGGTTTCATGGTAAAAGTTGTGCTCAAACTTGTGCAATCACATCCAATGATTTTCTTCTCACCGTTATGGTCTCTCACGATGCTCCAACTAACACTCGGGACACAGCCGCTTGCTGTGGTCAGTTTTTTGATTGCATCTCTTGAGTGCTTGGAGGTATTTTCTTGTCTAGATATCTTCGTGGAAGAGGGTGGAGTCTTTACATCGGCCAGCGATGAATAACAGTTACCAATGGGATGTAATAAGTGTCTGTATACAAACACATCATAATCCGGCCAAGTTGTTCAGGGGCTCCCTCATGTTTTTAATAAATTAATTGGTAATGCCAGCAACCCTAATTACCCTGACCTCAATGGTTTGTGGGGCTGTTACAGAGGGCAGTTAAGGAGCAACCGCTTGGGGTGTCTGGAGTCAAATACTGGGCAGACTCAAGGCAAGGATGGTTGCTTTCCTACCCTGATGAATACTGGTAATTGGTTAACTATTGTCCCATATACTGAGATACAGTGAAAAACTTTGTTTTGCATGCCATCCAGAGAGATAATTCCATACGTCAGTGCATCGGGGTAGTACAAAAGGGAAAACAATAAGAGAATGCAGAATATAGTGTTATCGTTGCAGTGCAGGCAGACAAATAAGGTGCTAGGGCATTGACGAGGTAGATTGTGAGATCAAGAGTTCATCTTTATCGTACAAAGGTTCGTTCAAAGGTCTTATAATAACAGGTTCGAAGCTGTCCTTGAGCCTGGTGGTACGTTCCTCAAGCTTTTGTATCTTCTGCCCGATGGAAGAGGGGAGAAGAGGGAATAACTGGGGTGGGAGGGGTCTTTGATATTTGTGAGCCAGTTATTTTCTTCTGACGATCTAATGGTTCAATGCAATTAACTAAATTTAATTTTCTGACTGCTATGGTGCAACTTGCAGTCTTGTCATCAGTACTGGTCATTCGATTGCTAGAATATAAACGTTTAGAGAGAGAAGCAGAGGTCATTTTATCAGAACTAGGAAAAGTCAGAAAACAAGTTTTAACTTGCACAGAAAGAGAGGTGGGGAAAACAAAAAGCATTTGTAATTGGTTTATTATTGTCACAAGTACCGAGATACAGTGAAAAACTTTGTGTGCCGTCCAGTCAGACCATTCCGTACATCAGTGCATTGAGGTGCTACAAAAGGAAAACAATAACGGAATGCAGAGAAAGTGCAGCACAGGAAGACAATATAAGGTGCAAGGGCCATGACAAGGTAGACTGAGAGATCAAGAGTTCATCTTTAGCGTATAAGAGGTCTGTTCAAGAGTCTTAAAACAGCAGGATAGAAGCCATCCTTGAGTCTGGTGGTATGTGTTCTCAAGCTTTTGTATCTTCTGCCTGATGGAAGGTGATCGGGGTGGGAGGGGTCCTTGATTATGTTGGTTGCTTTCCCAAGGCAGCGGGAAGTGGAGACAGAGTCCATGGAGGGGAAGCTGGTTTCTGTGACGCGCTGGGCTGTGTCCACAACTCTCTGCAGTTTCTTGCGGTCCTGGGCAGAGCAGTTGGCAGTGATGGAGTGGAGTCTGAGAGACTGCTACTACAGTACTTGGTAGTGAACTGCTGCTCCAGTCACCACCAAGCCTCCTTTCCCTTTTGACCTGCTTGCTTGTTAGCCATTTTCTCAGTTTGGAGCAGAAACAATTGGACCTTACAGCTGTTTCAAGTCCAGGAATACATGGGCATCATGGAACTCCATGAATCACGAGGCTTGTAGGATTATGATGTCTTGTACCTCTGTAAATGCATGTGACAGTATTAATTCTCAAAAATTTTAACAGGTACAACATGTGGCGTTGGAGTGTAGTGCTGATGAGGTTTGAGCAGGCAGTAAAGTATAATTTATTACTTTTGTTTTGAAAATTTATTGAAAACAGCTGAATATTAAAAGTTGAAGGCAGATTTTGAACGTGGATTGACGACGGTTATGTATTACCAAATTAGGAAATCAACTAGACTGCCTCAGAATTGAACTTAGATTTATATCTACATACATATGTTGTTTTAGTTTTGTCTTGGGTAAAGATTCAACATCACTCCCTTTGCATTGTGTGAAATTTTAAGAATTCTGGTGGTTGAGCTAATATTGGAGACAAATCTCTTTCAAGTGCAATTGGATGAACTTAAATGAGTTGGTTTCTCTTCAGCCTTGCTCTGAGTGAATGTTCTATTTCTTTTACAGTTTCTTATTGACTAGATTCCTAGCAGCTTGAACGTCTTTTTCTTTTTCTCTCTTTGTTAAAAGTGGAGGCGATGGTCAGGATGATGCAGGGGAACTTGATTTCAGTGGATTATTGAAGCACAGGTAAGATATTAATGACGTTGGTGAGGGGGTACTTGGACTATTGTGTTCAGTTTTGGTTGCTCAGCTATAGGAAATATCCTATTGAGCTGAAAAGAGTGCAGAAAATATTTACAAGGATGTTGCCAGGACTCGAGGGATTGGCTTATAGGGAGAGATTGGGCAGGCTGGGACTTTATTCCTTCCAGTATAGATGTACTGTATATAAAATCATGAAGGGCATAGATAGGGTGAATGCACTTAGACATTTTCCCAGGGTTAGAGAATCAAGAACTAGAGGGCATGGGTTTAAGGTGAGAGGGGAGAGATATAATAGGAACCCAAGGGGCAACTTCTTCACACAGAGGGTAGTGAGTATATGGAACAAGTTGCCAGAGGAAGTGGTTGAGGCAGGTACAATAACAACATTTAAAAGGCACTTGGACAGGTACATGGATAGAAAAGGTTTAGAGGGATATGGGTCAAACACGGACAAATGGTACCAGCTTAGGTGGACATCTTGGTTAGCATGGACCAGTTGGGCTGAAGGGCCTGTTTCCATGCTGTATGGCTCTATGACTCCCTGACAAGGGTGTTATCAAGCAGGACCTGTCACCGGGCCACATCAGGAGACAGGAGAAGTGGACTTGGTCAAGGAGCATCTTAAAGGAGGAAGGGGCAGTTTGGGGAGGAGGGAGGTGGGGAATTCAAGAGCTTTGGATACCAGTGGCTTAAGTCCTGGCACCAGAAGCAGGAAGATAAAATCTGGGAATGCTGGAAGGGGGTAGAAGTGGAGGAGTGCAGAGGGCTGTGGGGGGGGGGAGAAGCGTGCAAGGTGGAACTGAATCCCTTGTCTTCATCGCCAGGGAAATTAAGGAAGAAAGCACGGAGCCTGACTTTGATGTGTGGGAGCTGCTGAAGAACGCCCAGCCACACGAGTACGAGAAGATTGCATTTGAACATGGCATCACTGACCTGAGGGGTCTGCTGAGGCGCTTGAAGAGGATAAAGCGAGAAGAGAAAAAAAGTGCTGGCAAGTACCTTGAAAGACAAAAGGACGCGGAGACTGCTTCCCTTCTCCATTGACTGTGGGTCACTGCGAATAAATCATAGAACATAGAACATAGAACATAGAACACTACAGCACAGTACAGGCCCTTCGGCCCACAATGTTGTGCCGACATTTTATCCTGCTCTAAGATCTATCTAACCCTTCCCTCCCACATCGCCCCCTATTTTTCTATCATTGCACCAAGAAACTTGCTCCCTACCTCTGCTGAGCTTCCTGAAGGACCTGCCTACTTTGTCCCGTCCCCCTGCCCTCTCCCCACAGCCCTGGCACTGTTGCCGTCAACTATTTGTAGAATTCTCTTCAGAAAGTTTCTGTAGAATCTGTTTCCATTGTCCTTTAGGGAAGCACGTCCAGATCACAGCAACTTGCTGCATCTATTTAAAAAAGAAACCCTCTCCTCATCTGCCTCTTGCTTCTTTTGCCGATTATCCTACATTTGTGTCCTTTGGATACTGATCCTCCTGTCACTGCGAACTCTCCATCAAAACTTCTGTAAACCATTAAATCTCCTCTTAACCTCCTCTGTGGTAAGGAAGACTATCTCCACTTCTCCAGTCTCTCCCCCAAGAACTGATGGCTGAGCTCTCCTAATGTTATGGTAAATTGCTTTTTCACCCTAACTGTCGATACAGGAGAATTCCTTCTCTCGGAATGTCTGGCAGTGTCTTGTAACACAACCACTCATTCAGAGAATCAGGAGTGACAAATGCACTGATGTAAAACTTCCTCTCTCTTGTGTGCAGTACAGTAGTACATTGTACTCTGCATCTGAAACTCAGTCCTGTTGACTTAAAGAGATCTGAATTCCAGAATCAGAGTACAACGTTATATTGCACTTAGTGCTATAAACTGGCGAATATCTCTCATTGATAAATGGAAATATTGGTGTTGATTTTAACCCTGTGGACATGTGGCTAATGGTTGCCTGAGGACAATGGAGCTGAATCTTCTCAGAACCCAGCCAATGGTGTCACCTATCTGCAGGGCCTTGAAAATGAATGAAGAGTGTGTACAGACAAAACTTCTAAAACGGGGCACCCAAAATATTGTCCAGTGCTCCAATCCTTTAGATCAGTCAGATCCCCTATTTACAAACGCTTTCAAATCTTCAGTAAAGTAACATGTAAAAGTTGGCTTTGCTTCACATTGTTCTCTTACTCACATTTCCTTCCTGTTGTGCACAAAGCTTTTGCAAAGATTCTGGATCCTGCCTATCAGGTGGAGAAGGGCGAAAAGATAAGGTTTGTGGTGGATTTGGCAGATCCAACCGTGGACCTGAAATGGTATCGCAATGGGCAAGAAATCCGCCCTGGTCCAAAGTAAGTGTTTGCCTTAAACTTTTTATTTATTAGTTAAGTGGACTGAAATTATAACATCAGCCCTGATGGAGTGAATGTACTGTATTATGACCTCAGGCTATTCCCATTTATTCCATCCAGGCCTCTTAATTTTATAAAGTCTCCTCTCAGCTTTCCATGAAATAGATTCCATGGAATGCCACATTACAGGAAGGATGTGGAGACTGTGGAGAGGATGCAGAAGAGGTTCACCAGGATGTTACTTGGATTAGAGAGTATGAGCTACAAGGAGAGGTTGGACAAATTTGAGTTTGACTCCCTAGAGCATCGAAGGCTGAGGGGAGACCTGATAGAGGTTTTTAAATTACGAGAGGCATAGATAGAGTCAGAGTCTGTTCCCCAGGGTGGAAATGTCAAACACCACAGGATATGCTTTTAAGGTTAGAGGGGAAAAGTTTAAAGGCGACATAAGGGGCAATTTTTTACGCAGAGAGGGGTAGGTGCCTGGAGTGGGTTACATGCAGTTTGGTGGAGTTTAAGAGGCTTTTCGATAGACACATGAATATGAAGGGAATGGAGGGAGATGGATGATACACAGGAGGAGGGCATTTAGTATAAATTGGCATCAAGATCGGAACAACATCATGGGCTGAATGGCCTGTCCACTGCTGGACTGTTCTGTGTTTTGTTCTATGAAATAACCCTATCTTATCCCACCTTCCCTTGAGGCTGCACTCCCTCCGGCTCCAGGTTCTCATTCACACGATACACCACCCTGCTCTGAACATGTCACTGTCCATACATGATCACTGCATAAGAGATTGGTGGATATTGAGCCAACGGGATAACCACATGAACCACAGCAGTCGAAGAGAGAGACAGCACCCTTTCGGTCACATTAAGTTATCTGAGAGGCTGGTGGCCACCTTAAGAGATGTTCTATGAAGAAAGGCTAAGCAGTTTGGGTCTGTGTTCCCTGGAATTTGAAAGAATGACTGGGATGTTATTCAAAGTCAAAGTCAAGTTTATTGTCATCTGCACAAGTCCATGTGCGCACAGGTGCAATGAAAAACTTACCCGCAGCAGCATCACAGGCACAGAGCATCAGGTAAACAGCATTCACAAGAAAAACATAAATTATACAAGAAAGAACACAACTAGAACAAAAAAAGTCCATTGTAGTGTAAAGTGGTCACAGTGTTTCTATACTGAGGTAGTGATTAGGGTTGTGCAGGTTGGTTCAAGAACCCAATGGTTCTGCTGTTCCTGAACCTGGTGGTGTGGGACTTCAGGCTTCTGTACCTCCTGCCCGGTGGGAGCTGCAAGAAGATGGCATCAACGATTCAGGAACAGCTTCTTCCCCTCCGCCATCAGATTTCTGAATGGTCCACGAAACCATGAAAACTACCTCGTTATTCCTTTTTTTTCGCACTACTTATTTGTTTTTGTAATTTATAGTAAATTTATGTATTTGCACTGTACTGCATAACAACAAATTTCACCTCATCTAAGTCAGTGATAATCAACCTGATTCTGATCCTGATTCTGGCCCAGACGGTGGGGATCTTTGATGATGGATGTTGCTTTCTTGAGGCAGCATCTCCTGTAGATACTCCCGATGGTGGGGAGGGGTGTGCCTGTGTGTATTAAATCCTAAGGGTAGATGTTGAGATGTTTCCACAAACTAGGGAACATAGAAGGTAAGAAGCTGGTCATTTAAAACTGAGGTGCATAAAAATTCTCTGAAGGAGGTGAATCCCTGGAATTCTCTGCTCCTGCTGGGTGGTGGAGCCGGATCATAAGATAAGATAAGATATCTTTATTAGTCAGATGTACATCGAAACACACAGTGAAATGCATCTTTTGCGTAGAGTGTTCTGGGGGCAGCCCACAAGTGTCACCACGCTTCCAGCGCCAACATAGCACGCCCACAACTTCCTAACCCGTACATCTTTGGAATGTGGGAGGAAACTGGAGCACCCGGAGGAAACCCATGCAGACACACGGGGAGAATGTACAAACTCCTTACAGACTGTGACCGGAATTGAACCCGGGTCACTGGCGCTGTAATAGTGTTGTGCTAACCATTACACTAGGTGGAGATGGATAAATATTTGAAAGATCAAGTTGAGGGTTATGGGGAATTGGTACAGGATAGGAACTGAGGCCAGCATAGATCAGCCATATTAAATGGCAGGGCAGGCTTGAGGGGCCGAGTGGCCTACTCTTGCATCTATTTTCTAGCGGCCACAACATGAATGAGATGATGGTTTCTGTCGTGCTGAGGAAGGGTGGTCGTGTTGGGGTGGGAAAGAATGGCCTTGATATGGGCACTGGAGGAGCAAACGATGATCGGGGACAGTGGTGGAATTGGGAAATCAGATGTGGACAGTTCCGGTCAAACTTGTGCCAGACTGAACTGCTGAGGCTGCATCTAATGAAGCTTCCCTTTGTCATCTTGAACAGGTATATCTTTGAACACAAGGGGACGTTACGTATGTTGACGATAAAGAATTGTACCAAGGCAGATGATGCAGCATACCAGGTCTCGGCTGGGGAGGAGAAGTGTACAACAGAATTGTTCGTTAAAGGTGAGCACCTTCCAAAACCTCCTCTGTAAGTTGACGCTGCCCTCCTGTTCACAGAGAAACTGTCCAACAGATCCACGCCCAAATCTACCTCCACCTCCCCACCTCATCTCACTCCATGAGCATCTCCCTCTGCCCCCCAAGGGCATATCTGACTTCCCCTTAGGCCATAGAGGCCATTCAGCCCATCTAGACCCTCTCTCAACATGGAGAGCAGAGTAAGGTTGCCCATCTTTAATTAGGGTGTCAATCAGAGGCCAATCTTATTGGTGGGTCCGGAGTTACAGAAGGCTGGTCTGGATGAGGATGGTAATAAACCTTCTTCGCTGAAAGGTGTTCGGGAACCAGACGGGTTTTTAATAACATTATGGTGATTTCGTTCATCACCACCATAACTAACACTGGCTTTTTTTAAAATTGTGGATAATTTAATTTCCGGGTGCTGTGGTAAGGTTAGTCCAGATTTCTGGATACTGGTCAGTAACTTAACCGCTATGTCACCCACCAATGTACACAAGTGTCACAATGAGGTTACAAGGTTAACACAAGTTCAAGATAATACTTGTTCGGCTGAACACAAATAAAGACAATGAAACTCCTCCAAACTAAATGAAAAAAAACTTAGAAGAACAAATTCAAGCTCCAGTTATAGTCATTCAGTACTGAAACAGGCCCTTCAGCACACCTAGTCTGCCCCGACCATCAACCTAATCCCATTTCATTCTCCTCACAATCCTATCAACTCCCCCCAGATTCTACCCCTCACCTACACACTGGGGGCAATTTACAGCAGCCAATTAACCCACCGACCTGCACGTCTTTGGGATGTGGGAGGAATCTGGAGCACCCGGGGGAAACCCACCGGGTCCCAGGGAGAACATGCAAACTCCACACACACACAGACAGCACTGGAGGTCAGGATTGAACCTTGGACACTGGAGCTGTGAGGCAGCGGCTTTACCAGCTGCACCACTGTGCTGCTCCATCAACAAGCATTGGGGGTCACCTGATTCTTGGTTATATCACCGAGGGCACTGAGTATCTCACCAAAATCGTGGCTGAGTCAGAACCAGATACTTACCGATGTGGGTCTGAAGTCCTGTCGCTACAGGGGGATCAGAGATGAATGTGAACGATGAGACTCGGGGGTAGGAGCAGGCTGAGCACTGAATGCCTCTGAGCCTCTGATCCTCACCCACTGTCCTGTGTCCTTGCAGAGGCTCCCATCCTAATCACTCGAGAGCTGGAGGATATGAATGAGCTGGTCGGGGAAAGAGTGGAACTGGAATGTGAAGTGTCAGAAGAGAATGCACAGGTGAAATGGTATGTGAGCCCGCTCCTATCAGATCAAAAACAGGAGGGACTTCAACAATAGTCATTTTTCTGTCTTTATGTCCTGCACTGTACGGCTGCCGCAAAACAACACATTTCACGACATATGTCAGTGACAATAAACCTGATTCTGAGATACTTTAAACAGGATTGGCCAAACCCTGAGGGGCACAGATAAGATAAGAGAGATGATATAAGATAAGATAAGATCTTTATTAGTCACATGTACATCAAAACACACAGTGAAATACATCTTTTTGCGTAGAGTGTTCTGGGGCAGCCCGCAAGTGTCACCATGCTTCATGCCCACAACTTCCTAACCCGTACGTCTTTGGAATGTGGAAGGAAACCAGAGCACCCGGAGGAAACCCACGCGGACATGGGGAAAACGTACAAACTCCTTACAGACAGTGGCCGGCTGGAATCGAACCCGGGTCACTGGTGCTGTAAAAGCATTACACTAACCGCTACGCTACTGTGCCTGCCCTAAGGTAGACAGTCAGAGCCTTCTCCCAGGGTGGAAATGTCAAATACTGGAGGGCATAAGTTTAAGGTGAGAGGGGGAAACTTTTGAGATTTATATGAGGCAAGTTTTTTACACAGAGTGGTGGGTGCCTGATACTGATATTGGTTATCTTATCATAGATCATCTTATCATAGATTGTGAGGTCAAGAGTTCATCTTAGTGTACTAGGGAACCGTTCAATTGTCTTATAACAGTGGGATAGAAGCTGTCCTTCAGCCTGGTGGTATGTGCCCTCAGGCTCCTGTATCTTCTGCCTAATGGGAGAGGGGAGAAGAGAGAATGTCTAGAGTGGGTGGGGTCTTTGATTATGTTGTCTGCTTCACCAAGGCAGCAAGAAGTGTAGGCAGAGTCCATGGAGGGGAGGCTGGTTTCCGTGATGTGCTGGGCTGTGTCCACAACTCTCTACAGTTTCTTGCAGTCCCAGGCAGTGCAATTGCCATACCAAGCCGTGATGCAACCAGATAGGATGCTTTCTATGATACATTGATAAAAGTTGGTGAGTGTCAAAGGATTTAGACCCTGTGGCAATGAACGACTGGCGATATGTTTCCAAGTCAGGATGACATGTGACTGGGAGGGAATGTTGGGGTGTCAGTATCCCTGTCTCCTTCTTCCCTTTCCTTAGTAGGTTTGGGAGGTACTGTCACGGTAGACTGGGCAAGTAAGTTGTGTAGGTGGTATACACTGCAGCCGCTGTGTGTCAGTGGTGGAGGGGATGCTGATCAGCGAGGAAAAATTGGTGGGAAAATCAAAGTCAAGTTTATTGTCATCTGCACAAGTCCATGTGTGCACAGGTGCAATGAAAAACTTACTTGCAGCAGCATCACAGGCACAGAACATCAGATAAGCAGCATTCACAAGAGAAACATAAATTAAACATAAACTAAATACAATTTTTACAAGAAAGAACACAATTAGAGCAAAAAAAAGCACAAAGTCTATTTTAGTGCAAAGTGATC
This sequence comes from Pristis pectinata, assembly GCF_009764475.1. NCBI lineage: Eukaryota > Metazoa > Chordata > Chondrichthyes > Rhinopristiformes > Pristidae > Pristis > Pristis pectinata. Next base: position 48,101,867 of record NC_067419.1, on the reverse strand, counting down.
AAAGTGGTCCCAGTGTTGCTATACTGAGGTAGTGATTGGGGTTGTCCCAGTTGCTTCAAGAACCGAATGGTTGAAGGGAAGCAGCTGTTCCTGGAGCTGATGGTGTGGAACTTCAGGCTTCTGTACCTCCTGCCCTATGCAAGCTGTGAGAAGATGGCACGGCCCGGATGGTGGGGATCTTTGATGATGGATGTTGCCTTCTTGAGGCAGCGCCTCCTGTAGATACTCCCGATGGTGGGGAGGGATGTGCCCATGATGTATTGGGCAGAGTCCACTGCTCTATCCAGCTTCTTAAGATCCTGTGCATTTGAATTGCTGTACCAAACCATGATGCAACCAGTCAGGACACTTTCAACAGTACACCTGTAGAAGTTTGTTCGAGTGTTCAGTGACATGCTCAACCTCCTTAACCTTCTAAGAAAGTAAAGACACTGGCGAGCCTTCCTTTGGGCTATGGACCCCTGCTTCAGAGGGTCAGGACAGAAACGGGGGGGGGGGGTGAATGGAGTCTCCCTGTGCTCTACACCTCTCAAGCTCTGTGAGCATCTGGAAGAACCTTCTCATTAATACACCTTGTGTGTGTATTTTGGAAATGCAGTAACTGGTTTACTGACCTCATCGGCCTTTGGTCTTTCTCTTCAGGTACAAGAATGGAGTTGAGCTTGGCGTTTCGTCCAAGCACCGCTTTAGGACAGAGGGAACAAAGCACTGGCTTATCATCCCAGAAGCATCCAAGGCAGATTCGGGAACATATTCCGTGAAAACCACAGGGGGACAGTCCACAGCAGAGCTAAAAGTCGAGAGTAGGTATCACCTTCCCAGGGAAAGGTTTCAAATGCGAGCTGAGCAACCAAACCTGCAGGGAGACTGGGAATCATGGAACGTCATGGTGTTTGCATGAGTTAATTTGGTCCATTGTGAGTCTGTCAAACAAATGATGGCTATCCTGCTTAAATCCACTTCCTCCAGGGACACAGGAGCAAAGCCTGACTTCTCAAAGTGTCCAGGCTAAAACATCTGGATTAAATGCAACATTTTCTTCCATTCTACATTCTCTTAATTGATTTCCTTCATCTTCACCCTGTCCAGGAGTCTCCTAGTGTTGGACACCACCATTCCATCTCCCCATTCTAAAGAGAAACAACCACAGACCACAGAGTCTCTCCTCATCTCTCCCGTTCTCCAGCCCTCCACACCCTCTCCAGTGCCACCGCATTCTTCTTGCAGTGTGGTGACCAGAAACTGTAGCCAGTGCTCTTGCTGTGCTGTGCTGCCCTAGTCCCAGTGAGACCATACTATAAGACCATAAGATATAGGAACAGAATTATCCTATTTGGCGCATTGGGTCTGCTCCGCCATTCAATCATGGCTGATTTTTTTCCCCTACACTTGTATTCTGTGTGTAGACCAATAAAAGCAGGTATCCTCCAGTAGGCAGAAGTGTCACAGAGTTATACAGCATGGAAACAGGCCCTTCGGCCCAGCATGCTGACCAACATGTCTCTTCGAGCTGTTCCCATTTGCCCACGTTTGGTCCATATCCCTGTAAATGTTTCCTATCCATAGACCTGTCCAGATGTCTTTTAAACATTTTAATTGTACCCACCTCTGGCAGCTTGTTCCACACACCCACCACCAAGTGTGATCAACTTGCCCCTCAGGTCCCTTTTAGATCTCCCCTCTCACCATAAACCTGTGTCCACCAGTTTTAGACTCCCCAGTAGTGGGGAGAAGACTGCGGTCATTCACATTGTCTATACTCTTCATGATTTTATAAACCTCCAGAAGGTCATCCCTCAGCCTCCTGTGCTCAAGGGAAAAGTCCCAGCCTATCCAGCCTCTCCTTATAACTCAAGCCCTCCGGTCCTGGCAACATCCTTGCAAATATATCCCACAGACTTCCCAACTTAATGACATCTTTCCTATAGCCGGGCGACCAGAACTGCACACAGTGTGATCTCACCAATGCCCTGTGCAGTTGCAACGTGATGACCCAACTTGTATACTCAGTGCCCTGACCAATGAAGGCCAGTATGTCAAATGTGTTCGTCACCACCCTGTCTACCTGTGTCACCAGGGAGTGGCCATGTGGTATTGAGGTAGAGGATCAGCTATGGTTATAACGGGTGGAGGAACAGGGCTGAGTGACCTACTGCAGCTCATGTTTTCTTTGCTTCTGTTAATTACTCCTGGGACTGTCTAGCATGCCGCTCACTTGTGGGAAGCAGAATGCGACAGCCCACCACAACCCTCTCCAGGGCGGCTGGAGGTTGAGTGATAAACATTAACCTTGCCAGAAATGGCTCCCTTCCTGAAAGTGATTGATTTAACAGCCAGGAACACACCGATATCCTACGGTCAGATCTTGTCACGGGTTTTCAAGTTCAATCACTGGTCAAAGCCACCAATCCTGGCCCATCCGCACCCCCTCGGTGACCAAAATGTGCCAGAAGTCGCAGGTAAGCAGGGTTTGTGCAGTGTTCTGGAGAGGAGAGCTACTTTGAGGAAACCTCCCAGCTATGGGAGCCTGTCAGTAAAGTGCCACTGGTTCCTGAGGAGAGATCACTGCTGTCCTGCTAGTTCTGGGCCAGTGATGACTCCAGGTCCACATCAAGTGTGTCTGATTTCTGAGTCCTGACTTAACCAGGCACATTGTCTTAGCATGACCGACTACCACAGTTCTCTCCAATAAACGGAGCCCAGCTGTTTAGAAATGAGTCGCAATTATGTACTGTGCAAGATGGCTGACGTTGACTCCTTCTTCCTAGTGAGACCCCTCAAGATCCTGCAGAATCTAACAGACCAGGTAGTCCAAGCCGGCACCCAGGCTGTGCTTCAATGCGAATTGTCGTTACCCAATTTACCTGGAAAGTGGTACAAAAATGGACAGCTCATCTACCCAAGTGACCACGTGAAGATCTTTCACAAAGGAAAGTGAGTTGCACTTGGTTTGGCCAGTTATTGGACCTCCCCCTCCTCGGGGGTATTGGAAGGTTTTGTTGGGCAAGAATGTGAAGCTGAGGGAGGGAAGTGGAGCTGTGGTGAAGATCAGCCTTGATCTCATGAAGTGGTGTATTGGGCTCCTCCTACAACAGACTCTGAGATATACCGTTGTTGACTAATGGAGGGTAGGGCAAAAGGGCAACATCCCATGTCCTGGGTCTCTGGTAATTTGGTTTATTATTGTCACATGTACTGAGGTACAGTGAAAAACTTGTCTTGCATACCGTTCATACAGATCAATTCATTACACAGTGCATTGAGGTAGTACAGGGTAAAACAATAACAGAATGCAGAGTAAAGTGTCACAGCTACTGAGAAAATACAGTGCAGGTAGACAATAAGATGCAAGGTCATAACAAGGTAGATCGTGAGGTCAAGAGTCTATCTTATTGTACTAGGGGACCATTCAATCGTCTTATAACAGTGGGATAGAAGCTGTCCTTGAGCCTGGTGGTACGTACTTTCAGGCTTTTGTATCTTCTGCCCGATGGGAGGGGGAAGAAGAGAGAATGTCCGGGGTGGGTGGGGTCTTTGATTATGCTGCTGCTTCAGCGAGGCAGCGGGAAGTGTAGACAGAGTCCATGGAGGGGAGTCCTGAAGAAGGGTCCTGACCCGAAACATTGACCGCCTGCTTTTCTCCACGGATGCTACCTGGCCTGCTGAGTTCCTCTAGCATCACCGTGTTTTTCAGGCTGGTTTCCATGATGCCCTGGGCTGTGTCCACAACTCTCTGCAGTTTCTTGCGGTCCTGGGCAGAGCAGTTTCCGTACCAAGCCGTGATGCATCCAGATAGGATGCTTTCTATGGTCCATCAATAAAAATTGATGAGAAACAAAGGGAACATGCCAAATTTCTTTAGCCTTCTGAGGAAGCAGAGGCACTGGTGAGCTTTCTTGGCCATATGTGGTTGGACCAGGACATGCTATTGGTGATGTTCACTCCTAGGAACTTGAAGCTCTACCCTAAGTACAGTGGTCAGCATGGGCTGAAGGGCCTGTGTCTGTGATGCATGACGCTGACTCTCTCTGACCATTTGTTGGACTCTTACCAGCGTTGATGTACAGAGGGATTTTGGGGTCCAAGTCCATAGTTCCCTGATAGTGGCCACACAAGCAGATGGGGCGATAAAGAAAGCATATGGCGTGCCTGCCTTCATTGGTCGGGCCATTGAGTACAAGAGTCAGGAAGTCATGTTGCACCTGTATGAGGCCACACTTGGAGTTCTTATGTGCAGTTCTGCTTAGCCCATTACAGGAAGGACCTGGAGGCTTTGGAGAGGGTGCAGAAGAGGTTCACCAGTGTGTTACCTGGATTAGAGGGTATGAGCTGTAAGGAGAGGTTGGACAAACTTGAGTTGTTTTCTCCGGAGCGTCAGAGGCTAAGGGGAGACCTGATAGAAGTTTATAAAATTGTGAGAGGCATAGGCAATCAAAATCTTTTTTTCCCAGGGTAGAAATATCAAGTACTAGAGGGCGTGCATTTAAGGTGAGAGGGGGAAGGTTTAAGGGAGATGTGCAGGCCAAGTTTTTTACACAGAGAGTGGTGAGTGCCTGGAATGTGCTGCCAGGGGTGGTGGTGGAGGCAGATACGACAGAGGCATTCAAGAGACTTTTAGATAGACACATGGAAATGTAGGGAATGGAGGGACATGGACCATGTGCAGGCAGAAGGGATTTAGTTTAATTTGGCATCATGGTTGGCACAGACCTTGTGGGCTGAAGGGCCTGTTCCTGTGCTGTACTGTTCTATGTGACTCTGAGTTCTCCTATCGCGCTTGCCGTTGCTCCTGGTCCACCTGCCATAAAGCAACATGCCCAAAACTCCATGACAGATGCCTGAATCTTGTAGCGGGTCTCTTCACCTCTCCAGATACCACTGAGGATCAGCGGCAGGAAGGTCCTGATTCAACCAAAACATCCTGGGGGTTGGTGGTTAATGGTTGAGTGGGTGAAGGTCGGAGGAGTCAGAGGCAAAGGACACGGCCACAGTTCCTCAACCTCCATCCCACCAACTGTTCACTGGCGAAGGTCCCGAGGATTGACTGTCCCGATGGGTTCTGGTACAGACCAATCCATCCTATGGGAACCTGAGGAACTCCTATACATAGCCTGCTACAATTTCTCACACAAAGTGGAGACTATAATTTGAACATGGCTTCCTTCTGAAATTAAATAAATCGGCCAAATTTGACTAGCTTAGGTGGGCATCTTGGTCGGCATGGATGAGTTGGGCTGAAGGTCCTGTTTCTGTGCTGCATTCCTCCATTTATGATTCTACAACATTGAATTTTCAGCATAGAAACAGGCCATTTGGCCCATTGGCTCTGTACCAGTACCTCTGGTCCATTCCAGCATCCTCCCACACATCTCCATCCCCCTCCCACCTCTGTTTCTCCAGCTTCCTCGAGTGTACCTACTGTTCCCCTCCTGTATGTGTGAGCTCCGCATTTGCAGAGTTCTGAGTGAAGACACTTCTCCAGAATTCCCTCTGGGGTTTAATTGTGACTCTCTTACAGTGATGATGCCTATTTCCGGAACTCTTTCTCCTCCTCTTCATCCCTAGCCCTCCCCCAGTCAAGTGCAAGCATCTCTCTGTGGATCCTACCCAGCACCTCATCATTTTGGGTGGTGATCTGGTCACCTGACAGCCTTTATTTAACTAGGGTGAAAGGTCCTTTTCAATTTTCCCCCAATAGGAAGAATCACACTTTGAGTATCACCTCAGTTTTGCTGCATCTTCCACAGAATCCTCTTCCTTCTAATGATGCAGAGGCCATACATCATCATCAGGACCTGCAGAGACCACTGATCCCTCAGTGCTCCAAGGACAGTCCAACCAGGGTTCAAGTTGAACACATTTGTTGGACTTTATGCTTTGTTACTTTGTGTAAGAACTTGATGAAAACCTAAGGAGTTGTTTTGCCTTTGAAGAGTTCACAAGCTGGTGGTGGATAAGATGGCTTTGGACGACGATGGAGAATACACCTTCGTTCCTGAAGGCTACTCGATGCACCTGGGAGCTAAACTCCGAATGATCGGTAAGTGAAACTACTGAAACCCTGTGAATTAGACGTGGAGAACACAGGTACCCACTGTCCTGCTGTGGAATTATCCACAAAGTGATGCTGTGATCTCACTCCCTGTATTACTTGAGGCTAACACCTGCAGATTTTTGATTGATGGGGAGCTGCAGGGGTTATGGAGTACAGTTGATGCTAAGGATCAGGTTAGATGTGATCCAATCGAATAGCTGAGCAGGGTCTCAGTGCTAAACAGCCAACACTAGTTCCTATTTCTAAGGTTCATATCCTCTGCTTTTCCTACACATAAGCTCCATCTACCACTTCATTAATGAGAATAAGGACACCTGCATTCCTGTAGCACCTTTCACATCCCTTTCAGGACAATCTTAGCAGTTTACGGCCATTGATGTACCTTTCTGAATTGTGGTCACAGTTGTAATGTAGGAAGCATAGCGGCCAATGAGAAGACAGCCAGCAAGATCCAACAACCATAAACGAAACCAAAAAAGTACAACACAGATATTGGAAATCTGAACTAAAATCAGAAAATGCTGGAAACACTTGCAAGTCAGTCAACATCTGTGGAAACTAGCAGTTAAGGTTTCAAGTCCAAAACCTTTTGCAAATTCTGATGAAGGGTTAGGATCTGAAATGCTCACAGTTTCTCCCTCCACAGAGGTTGCGTGACTCACGGAGTGTTTCCAGCATTTTCTCCTTCTGATTCTCCATCCCACAACCTGCCGTGCATAATCTGTTCTAACAATAATGTTGTAGAGAATAAATGAATAGCTTGAGAACATGTACCACCAGGATCAAGGATAGCTTCTACCCAGCTGTTATAAGACACTTGAACAGACCTCTTCTATGATAAAGATGGACTCTTGATCTCCCAATCTACCTCGTTATGACCTTGCACCTTATTGTCTACCTGCACTGCACTTTCTCTGTAACTGTAACACTATATTATGCATTTTGCTTTTTGCTTTCATACTACCTCGATGTACTTATGTATCTGGATGGCACGCAAACAAAGCTTTTCACTGTATCTCGCTACATGACAATAATAAACGAATTACCAATTACTGTCCCAGGTATGGGACATTAAATCTTTTATATTAAACTGGTAAATTGGTAAATTGATTTATTATTGTTGCATGTACATGAACTAGTTTTGCATGCCATCCATACAGATCATTTCATCACATCAGTGCATTGAGGTAGTACAATAACAGAATGCAGAATAAAGTGTTACAGTTACAGAGAGGGTGCAGTGCAGGCAGACAATAAGGTGCAAGGTCATAACGAGGTAGATTGTGAGGTCAAGAGTCCATTTTATCATGCAAGGTGACCATTCAATAGTCTTATAACAGCAGGATAGAAGCTGTCCTTGAGCCTGGTGGTACGTGCTTTCAGGCTTTTGTATCTTCTGTCCAATGGGAGGGGGGGAGAAGAGAGAATGTCCGGGGCGGGTGGGGTCTTTGATTATGCCGGCTGCTTTACCGAGACAGTGAGAAGTGTAAACAGAGTCCATGGAGGGGAGGATGGTATTCTGAGCTGTGTCTACAATATCCCTGTGAGAACAAATGAAACCTCAGTTTATTGTCCCATCTGAAATAAAGCACCTTTTACAACACAGAAATCTCTCAACCTAAACCTTTGTGCACAAGTCTCCAGAGTGGATTTTCTGACTCCCAAGTAAGGGATTAACCTCGTCCTCCCTCCCACTCAACCAGACTTTAGAATCTAATGTCATCTGCAAACTCCTGACTACAACTGTGACAGCCCCTTCCCTTGGCTTTACAGGGAGCAAGAATGCACAGGGTACAGTAGTGTAGTGGTTCAGTTAACTGGAGAAGCAACCAGACTTCTGGATCATTGATCCAGGGACCCAAGTTCAAATCCCAGCGTGGTGACTGGGAGATATGAATTCAAGAAATTAAATAAATTTATAATTTTTTTTAAAGCTACTGGATTTTCACAAAATTTCCTGCTGAGTTCTAGAATATTCTTCAGGGAAGGAAATGCTGAGGCTGCATTTGGAACATTGTGTTCAGTTTTGGTCATCCTGCTATAGGAAGGATGCCATTAAGCTGGAAAGAGTGCAGAGGAGATTTACAAGAATGTTGCCGGGACTCGAGGGACTGAGTTATGGAGTGAGGTTGGGCAGGTTGGGACTTTTCTCACTGTAGAGTAGGAGACTGAGGGGTGACTTTATAGAGGTGTATAAAATCATGAGGGGCGTAGGCAGGGTGAATGTGCACAGACTTTTTCCCAGGGTTGGGGAGTCAAGAACTAGAGGTCACAGGTTTAAAGTAAGAGGGGAGAGATTTAATAGGAACCTGAGAGACAACTTTATCTCCCAGAGGATGGTCAGTATCTGGAATGAGCTGCCAGAGGAAGTGGTTAAGGGAGGTACATTGACAACATTTACTTGGACAGGTACATGGATAGGAAAGGTTTAGAGGGATATGGGCCAAATGAGGACAAAGGGGATTAGCTTAGATGGGAATCTTGGTCGGCATGGACTGGTTGGGCCGAAGGGCCTATTTCATTGCTGTACGACTATGAAGTCTGTCATCCTGACCCGGTCTGGTCTGTATGTGACTCCAGCCCCACCAATGTGGTCTTTTCACTGCCTATCCAGTTCAGGTGCAACTGGGGATGGACGATAAATGCTGGCATTGCCCACATCCCAAGAAAGAAGTAAAAAATATGCAAGCAATCAGCTTTGATTTATTCTAAAAGAAGTCCTTTGTTCTTGCGTTTGTAATACTCCCTACCCTCCACTGACCAGCACGGCTCTGTTTTATGAGCAATCTTCTCCAAGCACATCAAGTGAGGGCCAACGACGGGTCCATTTTGTCTCGGCGTCTCTAGGCAGCAACAACAACTAAACTCCAGATCATTGAGATAAACCAAGAGCTGGGACGGAGATCCCAGGGTTAATCCAAACACTCGCCCTGAAGCACCGGTGATAAGGATGAGGGTTGGAAAGATGGCTGACAGTCCCAAGCAAGCAAGTAAGATAGGGTCCCATCAGAGATGGGAGGCGGGCCATTAGAAATAGCAACATTTTGGGTAACCAATAGCAGGAGTGAGTAGTGGGTCATGTGATAAAGCCAACCTGTCTCTGTGCTGTCTAAACCTGTTGGCTCCAATGATGGGACGACGGGCAAGTCACTGTGATGGGGAATAAGGATTGTGCTAACCCACATCTCCGTGTATAACTTACCTTTGAAAAATTGGTTCCACTAGATCCTCCCAAGCTCCACCTTGACAGCCTGGGAAAGTCGCCTGAAATAGTGGTTGTGGCAGGGAACAAGCTACGACTGGACATTCCTGTCACGGGAGAGCCAGTGCCAAAGATCGTGTGGATGAAGGGTGACAAAGTAAGTCCCTTCCTTATCTCCTAGGTCGTCCCGGCACCCAGTGATCTAACGCTGACCTTCCCTGATGGAGTGTTCACAATGGGTCCCCACACAACTAAGACATCGGAGAGCTGTCCGTGGTGTTGCATTTCACTGGATGCAATTTTCAACACTTTGTGTAAAATAAATTTGTTTACCTACTTATAGACTGCGGGATATTGTTGACGAGGCCGGCACATCGCCTGTCTGATTCTCCCTGGGAAGGTGGGGGGGGGGAGGGGGAGGTGGTGAGTCACCTTGTTTAACCGCTGCAGTCCTTCTGGTGAAGGTGCTTCCACATTGCTGTTGGGGAGGGTTCCAGGGTTTAGACCCAGTGATGATGAAGGAACAGTGATATATTTCAAAGTCAGGATGACGCATGACCCAGAGGGGAATCTGAAGATGGTGACGATCCCACGCTCCTCCTGTCCTTGCCCTGGACGCTGCAAGCAATGGATTGGTGAGCTTCCATCAAAGGCACTCCTGATGCAGGGTTTCAACCCAAAACATCGATAATTCCTTTCCCCCCAACAGATGCATCTTGATCCACTGAGTCCCTCCAGCAGATTGTTTGTTGCTATCAAAGGCCCATATTGGTTAGGACAATTGACAGGCATCATTGGCCACAGTGTAGTTGTCTATCCCCAGTCATGTCCTCAGCAAGCTCTGGAGCCTCGTTGACCCTGCCCATGTTGGATTGCCTACCACCCAACTTCTGTTCCTACCAAGATGGTAATATAAAGGGTTCTTTCTTCTTGGGTCTGTTTCCAAAACCCCAGGAACTTCACCCCTAACCCTTCCTCTCTGCAAAAACCCACCCCCTACCATCTCTTTGTCGACTTGTACCCTTCTCGCTCCTAGGTTGCTGACTGTGTTACCACCTACCAGGCTGTGCTGAAACCCGGGCTCAGGTCTCGCCCTCAGGCTTCTGCTCGACCACACCACAGAAGCAGCCCAGAGTAAAGCCACAAAAGGCCTTTTCCAGGACTGTTCCCTTTCCCTTCTCTGCAGCCCACGAGACGATGAGTGATGCCCACTCCCAACAACTGGGGTCCCATCTGTCCTGTTAGAAAGGAAACTGCTTTCCTACGTTAAAGACATTATGTAAATTAATAAAGGAGAAAGCCATTTTAATATACCTTTCAAACACCAGGACATCCCCAAGAACTTCAGAAGTACTCTGTAAAGTGTCTCTCAGCAGTCTGATAGAGGAATACACTGTGCATAGCAAGCTCCCATGAACGTCCTGGTGACTGTGACCAGGTCACATGTTATTGGTCACAGGATGAGTACTGGGCCAATGAGAACATCTCCCTGGGTCTCCTTTGAAATAAATCCATGGGATCACCTCCCACCCATAAAGGCAGACAGGCCCTGGTTTGTCGAGTAGTACGACACCCCCACAGTTTTGGGCCAGGGGCGCGGGACACGAGTTATAGAATCGTACAGCACAGAATGAGGCCCTTCGGCCCACCATGTCACTGTTGTACCTCCCTACACTGGTCCCATTTACCCACACTATGTCCGCGGCCTTCTATGCCTTGTCGATTTAAGCACTTGTTTAGATGCTTCCTAAACGTGGAGAGTCTCTGCCTCCACCACCCCCTCAGGCAGAGCAATCCAGTCTTCCAAAAATTCCCCCTCACATCCCCTCTAAACCTCCCACACCTCACCTTAATCCTATGCCTTCTTGTCTTGGACAGCCCTCCATGGGAGAACGATTCTTAATATCGACTCCATCTATCCTCAATGTAATTTTATGCACCTCTGTCAGGTTCCTCCTCAGCCTCCTCCACTCCCAGGGAAAACAAAGCCAGCCTGCCCAACCTCTCCTTGTAACTGAAACACTCCATCCCAGGCAACATCCTGGGGCATCCCCCCTGCACCCTCTCCAGTGCAGTCACATCCTTCCTATGGGTAGGCACGGTAGTGTAGCGGTTAGCGTAACGCTATCACAGCGTCAGCGACCCGGGTTAGATTCCCGCCGCTGTCTGGAAGGAGTTTGTACGTTCTCCCCGTGTCTGTGTGGGTTTCCTCCGGGTGCTCCGGTTTCCTCCCACATTCCAAAGACGTATGGGTTTGGAAGTTGTGGGCATGCTGTGTTGGTGCCAGAAGCGTGGCGACACTTGCGGGCTGCCCCCCCAGAACACTACACAAAACATGCATTTCACTGTGTGTTTCGATGTACATGTGACTAATAAAGAAATCTTATCTCATCTATAGTGTGGTGACCAGAACCAACGTTTTATAAAGTTGTAACATGACCTCCCCGTTCTTATATTCCATGCCACAGCCAGTGAAAGCAAGCATCTCATATGCCTTCTTCACCACCTTATCTACCTGTACTGCCACTTTCAGGAACCTGTAGATTTGTACCGCAAGGTCTCTCTGTTCATCAACACTCCCTAGGACCTCACCATTTACTGTGAACATCCTACCCTCATTTGCCTTCCCAAGTTCCGTCACCTCACATTTGTCAGGGTTAAATCCCATCTGCCAGCGTTCCACCTGACGTTCCATCTGATCTACATCCTGCTGTTACCTTACGCAATGGTCCTGGCTCTCCGCAACACCACCAGTTTTCAGAGTTCATGCTGCTGCTTTGTTTGCTGCTAAGCTTTCTGCTTGTCTCAGCGCGCTGTTGGTCCCCGCAGGTAATCCTGGAGACGGGGAGCCGGGTGAGGGCAGAATCATTCCCGGATCACACCGCAATGGTCATCGATGTAGCCGAGAGAGATGACAGTGGGACCTACAAGATTATGGTGCAGAATGAAGCAGGGGAGGACAGTGCCCAGCTGAAGATAAAAGTTGTCGGTAAGTGACAGCAACAGAGACAGTGTCAGTGGGCCAACAGAGGCAGTGTCGGTTGGCCAACTATCGTTGACATCTTGGAATGCGTGAGGAGAAATGTTTTTGCTTTACATCAGAAGACTGGAATAGCTTGGTCATTGTTGGAATCGAGAGATGTTTGGACCCTGAGAGATCAGAGAATATGAGGATTGTGCACCTGGAGTAAAATGCAAAGTAGAGCCCTTATCCTAATGAATGGTGGAGCAGGCCAGAGAGATTGGATAGTCTGCCTTTGCTCCTATTTGTAATGTTTTTATGGCCTCTACAAACGTTCGTGGATGTTTCTGAATAAGCGGGTTAAAATTTCAGCTGTGCAGTGAGTCGGGCTGTCTGATGAGTGATGACTCAGCTTCACTCCCAGGATTGGGAACAACCTGGAGATGGAAGGGCCTAGAAGACACAAAGCTGAACACCTTGACTGTCTGGGAGGGAGAGCCAAGACCTGCAGCAGCCAGAAGTTTTCCTCTTCCATGGTTATCCCAACAATGTCTGGACCTGGTGGTATTGACAAGACCATTACCCATTCCAAAGCTGCCAAGGGTGGGTATTGATCTCCAGCCTTGCCAATGGCACCCACATCCAATCCTTCTGGAATGAATTTCTATCCCTCCTTCACTTGGGAACACCCCAATGTGATTAGAGTGTGTTCAGAAGAAGTACTTTTGCACTACTACCCCTACGTCCTCACCTCTCCTGTCCCCTCTAACTCAGGAGAGGTGGAACCCATGTCCTTTCACCATTTTGTACAGAAATGTCACTACATTCTTGCCCATTTGTTGAGTAGGTTTTTGGATTTTAGGGGAATCTTGAGATAGATATTGCAGGAAGGCATTGAATAGCCAAGCAGTTTTAAGGAGCCAAAATGGTTTGGTCCTGGTCCTGTTTCTAATGTTATTAGAAAATCCAGAAGGATTGTCCTCCATTTTGTTTGTTGATCGTTCTGGTGAAGTATTGTTCCGCTGACACAGTTTCTTAACCAGAACCAGGCAAGGGTAAAACCGGAGATTCTCCAGAATGATGCCAGTTCACAAAAAGGGTGGCTACTGTCAGAACCTTCTCATTGGGCTTCCAAAGGTTGGGGGGATAATGATTCAGAAATAGGCAACTCCAGACTCTACACATTTTTGGAACGTCCAGTGGCTTTCCAGTAGGAACTAATGAGCCAGGGAATTTCTCATTGGGAAAGGACTTGGATAAGCAATTGAAAGAACAGATAAAAGATTCAGAGGAAGGGTAGGTGACTGAAACAGAAAGGATTGTCAATGTTCACAATGCTATGGTTCCAGATGTGTGATTTTCTGGTTGATGCAGTTAGACAGCATCTCGCATGCATTACAATGATCTTCATTGGTTCTGCGGCCCTCTGTATATTATAATATCCAGCAAGAAAATGTATTAATGCCCAACATGTGAGAGCTGGTAACATCCCAGGGATGGATTGAGTATATTACAAGTAGACAGCAGGACCATCCCCACAGAACAAGATAGGGCTTGGTTCGTGAACTCACTAATGTTGGATCCCTCCTCCTTTCCCCATAGATGTTCCAGACCCTCCTGCAGCACCGATAGTTACTGAGGTGGGAGGAGATTGGTGCTCAATGATGTGGAATGCTCCAGACTACGATGGAAGCTCACCGATCTCAGGTAACCTGGGACATCACCGGAGGTTAGAAAGGAGATGGGAGAGCACGTCAGTCAATATCAGGCCTTACATTTCCTACAATGACGTTCTTGCTTCAGGATGTTCCAAAAGTACTTTACGGCCAACAAAGTAATTCGACAATGAGTACTCAGTGGCATAAGACAGCAACCAAACTGTGCACAGCAAGATCCCACAGTTACCAAAGACATAACAACACAGAACAATACAGCACAAGAACAGGCCCTTCAGCCCATGATGTTGTACTGAACTAATTAATCTAATGATACCCAATTAAACTAGTCCCTTCTGCCAGCACAAGGTCCATATCCCTCCATTCTCTGCATATTCATGTGCCTTCCTAAGACATTCTTAAACACCCCTATCGTACCTGCCTCCACCACCACCAGCACATTCCAGGCACCTACCACCCTCTATGTAAAAAACTTGCCCCGTACATTTCCTTCCCCCAAACTTTCCCCCTCTCACCTTAAATACGTGCCCTCTGGTTTTAGACATTTCAACCTCTTCTCTTTACCTCTCGTTGTCTTGGTGAAGCAGCCAGCATAACCTAAGACCCCACCCACCCGGGTCATTCTCTCTTCTCTCCTCTTCCATCAGGTAGAAGATACAGGAGCCTGAGGGCACGTACCACCAGATTTAAAGACAGCTTCTACCCCACTGAACGGTTCCCTTATACAATGAGATGGACTCTGACCTCACGTCACTTGTTGTAACCTTGCACCTTATTGCACTGCACTTTCTCTGTAGCTGTGACACTTTACTCTGTACTGTTATTGTTTTTACCTGTACTACATCAACGCACTTTGTACTAACTCAATGTAACTGCACTGTGTAATGAATTGACCTGTACGATCGGTTTGTAAGACAAGCTTTTCACTGTACCTCGGTACAAGTGACAATAATAAACCAATACCAATACCTTGGGAAAAGATATTGGCTGTCTATCTGTCCCTCTCATAATTTTATAAATTTCTATCGGGTCTCCCCTCATCCTCTGCCACTCCAGAGAAAACAACCCAAGTTTGTCCAATCCCTCCTTATAGCTCTAATCCAGGCAGCATCCTGGTGAACCTCCTCTGCACCTTCTGCACCTACACCTCCTCCCTCACCACCATCCAGGGATCTAAACTGCCCTTCCAGGTGAAGCAGGCATTCACCAGTACCTCCTCCAATCTGGTCTACTTCATTTGGTGCTCCCGATGTGGCCTCCTCTACACCGGTGAGATCAAGCATAGACTGGGTAGCATTTTGCAGAGTACCTAAGCTCTGTCTTTGGCTGGTCTACCCTTTCTTCTTTCGTTTCTACCTATCACCCACCAGCCACTGTCTCACCCCTCTTTATACTGGTTCTCCACTCTCAGTCCTGATGCAGCATCTCAACCTGAGACGTCGACCATCCCTCTGCCTCCACAGATGCTGCCCGACGCACTTGAGTTCCTCCAGCAGTTTGTTCCTTGCTCCAGGTTCCAGCATCTGCAGTCTCTTGCGTCGCTACACAAGTAAGCTGTCCGCCTGTGGGCGGGGGGCGATGCTCACGGTGCAGGCTGTGTGGGGGGTGATGTAGGTGGGTGTGAGAAGCAGGGCTACAGGGATGGGGTGGGTCCATGTTAGCAGGGCAGGGCATGCTGTGTTCATCAGGGAGCTCCTGTCATTCACCGTGGTCCATTTTCCATTACGTCCAGGCTACGTCATCGAGAGGAAGAAGAAGCAAAGTTCCCGATGGATGAGACTCAACTTTGACCTCTGCAAAGAAATGACCTTTGAACCCAAGAACATGATTGAAGGGGTTCCCTATGAAGTGCGGGTCATTGCCGTCAATGCCATAGGGATGTCCAAACCCAGCGAGCCATCAAAGGCATTCATCCCTCTCGGTAAGGTCGAGGGAAGGGAGGGTTTCTGAATTTTTTATTCCCAAACATGAAACCTAATCCAAACCCTCCCGAGCATTGACCTATGGCACAGTTGATGACTCCTTCCCTCCAGTCACACTTCCCAGTGCTACTGCCAGATTTATCCTGCTCCCTACGAACACACCAAGGAGTCCACCTTGTTGTCAGATAAAGTCAGAGAGTCATACAGCACAGAAACAGGCCCTTCGGCCCAACTCGTCCATGCCGACCAGAGTGCCCACCTTAGCTGGTCCAATTTGCCCACATTTGGCCCATATCCCTTTAAACCTTTCCTATCCATGTTGCTGTCCAAGTATATCGATGCCGGGGTGGTTTCTGCTCCGTGCCATGAACCAACTCGTAAGACCCACAGCTGGATTTCTGTCCACCTGATCTCTGGGTCAGCACTGGTGTCCATTTTAAGCTTGCTCCTTTCCAGCTTTGAACATAGAACAGTACAGCACAGGAACAGGCCCTTCAGCCTACCATGTCTGTGCCAAACAATGCCAAATTAAACTAAATCCCTTCCGCCTGCAGATGATCCACATCCCCCCACTCCCTGCATATTTGTGTTTCTGTCTACAACCTCTCAAACACCACTATTGCATCTACTTCACCACCACCCCTGGCAGCCTCCTCCAGGCACCCACTGCTCTCTGTGTGTAAAATACAACTTGCCCAACACATCTCCTTTGAACTTTCCCCCTCTCACCTTAAGTGCATGTCCTCTAGTACTTGACAACTGAGAAAAAGATTCTGATCATTTACCCTATAAGCCTCTCATAATTTTATAAACTTCTATCAGGTTGCCCTCCCCCACCCCCCACCTACAACACTCCAGAGAAAACAACCCAAGTTTGTCCAACCTCTCCTTATAGTTCATACCCTCTAATCCAGGCAGCATCCTGGTGAACCTCTTGGGTACGCTTTGCAACGCCTCCACACCCCCTGTAATGGGGTGACCAGAACTGCAGATAATACTCCAAGTGTGGACCAACAAACAATCTGCTGGAGGAACTCAGTGGGTCCAGCAGCATCTGTGGAAGGAAAGGAATTGTTTACAAGACACAAAAAGGAATTGTTTACAATTCCTTCCACCCCCCCCCCCCCCCACAGATGCTGCTCGACCCACTGAGTTCCTCCAGCAGATTGTTCATTGCTCCAGGTTCCAGCATCTGCCGTCTCTTGTGAGTCCAAGTGTGGCCCAACCAAAGTTTTATCCAGCTGTAACATGACTTCCTTGCACTCACCTCCCTGACCAATGAAGGCAAGCATGCCCAATGCATTCTTTATCACCCTACCTACTTGCTATCATTTGGGAAAGGGTTTCCCCTTTCCCCTCCCCATTCTCTTACCGATGATGTTATACCAAAGGGCCTCTCGTCTCTCCTGTGTGTTTCATTCTCCAGCACCAACCAGCGAACCCACACTCCTCGCTTGCGACGGTGTGACAGACACCAGCGTATCCCTCAAGTGGCGGCCCCCTGAACGCATCGGCGCAGCAGGCCTGGATGGCTACCTCATCGAGTACTGTCTGGAAGGAAGTAAGGCCATGGTCTCTTTTGTTTCTTTATTAAATAAAAAAATAAATATATAAAATAATTCATGCACCATACGTCCCAAACTGTGACCTGTAGCTGAATCATTTGGAGATGTTTTAACACAATACAGATCATTTGAGAGTTTGAAGTAAAAACAGAAAATTCTGGAAATACTCAGCATGTCAGGTGTCAACAGAGTTGATGTTTCAGGTCAAAAAGCCTTCTAACATTTCCAGCTTAGTTTCTTCAACTCTTTGCCATGGCATCTTCTCACAGCTACCGTTGGGCAGGAGGTACAGAAGCCTGAAGTCCCACACCACCAGGTTCAGAAACAGCTACTTCCCTTCAACCATTCGGTTCTTGAACCAACCTGCACAACCCTAATCACTACAGTTTAGATATCTTTATTAGTCACACGTACATCGAAATACACAGTGAAATTCATCTTTTGCATAGGGTGTGGCAACATTATGATCACTTTGCATTAAAACATTTTTTTTATTGTTCTAATTGTGTTCTTTCCTGTAAAAATTGTGTATAATTTACTGTATGTTTAATTTATGTTTTTCTTGTGAATGCTAATTACCTGATGCTCTGTGCCTGTGATGCTGCTGCAAGTAAGTTTTTCATTGCACCTGTGCAGACTTGTGCACATGACAATAAACTCGAACTTGACTTGACTCTTTGGGATGGGCAGCTTCAGATTTCCAACACATTCTGTGAGGGATTTCCTCCTGAGATTGCTGTGAATGTCCTGATCTAATGTTAAAGTTCTGCCCCCTTGTTCTAGATAGAATTCCTCTTGTCTATTCCATAAAATAGTTTTCAAGTCGAGGCAAGTCAAGTCGAGCTTATTGCCATGTGCACCAGTATGGTGAGGTACAGGTATAGTGTAAAGCTTGCTTGCAGCACCATCACAGGCACGTAGGTACAGACCACACACAGAACATAAATTATATATAAACTATACAAGATAGTGAAGAGAGAGAGAAAAAAGTGTATAAAGACAAGACCTCAGTGCAAAAAACGACACAATCAGAGACAAGTCCGTGGTAGTGTGATAGGTGGTGCATAGTGTTCCGTTGCTGAGGTAGGGTTCGGGTTGTGCAGGTCGGTTCAAGAACGGAATGGTTGAAGGGAAGTAGCTGTTTCTGAACCTGGTGGTGTGGGACTTCAGGCTTCTGTACCTCCTGCCAGACGGTAGCAGCGAAAAGAAGGAATGGCCCGGATGGTGGGGATCTTTGATGATGGATGTTGCCTTCTTGAGGCAGCGCCTCCTGTAGATGCTGTCAGTGGCGGGCAGGGCTGTGCCTGGGATGGACCGGGCTGTGTCCACCACTCTCTGCAGCCTCTTGTGTTCCTGTGCGTTGGAATTGCCGTACCAGGCCATGATGCAACCATGAATTTTAAACACCTCAGTCAGGTCTGTGTCACCTGTGCTCAGAATTTAACCCCGTCAGCCCCACTGTCACTTTGTTGAATCTCCCCTCACAAGCCAAGTTCTCCCTCCTCCTAAGGTGTTTACTTTTGACTCTCTCTATGATCCTGCCCCTCCGCCCCATCTCCAGAATTCCCCCCGGTTCTACCACCCTGCCCTATATCTGTGTTTCAGTGATTCCAGCCTCCAGAACATCCTTGCTTCTCATAGCTCTCCCTGGTAGCTCTTCATGGCTCAGGGTCCACATCTGTTTGTTAGCATATCTGTGAAGGAGCTCGGAAGGTTTGGCAATATTAGATGCAAGTTATACTCTTTTGGACTGGCAATGACACTTCCTTTCCTTGCCTTGCCTTGCCCAGTGGATGAGTGGATCGTGTCGAACCCTGAGCTGACTGACAAAACCAAGTACACCATAAACGGACTCCCAACCGGTGAGAAGATCCATGTGAGAGTGAAGGCCGTCAATGTGGCTGGTGAAAGCCCCCCTGTCTGTCTGGCCCAGGCCATTCTCGTCAAGGAGGTGGTAGGTGAGCAAACGTCTCTACCTGAGGATGAAAGTGTGAATTGGCCCCGACGTTCTGGCTGATTTTTTTCTCAGTGTCACTGTAGGCGTGAGATCAGTAAATCGGAACCGTGTAAAGTCAAGGGAGTTTGTCAGCGATGTGTCTGTGGCCGACTGTAGGTGCTTGATGCAGAGTCTGTGTGTGGAATCAGGCCTGTCCATGAACATGGTGCAGCTACTTCTGTTGTAGCCACAATGGCTGCCACTGTGTGAGCCATCCGTGCCCATGTGTGTGGGTATCTTCTGTGGGCAGGTTTGCTTGTGGTCTGTGTGTGTGTGTGTGTGTGTGAGTGTGAGTGTGTGTGTGTGTGTGTGTGTGTGTGTGTGTGTGTGTGTGTGTGTGAGTGTGTGTGTGTGTGTGTGTGTGTGTGGCATTGTGTGAGAGGAATGTGTGTGTGTAAGTCTGTGTGTGTGTGTGTGTGTGTGTGGTCTTTGTGTGTGTGTGTAACAGTAGTGAGGCTGTGTGTATGTGCGTGTGTGAGAGCAGTGGGACAACGTACGAGTGTGCTCCGCTGTCTGTCACTCAGACACAGCTATCATTCCCTCACTGCCGTGTGCTCTATCATCCTTCCCTTACAGAACCTCCCAAAATCCGTCTGCCGAGGCAGCTGAAGCAAACGTACATTCGCAGAGTTGGGGATTCTCTGAATCTCCTGATCCCTTTCCAGGTACGGAGAGCGTTACGGAGTGCGGGTCTGTGTTGTTAATGACTTCAGCCATTCACCCCCATCGCTGAGAAATGTCCTGGGCTGGGTCCCGGCTTTGTGCCACAGCCTGAAACAGCTCACTCCACATTTGTTTCAAGAGTATGTCAGCCCACCATTCCCCAGTGCCCTCCCATCACCTACAAGTGACAACTCAGAAGCGATGGTACACTCTCGCCTTGCCTGAATGAGTACAGCTCTAACAACTTTCAAACTCAACACCATCCAGGTCAAAACAGTCGACTTGATCGGCACACTGTCCACCATCCCCAACATTCATTCCCTCCACTGCTGGCTGCAGTGTGTACACCTACAAAATGTACTGCCGTTAATTCACCCAATCCGCCCCCAGACCCACCCAGAAGGTCAAGAGCAGGAGGAACAAGGGAGCAGCACTACCTGCAGGTTCCCCTTCAAGGCATAGAAATAGAAACATAGAGACATAGAAAACCTACAGCACAATTCAGGCCCTTTGGCCCACAAAGTTGTGCCGAACATGTCCCTACCTTAGAAATTACTAGGCTTACCCATAGCCCTCTATTTTTCTCAGCTCCATGTACCTATCCAAAAGTCTTTTAAAAGACCCTATCGTATCCGCCTCCACAACCGTTGCCAGCAGCCCATTCCACACACTCACCACTCTCTGAGTAAAAAACTTACCCCTGACATCTCCTCTATACCTACTCGCCAGCACCTTAAACCTGTGTCCTCTTATGGCAACCATTTCAGCCCTGGCAAAAAGCCTCTGACTATCCACATGATCAATGCCTCTCATCTTATACACCTCTGTCAGGTCCCCCCTCATCTTCCGTCGCTCCAAGGAGAAAAGGCTGAGTTCACTCAACCTATTCTCATAAGGCATGCTCCCCAATCCAGGCAGCATCCTTGTAAATCTCCTCTGCACCCTCTCTGTGGCTTCCACATCCTTCCTGTAGTGAGGTGACCAGAACTGAGCACAGTACTCCAAGTGGGGTCTGCCCAGGGTCCTACTGAGCTGCAACATACATCATCCTGACTCAGAACTGTAGCATCATTCCTTTAGACATTGATTAACCTGCATAGATCAACGAGCAGAGGCGTGATAGGTGAACAGGACTTAGTGGGAGTTAACACACAGCGACAGCAGAGTTTAGAGTGACCTCAAGTTCATGGCGGCTGGGTGATGCTGGGTGAGCCAGAGGAAGTTGGAGCAGTCACGCCCAGTGAGGCCACAGTCCACAGCTGGAGGTGGGTGTGTCGGAGTCGGGTCACACAGTGATACCTCACGGTCAACCTTTATTCCCAGGGCAAACCAAGGCCAAAGGTAGGTTGGACAAAGGATGGCAGTCCCTTGGATCAAAGCACCATCAGCATCCGCAACACAGATTCGGACACAGTGTTTTTCATCCGCAAAGCTGAGAGGAAGCATTCCGGCAATTATGAGCTCACAGTGGAGGTGGAGAAGATTGAGGACAAGGCCACAATAGTTATTCAGATAGTAGGTATGTAAACCGTATTCCACCATTGCCTGACCACACCAAACTACCACCTGATCAGTTGATATTCGGGACTATTAGTAGCGGGATTATAAGTTGGCTCGGGATCCAGTTTTGAGGATCTGAGCCTTGTTGGCAAGATGCGTTTATTGTCTACCCTTTGAGAAAGCGGTGGTGAGCTGCCTTCTTGAGCCACCGCACTTCTACTGGTGAAAGTGTCCCCACAGTGGACTTTGACCCAGTGACGTTATGAGGACAGGTTGAGTGAGCTAGGGCTTTTCTCTTTGGAGAGGAGGAGGATGAGAGGTGACTTGATAGAGGTGTACAAGATGATAAGAGGCATAGATCCGAGTGGATGGTCAGAGACTTTTTCCCCAGGGCGAAAATGGCTAACACGAGGGGACATAATTTTAAGGTGATAGGAGGAAGGTATAAGGGGGATGTCGGGCGTAAGTTTTTTACACGGAGAGTGGTGGGTGTGTGGAACGCACTGCCGGCAGAGGTTGTGGGGGCAGATGCATTAGGAACATTTAAGACACTCTTAGATAGACACATGAATGATAGAGAAATGGGGGGCTATGTGGGAGGGAAGGGTTAGATAGACCTCAGAGCAGGATAACATGTCGGCACAACATTGTGGGCCAAAGGGCCTGTAACGTGCTGTAGTGTTCTATGTTCTATGTTAACTAGAGGATATACCTTTAATAGGCTTTGAGGGAAAATGAGGAAAAATATTTTCCCCTAAGGCAGGTGTGGAAGTCAGTGAAAGGAGGCGGAGCTAGAAACTCCCACATTTAAAGCATGCTGTCTACCATCTCCGGGGCTCTCATGGTTTTACACACCTCGGTTAAATCTTCCCTCAGCTTGCTTTATTCCAAAGCAAACCCCCACCAGTCAGTCTCTCCTCAAAGCTAAAGTTCCCCATCCCTGGAAACATCCTCATAAAGGAGATACAAGAGAATGCAGATGCTGGAATCTGGAGCAACAAACCATCTGCTGGAGGAACTCAGCAGGTCGAGCAGCGTCTGTGGTCCTGAGGCAGGGTTTCAACCTGAAACATCAACGATTCCTTTCCGTCCTCAGATGCTGCTCGACCCACCGAGTTCTAACTTGTTGTTCTAACATCCTCATAAATGTCTTTACAAGGTACTTGGATAAATACATGGATAGGAAAGGTTTAGAGGGATATGGGCCAAACACAGGCAAATAGAATTAGCATAGATGGGCATCTTGGTCAGCATGGATGAGTTGGGCTGAAGGTCCTGTTTCTGTGCTGTATGACTCAATGACTCTATAAACCTAGAACATAGAACATTACAGCACAGTACAGGCCCTTTGGCCCACAATGTTGTGCCGACATTTTAGTTGAGTCACTTAGATATAGAGGGCTATGGACCAAGTGCTTGGCGATGGGGTCAGTGCAGAAGGGTGCCTGCTGGTCAGCATGGATGAGTTGGGCTGAATGGCCTGTTTCCGTGCTATATTATTCAAAGATTCTTTTGATTCTATCTCCTCTGAACCCTCTTTAGGGTCTGTCACACCCTCCCTGTAGTGTGACCAGAACTCTATACAATCCTGGATGAGCAGGCAAAGAGCTGTAGTCTACAGGGCTGCAGACCACGATCTGGGAAGTTGGATTAGTTTGCTCTTTATTGGTCAGGAGGGACACAAAGGGCCAAGTGGCCTCCTGCTGTGCCGTAGGTTTTGGATTCTTGGTTAAGCAAACAATCTGCTGGAGGAACTCAGCAGGTTGAGCAGCATCTGTGGAGGGGAAGGTACACCAGGTATACCCATTGCCCTGATGCAGGGTCTCGACCCGAAACGTCGACAGTTCCTTTCCCCCCCCACAGATGCTGCTCGACCCGCTGAGTTCCTCCAGCAGATTGTTTGTTGCTCCGGATTCCAGTGTCTGTGGTCTCTCATCATCTCCATTGGATTTTAGGTTTCTT
This sequence comes from Pristis pectinata, assembly GCF_009764475.1. Taxonomy (NCBI): domain Eukaryota; kingdom Metazoa; phylum Chordata; class Chondrichthyes; order Rhinopristiformes; family Pristidae; genus Pristis; species Pristis pectinata. Next base: position 48,078,364 of record NC_067419.1, on the reverse strand, counting down.
GTTGGCAGCAACAAGTGTAAGCTTCTGATCTACACCGCAGCTGAAGGAAGGGTGAAAGAGCAGGAATTATAGAGTCAGGCCCTTCAGCCCAGTAAGTCTAGCCTTCAAAACCTTGGCAGTTCAAGAGCTCTTCCACCTAACAGTCGTGACAGTCTCTGCCTCCACCACCCCCTCACGGAGTGTGTTCCATGATGGGAAGTCGGGGATGCAGTAAGGAAGGTCTGAATAGTGAATAAGGAGAGAAGACTAACCCACTGCCCCCTTCCACAGAGAAACCCGGCGCCCCATCCAGCGTGAAAATCGTCGACGTGTGGGACACCAACGTTGAGTTGGCGTGGACACCACCAAAGGATGATGGGAATGCAGCTATCACAGGGTACACGATTCAGAAAGCTGATAAAAAGACCATGGTAAGTCTAGGACAAGAAGATAAGGTAAACCTTACCTATTAAGATAAGATAAAACATCACCAATAGCCTATCCTGGTCCAACCACATAGACGCCACAGCCAAGAAAGCTCACCAGTGCCTCTCCTTCCTCAGGAGGCTAAAGAAATTCAGCACGTCCCCATTGCTTTTTATCAATGCACCATAGAAGGCATCCTATCTGGATGCATCACGGCTTGGTACAGCAACTGCTCTGCCCAGGACCGCAAGAAACTGCAGAGAGTTGTGGACACAGCCCAGCGCGTCACGGACACCAGCCTCCCCTCCATGGACTCTGACTACACTTCCCGCTGCCTCGGTAAAGCAGCCAACATAATCAAAGACCCCACCCACCCCGGACATTTTCTCCCTCCTTCCATCAGGCAGAAGATACGAAAGCCTGCAAGCACGTACCACCAGGCTCAAGGATGGCTTCTATCCCATAAGACCATAAGACATAGGAGCAGAATTAGGCCATTCAGTCCATCGAGTCTGCTCCACCATTCGATCATGGCTGATTTATTTTTCAACACCGTTCTCCTGTATTTTCTCCATAACCCCCTTAACCCCCTTATCTATCAAGAACCTATCAGTCTCTGCCTTAAGTACACCCAATGACTTGGCCTCCACAGCCCTCTGTGGCAATGAATTCCACAGATTCACCGCCCTCTGGCTGGAGAAATTCTTCCTTATCTCTGTTCTAAAGTGATGGGGCAACTTCTTCACACAGAGGGCAGTGGGTGTGTGGAACGAGCTGCCAGAGGAAGTGGTTGAGGCGGGTATGATAACAAATTGGAAAGACATTTGGATAGGAAAGGTTTAGAAGGACTGGGTCAAATGTGGGCAAATGGGACCAGATTAGATGGGCATCTTGGGTGGCACGGATGAGTTGGGCATAAGGACCTGTTCCCGTGCTGTGTGACTCTAAGTGGAACAATTTCAGATAATACAGGTCTCAGAAATGCAGTGTACCAGGAGGAAGGTAGTGGCAGAAGTTCAAAGGGCATAGACAAACTGAACGTGACTGTATGGTGAGTGCATTCCAGAGTAGCAAGATGGAGAGGGGGTATAAACTTAAAAATTGTTTCAAGATGACAGTGATAGAAATCCTTGTTAAATAAAGCTCTTGACTAGAAACTCACTCCCAAACACACAGTATGTAAATGCCACACCTGAAGTTCAGGGAAGATCCACTGTTACTGTTACTGATGAGTTATGGATAACAACATCCTTGGCTCTATAAAAACTCAATGAGATTTGCCCATTTGGGCCCAGGGTTGAGGCAGTTCTGTGCTGTGGAGGGATTGGGGATGTTCTCCTTGGAGCAGAGAAGTTTAAGAGGAGCTTTTATTAGAGGTATCTTAGTCATACAGCACAGAAACAGGCCATTCAGCCCAACTCATCCATGTCGACCAAATGCCCATCTGAGCTAGTCCCATTTGCCCATGTTTGGCCCATATCCCTCTAAACCCTGCCTATCCATGTACCCATCCAACTGTCTTTTAAATCTTGTTAATGTACCTGTCTCAACCACTTCCTCTGGCAGCTCGTTCCAGAAATGCACCACCATCTGTGTAAACAAAATTGCCCCTCAGGTTCTTATTAAATCTTCCCCCTCTGACCTTAAACCTATGCTTTCTAGTTCCTGATTCCCCAGCCCTGGGAAAAAGATAAGGTAAGATATCTTTATTAGTCACATGTACATCGAAACACACAGTGAAATGCATCTTTTTTGTGTAGAGTGTTCTGGGGGCAGCCCGCAAATGTCGCCACACTTCCGGCACCAATATAGCGTGCCCACAGCTTCCCTATTTATGCCCATCACCTCTGTAAGATCAGCACTCAGTCTCCTACGCTCCTAGCTTGTCCGACCTCTCCCTATAATTCAGTCCCTCGAGTCCTGGTAAATTGTTTCTGAACTCTTTCCAGTTTAATAACATCTTTCCTATAGCAGGGTGACCAAAATTGAACACAATACTCCAAGTGCAGCCTCACCAGTGTCCTGTAACATAACCTCCCAATTTCTGTACTCAAGTACCCTGAGTGATGAAGGCCAACATGTTAAGACCCTTCTTCATCACCTCGTCTACCTGTGACTCCACTTTCGGGGAACAATCTACTTGTACTCCTGGGTCCCTCTGTTCTACGCCACTCCCAGGGCCCTACTTTTTAATGTGAAAGTCCTACCCTGATTTGATTTTCATGAAGGGTTTTGTATATTAAGTAAAAAGAAACACCTCTGTTGACCAGAGGGTTGTTAATCAAAGAGTGCAGATAAAATGTTTGGCAGAAATTCCAAAGGAATTAAGCAGATTTCTTAGCGCTATGAGTTGGTGTGATCTGGGACATGTAGCCTGATAGGGCAGTGGATGTAGATTCATAGAACATAGAACATTACAGCACAGTACAGACCCTTCAGCCCACAATGTTGTGTCAACATTTTATTCAATGAGAACTTACAGAGTGAAACTAGGAAAGAGAACTAGGATTCCTCGTTTTAGTTCAGATTCCTAGTTCTATTTCCTATTTCCTAGAACTAAGAAATATCCATGGGATGGGGGAGGAGAATTGGATTGCATTCAAAGAGCAAGTAGAGTCTTGATGAATAGTTTCCTTCTGTGCTGTGTGTTCAGTGATTCAAGGCCACTGGTGTTAATGTTAACCTTATATTCAGAGCTTCCCCTGCTGCCACAGTCTAATAGTTGCTGCAGTGATAAACCAGAAGAACAAAGCTGGCAGCAACATGATGAAATGGTGACTGTTACCTTCTCTCTACAGGACTGGTACACAGTGGTCGAGCACTACCACAGAACCAACTGCTTCATACCCGACCTCATCGTGGGAAATGAGTACTACTTCAGAGTCTTTGCCGAGAATATGTGTGGGCTGAGCGATGAGGCAACAGTAACGAAGAACTGCGCCATGATCCTGAAGCAGGGTCTGTTCGCATTCTCCCGCACACAGATTCCTTCACTGAATCTTTGAAGGGTTGCTCTGCACGTGAAGATTTGCCTCTCCCCTCTGAACTACACTCCCATCTAGAGAGGATCCCCACTGGCAAAACCTTCCCCCATTACAAGACCATTCGGCTCATCAATTTTGCTCTGCCATTCAATTCTGGCTGATTTTTTTTCCAACCCCATTCTCCTGCCTTCTCTCTGTAACCCTTAACCCCCTTACCGATCAAGAACCTATCAATCTCTGCCTTAAATACACCCAATGACTTGGCCTCCACAGCCGTCTGTGGCAATGAATTTCACAGATCCACCACCCTCTAGTTGAAGAAATTCCTCCTCATCTCAGTTCTAAAGGGATATCCCTTTATTCTGAGGCTGTGTCCTCAGATCCTGGACTTTCCCACTGATGATCCTCTCCACGTCCGGTCTATCCAGGCCTTTCAGTATCTGGTAGGTTTCAATGAGATCCCCCCTCATCTTTCCGAACTCCAGCAAGTACAGGCCCAGAGACATTAAATGCTCCTCATATATTAAGCCTTTCATTCCCGGGATCATCCTTGTGAAGCTCCTCTGGACCCTCTCCAGGACCAGCACATCCTTCCTTAGATACAAGGCCCAAAATTGCTCACAGTATTCCAGATGTGATCTGACCAACACCTTATAATGGCAAATACTAATAACAAAGCTCTTTGTTGGATATTCAAAGTTATCTATCAGTCATTTAGAGTTCCCATTTTCAACACTCATCTGTTCTATGTCTACAGTGTCCTGCCACTGAGATTAATAAAATTCAACCTCAGAAATAATATGGGAATGGGGAGAGCCCACTCGACATCACTTGGCTGTCCTACAATTCAACAGATCATAGCTGATCTGTGCTTTAAATCCATTTACCCAGCTTTCTTCTCTACTGCATCCAACAACAAACCATCAGCCTCAGTCCTGAAAGCAAATTGGTAAATTGGTTTATTATTGTCACATGTACGGAGGTACAGTGAAAAACTTTGTTTTGCCTGCCTTCCATACAGATCATTTCATCACATCAGTGCATCGAGGCAGTACAAGGGAAAACAATGACAGAATGCAGAATAAGGTGTTACAGTTACAGAGAAAGCGCAGTGCAGGCAGACAATAAGGTAGATTGTGAGGTCAAGAGTCCATCTTATGGTAAAAGCTCCAGCTGACCACCAGCACCCAGAACCTTTACAGGGAGTGGGGGTTCCTGCTCTCTGATTTTTTCCTCTGAACTAACCCTCTTCTCATTTTCAACCACACATAGTGACAATGTTCAAATGATTAAGTAATTACTTTATCAACCAAGCTTGGTGATCAACTGCCAAAGCTCACTGAAATTGATTTTATGCACATAATCTATATGCTTCCATCTCCACTTATGGCATTTTACTGGAGAAACTCCTGTTTTACTGGGAGAGATTGCTGTGGTTTGTGTGTTCCCTGCTTCCACTGAGAAATCAACTTTGCTGCACAACAGTCAGTTGTTGAGTTAGAAGCCCTGCCCACTGCTAGCTTAATGGTTAAGGCAGTGTTGGCAATAAAATGCTCTTTTACAAGTGATGCCTCTTTGTTTGGGATCCTCCCTATCAGAGATTTATTGTAACCCCTTACAAAGTTTATTTATTGCTTTAAATGAATCAGAATCCGATTCTCTAAAACCCTTTCTTTCTCCTTTCTTGCTTCCCATTCTTCTCTCAATTCTGCTTTGCCCAGACAGAAACAGCTTTGGTTGTTCACCAGCCTTCCCACCCTCTCGCAGCCAGCTCCACTAGCAGTTGTGTCATTCAGTCTCCAGTGGCCTTCCTCCCCTTTGCAACCTAACACTCGCTTCATTTCCCACTTCAGGTCATGAACCTGAGGCTTTGATTCTCTCTCTCCCCTCTCTCCTCCCTCTCTCTCCTCTCTCCTCCCTCTCTCCCCTCCCCATCTCTCTCCTCCCTCTCCCCCCTCTCCCTCCCCCTCCTCCCCCTCTCTCCCCACCTTCTCTCTCTCTCTCTCTCTCTCTCTCTCTCCCTCTCTCCCTGTGGTATTTTACTTTTAGGATTTAGGCCATACTTAGGCAACCTGTCCTCACAATTTAATCCCTTCACCACCAACATTATTCCGGTGAACCAGACACCACTCATTCCAAGACAGCAGTGCAAACCCAGTACCACCACATCATAAAAGGCTGTCGTCCTCATTTCAGATACACTAGTTTTAAGTTCAAGGTTTTAAAATCATCAGCACTTGGCTGTCATGGTGTGGGTTGGTGTTGGGTTATGTTATAATGGCTTGGCAAAATTGCTATAGTTAACTTTACATAGTTTTGTTTCAGCTATGCCCCCAGTGTCTGGTCTCAGTAATGTTTCTCGCAGTTGGAGGCAGAAGACACAGCTCACCAAGGTGTTGCTGGGTCATAAGATTGGATAGTCCGAGCTCTCCAGTTTGGCTTCCCACTCTGTATAATCCATTGTAACTGGTACCATGTCTCATTTACCACCACCTTTCTAAGCTGAGATGGTGTGATGTTGGTTTTCTTACTTCCCATCACCACCACCTCCATAACCTCCAGCAGTCTCTCCCACATCTCCATGTTCCTTCCAGTTTGACCTTTTGATCATCCCTGAGTTTCATCCCATGTTTTTGGCCTAAATCTCCACAATTCTCTCAACAAACCTCTCCACCTTTCTCACCTCCAAGGCTTGAAGGGTTAATTAGTTTCCTTCCCTACTGTAACAATCCTACAATTTCTAAGGCACTCCTTGAAATCTAACTTTTTAGCACAAGCTCTTGGTCACAGTATGATATCCCTCATGTGATTCACGTCACTATACTTCCTTACAGCATAGAAGGTGGTCGCTTGGCCCATCAAGTCACTGCTGGCTCTCAGACCAATCCCATCAGTTCGATTCCTCCTGTGAACAATTCCCTCTCGCATGCACAGTGTTGAATTGTCTTTCACAAGCACCCTGCAAAGCATGCTGGGCCGTTTCACTACATGACGTCGCTGATCTTTAATTCAAAGTCCAGTGGGTGAATATTCTAACTCTTGTCATCTGTTGTAGGTCTGACGCTAAAGTCTCCTCAGTACGATGACTTTGACTTTAAAGAGATGCCAAAGTTTACTCACCCTCTTATCGACACAGTCGCGGTGTCTGGATATAATGCAACGCTGAACTGCAGTGTGAGAGGCAACCCTAAGGTACTATCACCCTCTGGTCCTGACATCCAAAGTCTTTAGTACCATGGCCCTCTATCTTCATGTACCTTAGCTCTGATTATCATTGAATGCTTCTCCAACAACAAAGACCCATATGGAACATAGATCATAGATCATAGAATTGTACAGACAGTCTGCTGGAAGAACTCAGCGGGCCTGTGGGAGGAAAGGCACTGTCGACGTTTTGGATCAAAACATTGACAATTCCTTTCCCACCACAGACACTGCTCGACCAGCTGAGTTCCTCCAGCAGATTGTGTGTTGCTCCAGATTCCAGCATCTGCAGTCTCTTGTATCTCCATAGAATTGTACAGCATGGCCCTTCAGCCCATCATATCTTCAGCCTATGATGCCCATCTAACTAATCCCATCTGCCTTCATCTGGTCTATATCCCTCTATTCCCTGCCTGTTCCGTGAGTCTGCAAACGTATCCTTCACTTTCAGGAGCCAGTGAGTTACGGATAAGTTTTCTGCTGTTTCTGATCTCCCTGGGAGTTGGGCACCAGATCCCCAGTGTCCGGGTCATGCACCCATTCCCCCAAACCAACACCACTATCTGGTCAGTGTCATGTTGCAATGTCTGGGATCCTGCTGTGCACAAATTAGCTGCAGCACTTTCCTGCATTGCAGTAGTGACATAGAACATAGATCATAGAATTGTACAGACAGTCTGCTGGAAGAACTCAGCGGCTCTGTGGGAGGAAAGGCACTGTCGACTTTTCAGATCAAAACCCTAAGGGTGGGACACTCGAAGGCTGGGAAAGTTTCTGGAACAAGTGAAGGTGTGCTCCACCTCTTTCCTCTATCTGATTGGCTGTTGCATTGACCACATGACAGGAGTTAGGCCCTGTGATATAGAGTTACAGAGAGTTATCGAGACATACAGGGAAACAGGCCCTTCAGCCAATCGAGTCCATGCCGACCATCAACCACCCATTTACACTAATCCTACACTGATCCCATTTTATTCTCCCCACTTTCCCAACAACACCCCCCCCCCAACCCCAAGGTTCTACCCCTCACCTACACACTAAGGGAAATTCGCAGCTACCATTTAGCCTACCAACCTGCAGATCTTTGAGATGTGGGAGGAAACCAGAACACCCGGAGAAAACCCACACAGTCACAGGGAGAACGTGCAGACTCCACACAGACAGCGCCGGAGGTCAGGATTGAACCCGTGTCTCTGGCGCTGTGAGGCAGCGACTCTACCCACTGCGCTGTTGTCAATGGATGCTCCTGCTTATTCTTCACACTCTGTACTGTTTTCATTCCATTTAGCCTAAAATAACCTGGATGAAGAATCGAATAATCATCGAAAACAACCCTCGATATCGGATGTTCTCCAACCAGGGCGTCTGTACCCTGGAGATCCGCAAACCTAGCCCATACGATGGTGGCCTGTATACTTGTAAAGCGATAAATGCCCTCGGGGAGGATGAAGTGGAGTGTAAAATGGAAGTCAAAGGTGAGCTCCCTGGAACAGTGATGTTCACTGATTTCAGCATTTCATCTTCACCTTTCTGAGTTGTATGTTAAGAGTTGAGATTGGGTGAGACAGGAGGATTGGGTAGGTGTACCAATTGAGGTATTGAGTACAGGAGTCAAGAAGGTATGATGCATCTCTATAGAACTCTGGTTAGGCCGCATTTAGAGTATTGCGTGCAATTCTGGTCACCTCACTATAGGAAGGATGTCGAGGCTTTAGAGAGGGTGCAGATCAGGTTTACTAGGATGCTGCCTGGATTAGAGGGCATGTGCTATCAGGCTGGACAAACTTGGGCTCTTTTCTCTGGAACGGCGGAGGCTAAGGGGTGATCTGTTGGAGCTGTATAAAATTATGAGGGGCATAGATAGGGCGGACAGGCAATATCTTTTTCCCATTTTTGAGCGATCCAATACCAGAGGGCATACATTTAAGGTGAGAGGTGGTAGGTTCAGAACAGACGTGAGGGGGACGTTTTTTACTGAGAGAGTGGTGGATGCCTGGAATGTGTTGCCTGCTGGGGTGGTGGAGGCAAATTCATTGGGAGCTTTTAAGAGGGGCTTGGATAGGTACATGAATGAGAGGAAAATGGAGGGATCTGGGCGTTCTGTAGGTCGGAGGGATTAGCTATGTCAGCACAACATTGTGGGCCAAAGGGCCTGTTCTGTGCTGTACTGTTCTATGTTCTTTGTGAAGGGAACATGGTTGCTGAGGATCTAGACCCCTAATCCAGATAATCCCCTCCAAGGAGAACAGAGGTGGACTCCCCTTTAATGTCCCCAAACACCCTTGTCTGTGCTACGTGGGCTTTTATCTTCAATGCTCCAACAAAATAAGTTGTCATGGTATCGGCATGCCAGTGTATCAATCCTGACTGTCACTGGATGTTTCGGTGTAGGAGCTAAAATAATTCTAACCACATATTCTCTCTAGAGGGTTAAAAGCAGGCCACACAGAGGTGAGGCGTGGGTGTCATGAAGAAGCAGGCAGGTAATGAATGTTTCGAGGGCAGCTGTTGGTATTTTTGTGAGATTGTGGTGTTGGAAATGTGAAAATTTTGTCAGCGGACTTGGAACTTGGGTTGCACCAGAGCACAGAGTTTCTATTGTGTGTCAAGAACGGTAATTTGGCGGAGGGGCCCAGTAAAGAGGTCCAGTGTCTTTACGAGGTGGTTCACCACCAACTTGGCAAGGAAATGCAGCGGCAGAAAGAAGAAAAAAATTGCATGAGGGTTTGAGAGAGAGGTAGCATGAGCACAAGGCACAGGATGGCTTCAGAAGTGCACTGAACTGCAAGGAGAACAGAAATAGACTTCAGGAGGGTGTGGACAACTGATGGAGTGGGGGAACACGAGGCAGGTGAACCTTAACCAAAACATATGAAAGCAAGGAAAGGCAACATAAACCAGAGGGTACAGGAAGAGAGATCTGGGGTATTTGTGTATCGATCATCGAAAATGACAAGGCAGCTTGAAAAAGTGCTCAAAAAAGCATACACAATCCAGGGCTTTATAAGTAGAGACACGAGTACAGGAGCAGGAAGTTGTGGCGAAGCTTTGCTTGTGATGGTGGGTGTTTGAGCATTAGCCCTCGTGTACATTGTATGGAGAAGTAGTATGGATATTTCACTGTGTTTTAAATGTTATACAAAGGGTCCCCACCAATATCATCAGTTACAGGAGTAGGCAAGCCTGCAAGGGAAGGGTATTCCATATTTAAATGGCTGGAAGATCTAGGCTGGCTGGGCAGTATTATCACAAGTTGTACTTCCAACAGGTCGATGGGTTTTTGAGGGCGTCTCTTTAGAGTCTTATTTTATTCTTGTGCATGTGGAATATTTACCAAACCAATATGTCATCTTATATTCACCTAAGACTCGGGTAATTTGTGCTCCAGGCCGGCACTTCCTGACCCTGCTCTCGTTTAAACTCGGCAGCGACACTTGTTATTCGCTACCCTTGTTTTATACACCGCTCTCTATCGTTTACAAGATCTGTCCAGCCCACACCCTGTGCTCAGTGACATCCCTCAGAATAAACGCTTGCCCTAAATCCTCGCTTTTCTCAACAGAGATTTTCAGTTGCTGTGACAATCATTTTATTTGTACATTTGAAGAGTTAATTGTTTTTAAACTTGTCGGATAACGGAATCTCTCTTTAGAATGTATAATTCCAGTCTGGAAAGTCATGCCCATCTTTTGTGGTGGCAGTGGGGACCCTAGTGCTTGGTATCTGGCCCCATCATCCAGTCCACTGGATAGGAAGCCTCTTTCCCCCTCTTTGTTCCATAGATTGACATTGTTCTGGATAACATAGAAGACAAAATGAAATATTGCTGATGAAAGTTTATGCAAGGTTACTTTCTTTTATTGCCAGCATCACTGCCCCACCGTTCGGTGTTATGTTGTCACACTGTGATCTGATTTGCTTTTCTTGGTGTGATGTGTGTGTTTTTTTTTGAAAACGGTAAGCTGGTGCCTTATAAACGGTTACCGATGTGGTGAAGCCTTGGATGGTTATAGCATGGATCATCGCACATGTTAGATGTCTGCATCGTCACACTGTACTGCATGCACCAGAATGCATGCGGGGCAGCACTCTATTGGAGTTGAATACATCACTGTGTTGGTTGAATCCGTTAGCACTCAGTTAAATAAAGCTGTGCACAAGAGGAATGACAAGTGATATTGCAATGAACTGTCCTTATGGTTTCCAGTTTCTGATCTGCTTCCCAGATAAACTGAGTCCTAATGAACTCTAACAACCATTTGCGTGTCTGTGCTAAACCCTTTGGAACAGAAGCAGGACTAAAGTTCCCTGGGAGCAAAGGACTTTATGAAAGTTACCTTGTACACCCCAAGTCCATAATCAAATCACGTACGAAACACGCACATGTGAGTTTGCACATTGGTGTCAGCGATGGTCTTGTTGATCAGAGTCTATGGAGCTGTGACAAGCGTGACGTCGTCTTGGGATAACAGCATTGTTGGGAAAGGACAATTAATGAATGAACTTCCTGTAGGTCTGGAGTCAGGCTGGGTGAGGGCGATAGGTTTCCTTCTCTAAAAGTCAGACAGGTTTGCACAATAGTCCCTATCGCATTAGGTAGCTGCAGTCTGGAGAACAATTTCCAATTATAAAGCAAATAAGTCAATTTGGGGAATTAGATGCAACTAACACCCATATTTCGCAAGTTCATTTCAACCTGTAACCTGTACAGTCTTTATTGAACTCTTGCCATCAGACTCCTAAGCTGTGGATCCCAAAATTGCAAGGTTTATGACATGAATAAAGGTCTGTCTTTGAGTTGACAGCTTGGTTGCGGTAAGGGAAGATCACAATTTGGAATTACGTTCAAGGCCAGATCACGGTTAGAGGTCGAGTGTGATTTCCAGATATTATGGAAGGATACAAAGTCTCAATGGGATGGACGGCCCTCTGTTCCTTGTGCTGCAGATGGTGGGTTAACTTAATTACTTATCAAAGTGGGAAATAAAATTTTAATGTTTCCAAAAGGTTTTACTTATCATTGGTGTAGAAGAGAGGACTGCAGCGATAGGTAGGGGCTGTCAGTGGGTGAGACAGATGGAGAGAGGTGGTGGGAGAGGCTTGTGTCGAGTGGGAACACTTCACAGACTGTTGGGTCAAACGGTCTGGATTTGTGCCGTAATATTTTGAGTCTGTCGATGGGGTATCTCCAAAGGGTCCATCCAGAAGATCAACCCTCTGGAGATAGTTTCAGCACTTCCACAGTGTTTACCCACCAACTGCATCTCTCCAAAGGTTTAGACCCTTACTAATCATCATCGGCTCTTTGACAAACATCCATGCTTCTTTTGATTATGATTACATGCTTTAAGCTAGGAACTCTGTTTAAACCCTTAACATCTCACCTTACTGCATCTCTTTCACCGGCAGTGACCCTTTCTCCTTGTTGCTCCTGCTTGCAGTTTGCTTTGGTTGATTCTGCCTCATGACTGATGCCATGTTTACCAGTGGAACAACAAACTGTTGTCTCCATCATTGTGTGTTCTGACTTTACTTTGCTGAAGTTTCACAGTGTGTCTCTTTCTCTCCTTAGTTGCGCAGTAAGGATTTGTGATTTATATATGTTCCTCCAGGTAAGCTTTCATATGAACCAAAGCATATGAAGCTTATGTCATTACCTCATTTGTGTTATGAGGCCTGATTTTCCTCTTGATTTTACAGCAGAGGGTGGAAAGTGCTAAAACGTCATGGAGACTGAATCAGAGCCTTTTAATCTATCTTGGCTACCTCTGCCCTTTCAAAATCCTCCAGAAAATGTAAATTTTGTTGCTCTTTAACCCAAATTGATGTCTGCCTGTTCCGGACCAATTCCAGTTGGCAGTGTCGTACGAGAGTTGGGCTTGTACCTCCAAATAATGGGGAAGAATGCAGCAAATGAAAAGACTAATAAAATGTTCATTAACCTTAGTTACCCACGGGTTGACATACACAGAGTTTATAAAGAGCAGCTCTTCCCATGGTTCAAGGACAAGGAGGAGATGGTGTTAAGGTGATGAGCAAAAGGCAGGTGAGAATGTGAGGAAAGCCTTTGTTTAGGCAGAAGAGTGAAAATCAGGAACTCGTTGTCTGTGAGGGTGGTGGAAATAGTCAATCAGGGCTTTCAAAGAGGAATTGGACAGGCATGTATGGGAAACTGATTAGCAGGGCCATGTTCAAAAGAACAGGGCACTTGGACTGACCGGTTTCTTGTACAGAGAGTCAACGTGGACAAGTGTCCTCTGTGCCATAGCACAATTCTATGACTAGCTCACCATTGTGTAAAGCTCAGCTTACACTCCCTCAGGAGTAAGTGTCTCCGATTCTGGAAGTGGGTGTTTGGAGAGGTGAATGCACGTTAACCAGAATGAGCCTGGGACCAGGAGTGTGCAAAGGTGGGGTCAGCAGGAGCAAGGGTCCTCGAGTCCATGTTAATCGTGAAGCAGATTATGTACGCACACATACGCACAGAAATAATACTTCAAGTGGCCCTCCTGTAGGAGTCAAACTCTAACTCCTGTGCAATCCTCTGACTATGATTATGAGGTCAGGATTTGAACTCCCTTGAATATACAGTCGTAGAGCCATACAGCAAGAAACAGGCCCTTTGGCCCATCATGTCCATGCCAACCATCTACACTAATCCCATTTGTCAGCCCTTGGTCCAGAGCCTTGATGTCCTGTTCAGTCAGGTGTTTGCCTTAATCCTTCTTAAATGTTGTACGAGTCTGATATGGTAGATCTAATTGAAGGTTTTACAGTGATTAAAAGATCTTAAAGCATAGACAGAGGGTATATGCTCTGAACTGGTCTAGAACAAGGGATCAAAACCTTAAAGACAGCCAAGGTGTTCAGGAATGGTCAGGAAGTTTGTCCCCACGCTCCTCCCCAAAAAAACAGCAGGGAATGGAGGGATCTGGGTGGTGAGCAGGCAGAAGGGATTAGTTTAATTTGGCGTCGTGCTCGGCACAGACATAGTGGGCCGAAGGGCCTGTTCCTGTGCTGTCCTGTTCTGTGTCCTGTGTTTTAGATAATAGAATTTCAAAACTGAGAGAGATTTTTATTGGCTGAATGCTTTAGGGTTCTGAGGCAAAGGCAGTGACCTTGTTGAATGCCCAAGCAGGCTTGAGGGGCTGATTGGCCTCACCCATTCACTTTGATTAAGAGAAATGCAAGGTTTTGTGAAATATTTGATTGGCATCCTTTAATATTATTTCAACGGTGACCTTATTTTGAAGCTTCAAGTCGTTAATAGACTTTCTTGCCTGACCATGAGTAGGTCAAGTCATAGAGTCATACAGCACAGAAACAGGCCCTTCGGCCCAACTGGTCCGTGCCGACCAAGATTCTCATCTAAACTAGTCCCATTTGCCCATGTTTGGCCCACATCCCTCTAAACCTTTCCTATCCATGGACCTGTCCAAGTGGCATGTGAAATCACCCTGAGCAGCTTTGCAGAGCAAATTTCACGTCAGTACATCTCTGCTTTGAGCCCCAGTAATTACACAAGGACTGTGGTAGGTGTACACCCCATGGGCAGACACAGCCAACCCCTTCCCCCGAGTATATCCCAGTCCCCTTCCATGGTGGCACTCAATTTGGCACATTTAGCACTTGAAGCCTTGCACTTGAGAGGGGAATTGGTTTCACTGCATTGTAGTATTGTGTGTGGCCTGCCCTTCATTGTCACAAATAATGAGGTATCTGCTGATGGAACCAGATGATGTGGTAATATCATCATCTGCATCACCATTTTAACATCGATTTGAAACTAATGGCAACCTCCAGCACTTTAACTATTTCCAATCGGAACATCATGGAAACTATACGGAACCTGTTTTGGTGCAGGTGGCAGAAGTTGGATTTGGAGGCTTGTCTGATCTTGGTAAGCTGGTAAACTTTTTGATAACGGTTGTTCAATACTCATTGTTCAGTGGATTGGGTGCTGTTTTTCCTTACTTCTACCCCTATATATTGTTATAAATCTTGTGTATTCTGCACACTTTCCCTTCATTTGAACAAGTCAAATTTCAAAGTCAAGTTCATTGTCATCTGCACAAGTCCACGTGTGCACAGGTGCAATGAAAATCTTACTTGCAGCAGCATCACAGGCACAGAGCATCAGATAAGCAGCATTCACAAGAAAAACGTAAATTAAACATAAATTGTACACAATTTTTACAAGGAGGAACACAAGTTAGAACAATAAAAAAACAAAGTCCATTTTAGTGCAAAGTGGTCACAGTGTTGCTAAACTGTAGTGATTAGGGTTGTGCCGGTTGGTTCAAGAACCAAATGGTTGAAGGGAAGTAGCTGTTCCTGAACCTGGTGGTGTGGGGACTTCAGGCTTCTGCACCTCCTGCCCGATGGTAGCTGCGAGAAGATGGCATGGCCCGGATGGTGGGGATCTTTGATGATAGATGTTGCCTTCTTGAGGCAGCGCACCAGAGTGCAGGACAAGGGCGGTTCTGCACCATTGGAGGTCTCATAGTCTTTCATTGAGAGGTGCCAGACTCTCAGGTGGATGCACCTTTCTAAGAACAGGAGGGTCCTTCCCACTATCCCAGCCAATGTTTAATCCTCACTCACTAAAACAACCTCACAACACTGAACATACTACAGAGACGTCATTGGCTGTAAAGTATTTGGGGTGTCCTGTGGTTAAAAGGCTGATGTATATATATATATATATATATATATATATATATATATATATATATATATATATATATATATATATATGTAAGTTCTTTGCCTTCCTTCCTCGGTTCTGCCCCTCCTCCCACACCAGTACATGATTTCCTCATTGTTCTTTCCTGTCAGTCTGTTTCTGATTCAGTTCTGCAGGCCTCTCTAGTGTATTTAACAACATCAGCCAGATTCCATGGTGCCAGTACACAACCCTGCCCCACCTCCACCCAGCCTATTGAGGAATCATTCATCTTAACTCACGGTCCATTAAATGGACCAATCAAAATAGCCTTCAACCTTGCAGCACCAACAGCTGTGTGAATGTTGCCATAGATTTGGGCCCATTAACTACTTGGAATTGGTGGTGAAAAATGTTGAATACGCATACATTGACGATCGCAGAATGAAGTTTCAACCCCTTTATTTCTGTTGGTGTTTTCAGAATCAGAATCAGAATCAGAATCAGGTTTATCATCACTGACATATGTCATGAAATTTGTTGTTTTGCAGCAACAGTGCAGTGCAAGACATAAAAATTACTGTTACCCAAAAAAGAAATGAATAGTGCAAAAGAGGAATAACGAGGTAGTGTTCATTGACTGTTCAGAAATCTGATGGCGGAGGAGAATCAACGACCTTCACATAATCTGGTCAGAAGTGAGGATATTGGCTGATGATGGCACAATATTCAATTCAAGCTGCAACTCTTCAGCAGATGAAACAGTCCATTCCCATGTTGAAGGACCTGGATACCCTTTAGTATGAGCTGATGTTGCAAGTAACACTGCAACACGTAAGTGGCAGGCAATGACCATCTCCAACAAGAGAGAGTTCATCCACTTATCCTTGACATTCAATGGCATCATCATTGCCAAGTCCCCCACCATCAATATCCTGGGGGTCACTATTTGATAAGAAACACAAGTGGACCAACCACATATATACTGTGTGGATCAGGGACTGGGTATCCTGGATTCACTTCCTGACTCCCAAAGCCTTTCTACCACCAATAAGGCACAAGTCAGGAGTTCCTTATAGATGGTCTCTCCACTTACCTGGATGAGTACAGCTCTTATAGCTCTCAATACCACCATGGAGAAAGCAGCCCACCTGATCGCCACCTTAAGCATTCACCCCCTTCCCCTCTGCTGCAGTTTGTACCGTCTACTAACTGCACTGCAGTTACCTATAACCAACCTATGCTAGTTGCCAACAGTATCTTCCAGACCTGCTATCTCTACCAGCAATATGGACAAAGACAGCAGGTGCAGGGGAAGACCACCACCTCCAGATTCCCGTCCAAGTCACGCACCATCCTGACTTAGACATATATCACCATTCCTTCATCGTCACTAAGTTTAAATGCTGGAACTCC
Source organism: Pristis pectinata (assembly GCF_009764475.1). NCBI lineage: Eukaryota > Metazoa > Chordata > Chondrichthyes > Rhinopristiformes > Pristidae > Pristis > Pristis pectinata. The sequence continues at coordinate 48,061,690 of NC_067419.1, read as the reverse complement.
CTCCTCAACAGTACTGTGAGAGCACCTTCACCCAAAGAACTGTGGCAGTTTAAGAACGTGGTTCACCACAACCTTCTCAAGAAAATTAGGGATGGACGATAAATGCTGGCCTCGTCAGCAATGCCAACGCCTTGAAAAATAGGGATAAAACAAATCTTTCCTCATAGGACACCTCCCTCATCCAGTTATCAATTTACTCACATACTCTGCATCACCCCTCAGTCAAGCATGTCCTTCCTTAAACAAGGAGATCAAAACTACACCAAGTTCTCCATATCTGCTCTCTCCAATGCAGCTGTGTCAAAAGGCCAACATCTCATGTGCCGCTTATTGCAAGTTAACCTTGTGTTTCTCCTACTTGGACATCCAGAGCGCTCTGAACCCCAACATTTAATGGTCTCGCACCATTTAAAATTCACTTGTGTTTTTATTCTTCCAACCAAAGTAGATAACTTCACTTTTCACTTCTTTACACTCCATTTATTACATTTTGCCCACTCACTTAATCTATCCCCTTTCCATGCTCTTCACAACATACTGTTCCACCTACCCTTTCATTTTCAGCAAATGTAGAAGTATTGCACCCAACCCCTTCATCAATGCCTTGTTTCCTACATTACAGCAACAGTGTGCAGATTTACAGCTTTGGCTCCAAAGCACTTTGCAGCCCCAGCTCTTACAAAAGATGCCAACTGATGTTAACTTTCTGGTACAAATTCTAAACCAATTTATAACTTCTAAAGCTGCAATCATCACAGTTAAAATCTGATCATCAGCTTCAGCTTGAATCATGGTGAATTTAGGGACAAGTTGACAGCTCTGTTGAACTTGCCCATCAGTAGGTTTTAATTAAATCTGAATATCACTTTGAAGTAACCATGAAGACTAATGGAAAAAAATTTGTGTCAGAAAATTAAGATATTACACAGGTTCAGTTGAAAACTATTTTGCTATATGTTTGTTTTTTAAGTAATTGTAAAAAGTTTTAAATATTTTCAGGAAGAAGTGCTGTGTAAGTGGGGAGCCAAATGGTTGTAAACTCTTCTGTAAAGTGGAATTGGTGCCTGAATTACTTTTGCTGCACCATCTGATCTTGTTGAACAATTTCTGATTAAACAACTTGCCATGTGCACACCAGGTCTTTCGGAAAACTGATCCCTTGTTTCTTATCGTACAGGTGGCTTCCAATTTCGTGAGCTCATGCTGCAGGGCATGCCACTGAGCATCATTGACTTATATGTGGGCTCAAAGAATGTTTTACCCCAAAAAGAGTGATGGTCACCATGACGTTTGTCGTCAACTGTTTGTCTCTCTTCTCAATCAGAATGCGGTTGTAGTTTGTTGCTAGAGTTTGGCAGTGCTTTCAATGCTCAGAAGCTTGCAATGTTTTGGCTTTGAACTGTCAATAAGCAGCTTATACACTGACCAGGACTTTGAAATGTTTTAACATACCAATGCATCAGTGTAACAAGATGGCTTTTTTTTTGGGTGGAGATTGGGGGAAGGGATTAAGTTTGTTTCCAATCACATTTCAACTAGCCATTAACAAGATATGAAATAGCAAATTAAGCCTTGCATGCTGAATTGAAAGACTGAGAGAATGTTGCAATGACCTTATAGCCTCTTCATCCGACCCTAGCCCAAAGCTATAAACTTTTTGTATGGTGTGTGTTAACAACGTCTAAACATTAATAGGCTGCCTCTGTCAAATATGTTAGTTTGAGGATTTCTTTAAGAGTCAGCCCATGGTCTGAATGTCCTGTGTTAACAAGGCTTCTGCTGTGCACAGATCCCACTGAAGTTCTGTGCTATTTAAGTGAACCACCATGTGATGTTCACATTCACTTGCTCAGCTTAAATTCACAAACTACTTTCCTACCATGACCTCATCTGCGGTTTTTGAAATATATCCCCAACTAAAAGCCAATGGAAATTGTTTCTCTTTATTCATGTTTTGTAAACCCCTCACAATTTTAAGTATCTCTATCAAATCTACTGTTGGCCTTCCTGTTGATGATGATTAACAAGTTGATGAGTACCTTGTTTAAACTGTTGTAAAGTGCTGTAATATCTTTATTGCATGAACACTGGCTTTGAAAATGATAAATAAATACCTTAAAATGTAGCACTTCCTGTAATTTTTTCTGCATTGATTATTGCTGTAACTCACTGGCTTTTTTTTCAATGTTGTAGTATCAACACATTAAAACCCACAGGAGACATAATCACTTCAGTTCAGAAACTCCCAGTGCAGAGCAGCCGGCTGGGAACACCAGTCAAGAAATCAGGACGTGAGATCCTGTGACCTTATCCAATGAATGTTCCATTCTCTCATCTAACTTTTTTTTAAATTTTTTAAATTTTATTTATAGCATGGTAACAGGCCCTCTGGCCCAATGAATCCGCGCCGCCCATTTTAAGCCCATATTAACCTACCCGTGCGTCTTTAGAATGTGGGAGGAAACTGGAGCACCCAGAGGAAACCCACGCAGACACGGGGAGAACATACAAACTCCTTACAGACAGCGACGGGAATCGAACCCCGATCACTGGCGCTGTAATAGCGTCACGCTAACTTTCTAGAGAACCCCTTGTAGCAGCAGTGACCACACTGTGAGATGGTTTGAGAACATCACATCCGTCCATTGAACAAAACCATCCATGGACCACTGGAAGGTGTGGCCATCCTGATTGAGTCAAGGATTTTAAGCAAAGATTTTTGCCTGAAACTGCCCATTGTGTGTGTGTGTGTGTGTGTGTGTGTGTGTGTGTGTGTGTGTGTGTGTGTGTGTGTGTGTGTGTGGGTGCGCGTGCGCGCGTGCAAGTGCATACGTGTGTGTGCGTGTACCTGCATGTGTGTGTATGTATGTGTGCATACGTGTGTGTGTACGTGCGTGTGTGTGCATGCACCTGCGTGTGTGTGTGCATGTGCACCCGTGTGTGTGCATATCATAGATTCATAGAGTCATACAGCATGGAAACGGCCCAACTGGTCCATGCTGACCAAGATGCCCCATCCAAGCTAGTCCCATTTGCCAGTGTTTGGCCCATAACCTTCTAAACCTTTCCTATCCATGTACCTGTCCAACTGTCTTCTAAAAGTTGTTATTGTACCTGCCTCACCCACTTCTTCTGGCAGCTGATTCCACATAGATACCACCCTTTCTGTTAAGGTGTAATGGTGTGTGTGAGCATGTGTGTGCAGGTGTGCGTGAGCACGTATGTGCCCACGTGTTTGTAACATACCAGCCTTCAACCTATAGAGACATGGGGGTGAACTTTAAGCCTTGAAAATGATTGTGTGGGTCATTAAACTTTTGGAGGAGTTGTACCCTGACCCAGCCTCCAGCCTGTTGATTTCCACACTTCTGCATCCTTTAGCTTACATCGCCTCTCAGTCTTCCCACTGAAATGCACCAGCTCACGCTTCAACGCATTAAGTTCATGCACCGTTTGTCTGTGTACTCCACCAGCCCGCTTATATCCAGCTGCAAACACCGTCCTCCTTGCAGGTCAATACTGCCAAGTTCTGCGTCATCCGCAAATGTTGAAATTGTAGCTTGCACACCAGTGTCTAAATTAGCAAATTAGATGAAACAGGAAACTGAATGGCACAATTCATCTTCCTAAAAAACGCTCACCACAACACTCTGTTCCCTGTTACTTCAGCAACTTTGTCCGTGCTGTGCACTTCAACTTTACTGACAGCCTGTTGTGCGACAGTTCATCCAAAACCTTCTGAAAGTCCATGTACACCACATCCACTGCATTACCCTCATCAGCTCTATCTGTTACCTCATCAAGTGATTCTATTAAATTGGTTAAACATGATATTCCCTCAGCATGCATGCTGGCTTGCATTAATTACACTGTCTTCCTCCTGGTGCTTTCTAACCCGCCCAAATCAATTTTTCTAAATATCTTCCTACCACTGGGGTTAAACTGACTGACCTGTAGTTGCTGGGCTTATTGTTATGCTTGTTGTTGAACAAGGGAGTAACATTCGCCAGTCTTCAGTCCCCTGACACCACCACTCGATCCAAACAACACTGAAAGATTATGGTCAGTGCCCCCACGATATCTTCCCATACCTCCTTCAGAATCCCAGGATGCATCCCATCTGATCCCAGAGGCTTACCCATTTAACTTTCTAATTTATCAGTGCTATCAAACTTTAACGTATCTAGTTAAAATCTCAATTATCTCCTTCACTATTACAGTGGAAACACCCTCTTTCCTGGTGAAGACAGATGCAAAGTTCTCATTTAGTACCTAATATTGCCCTCAGCATTAATGCCCCATTTTTGTCCTGAATGGACCCCACTCCTCCTTGTGCTATCTTCTGTTATTTATAATCCAACAAAGTATTACTAGATTTCCATTTATGCTGCCAGCTAATCTTTTCTCTTGCATTATCTTTGCCTCTTACCTAGCTTTCACTTCCCCTCTGATTATCCTGTGTTCAGCCCAGTCATCACTGATGTTTACAACTCAACACTTGCGATCTGCAGCCTTCTGCTTCTTTTCCTCCTCTGTATCTTTCTCGTTATCTACCAAACTCTGGATTTGTTTGTCTTCCTTTGCTTCTCATGGGAACAGCCAAGAACGCTCACCAGTGCCTCCACTTCCTCAGGAGGCTAAAGAAATGTGGCATGTCCCCGTCGACACTTAACAATTTTTATCGATGCACCATAGAAAGCATCCTATCTGGATGCATCACAGCTTGGTACGACAACTGCTCTGCCCTTGGCCACAAGAAACTGCAGAGAGTTGTGGACACAGTCCAGTGCATCATGTGGGTGGAGGAGGGGAAAGAGACAGGGTGATGGGGGGCTGGGGTGGGTGTAGGAGGAACTGGGTAGATCAGGAGGAGAGAGAAGGAACAGAGGGGGGAGCAGGTGACCTGAAAGTGGAGAATTCAATGTTCAGGCCATTGGGTTGTTGACTACCCAGGGGGAATACAAGGTGCCGTTCCTCTACTTTGTGTGTTTCCCAATCAGGCATTGACTTTCATTTCAGTTCCAGCAAGTTATTTTTTTTCTCCCTTCCGTCCTCCGTTATACCTCCGCTATCAAGAAGTCTTTAGCACCCTCTCCTTGTCAACACCAATGTTTATCTGTCTCCTCTTGACCTCCACCCTGTCACACAATGTGGGGAGAAATGGGATTAGTGTCAGATTAGTGTAAACAGGTGCTTGATCAGTGCAGACCTGATAGGATGAGGGGCACAGAGCATTAAAGACACAACATTCACAAGAAAGATATAAATTAAACAAAAATTATACAAGAAAGAACACAATTAAAACAAAGAAAACCAAAGCCTATTGAAGTGCAAAGTGGTCATAGTGTTGCTGTACTGAGGTAGTGATTAGGGTTGTGTCGGTTGGTTCAAGAACCGAATGGTTGAAGTAGCTGTTCCTGAACCTGGTGGTGTGGGGACTTCAGGCTTCTGTACCTCCTGCCTGCTTCCATGCTGTATGATTCTGAGTCCAGTCTCTTTGTTCTCTCTACCCTCCCCTTCTCTGCAAGTTTATGAATTTTATAAAATTTTATAAAATTTCAAGTTTATAAAATTTTCCAAATTTTCCAAACTCAGAAAGTCATTGGTCTAAAACATTAACTCTGTCCTCTCTCCACAGATGATGACTGACTTGTTGAATCTTTCCTGCATTTTGTTTTTATTACAGCAAAGGCCATGGTTTATTTCCCCAATATTCTGATATTATTTCAGTCTTCTTTCATTTCATCTCCTTTGAGTGGGGTCAAAGTCAAAGTCGAGCTTATTGTCATCTGCACAAGTCCGTGTGTGCACAGGTGCAATGAAAAACTGATTTGCAGCAGCATCACGGACACATAGCATTTGAGACATAATATTCACAAGAAAATTAAAAACAACTTTTAAAAGACAGTTGGACAGGTACATGGATTGGATACTCTAAAAGGTTATGGGCCAAATGCTGGCAAATGGGACCAGCTTGGATGGGGCATCTTGGTCGGCATGGACCAGTTGGGCCAAAGGCACTGTTTCTGTGCTGTATGACTCAATGACTCTAAAATCATGAATTAAACATAAAATATAGAAGAAAGAACACAATTAGAACAAAAACAAAGTCCATTGTAGTGCAAAGTGGTCCCGGTGTTGCTATACTGAGGTAGTGATTAGGGTTGTGCAGGTTGGTTCAAGAACCGAATGGTTGAAGGGAAGTAGGTGTTCCTGAACCTGGTGGTGTGGGATTTCAGGCTTCTGTACCTCCTGCCCGATGGGAGCTGTGAGAAGGTGGCACGGCCCGGATGGTGGGGATCTTTGATGATGGATGTTGCCTTCTTGACGCAGCGTCTCCTGTAGATACTCCCGATGGTGGGGAGGGATGTGCCCGTGATGTATTGGGCAGAGTCCACTACTCTCTGCAGCTTCTTACGTTCCTGCACATTCAAATTGCCGTTGTGGATGAAGGAAGAAGATCTGAGTTTGCGTGTTGTCTCATCACTCTGTGGTCTAGTGGAAAGCGCTCTCTCACCTCTAAGTCTGAAGGTCTTTGCTTAAACTCCCACTCGAGAGACTTGAGACTGAGCTTTGAGTGCAGCACCAAGGGGTTGCTGCACTGTCGGTGATACTTTGGTTAAATCAAGTGAGTTAGATTTAAATCAAGTGAGTTACATATAAATCAAATCTTTATTACTGGGAGTTTGCTGTGTTCCAGTTAACTTTTTTTAATATTAATATTTAATTATTAGTCACGTACATCAAAACACACAGTGAAATGCATCTTTTGCGTAGAGTGTTCTGGGGGCAGCCCGCAAGTGTCGCCACGCTTCTGGCGCCAACATAGCATGCCCACAACTTCCTAACCCGTACATCTTTGGAATGTGGGAGGAAACCAGAGCACCCGGAGGAAACCCACGCAGACACGGGGAGAACGTACAAACTCTTTACAGACAGTGGCGGAACTGAACCCGAGTCACTGACGCTGTAATAGCGTTATGCTAACTGGTACACTACTGTGCCACCCACATGGGATCTTTCCTTCATTTTAACATTGATGTCATTTAAGAGGCACTTCATTGGTGCTTTGGGACATAGGTGTAAAATCAGTTTATTCACACTGTTCAGAAACGTGTCAAGTGTGAAGTGTGTGGAAATCTGAAATAAAAACAGAAAATGATGGGGATACAGTGGGAGACAGAACAAAAGTCTATTCCTGGGTGAACACAAGGAAAGAGTCAAAGTCAAGTTCATTGACATCTGCACAAGTCCATGTGTGCACAGGTGCAATGAAAAACTTACTTGCAGCAGCATCACAGGCACAGAGCATCAGATAAGCAACATTCACAAGTAAAATATGAATTATACACAATGTTTACAAGAAAGGACACAATTAGAACTAAAAAAAGGTCCATTTTAGTGCAAAGTGATCAAAGTGGATATAGTATTGCTATCCTGTAGTGATCAGGGTTTAGAGTGAACAACATAAGTGCCAAAGCCAATACAGAGTGTGGGAATGAGATGGATAATTAAAGTGGCAGGCAATGGAAACTCGGATCACCGTTGTGGACCAAGTGGAGGTGCCCCGCAGCGGTCACACAATCTGTGTTTGATTTTTCTAACACAGAGGAGACCATATAGTTGTCACACAAGGCAATGTGCTAAACTCTAGAAGAGGTACAAATGAATGGCTGTTCTACCTGGAGGAAATGTTTGGGGTCCTGAACTACAGGAAGGGAAGGGGTAAAAGGGCAGGTGTAGCGTCTCCTGCAATTAGGTAGCGATGGCTTTGTGTTAGATATGTTGGAGGATGGAAGGCAAGGATAACTGGAACTCTATCCTTGTAGGCAGGTTTAAGGGACCTGGTGGACTACTCCTGCTCCTATCTTCTTGTATTCTGGTGGAGAGGGAGAGTGGGAGTGAGAAGAGGCAGATGACACAAAGATTGGTGGTAGGGTTGACCATGTGAAGGGTAGTCTTAGGTAGAAGGGTGATATCAATGTGTTGGTGAAATGGGTGAAGAAATGGCAGATGGAGTTTAATGCTGATAATACATTTTGGAGCACTAATGAGGCCAGGACATATACTGTATCAAGAATGGAAGTCCTGGTAAGTATTGAGGAACAGAGGAACCTTGGTGTGCAGGTCCAAAGATTCTTGAAGGTGGCAGTGCAGGTAGAACGTAGAAGATAGAACATTACAGCACAGTACAGGCCCTTCAGCCCACAATGTTGTGCCGACATTTTATCCTGCTCTAAGATCTATCTAACCCTTCTCTCCCACATAGCCTCCTATTTCTCTATCATTCATGTGTCTAAGAGTCTCTTAAATGTCCCTAATGTATCTGCCCCCATAACCTCTGCCAGCAGTGCGTTCCACGCACCCACCATTCTCCGTGTAAAAAACTTACCCCTGACATCCCCCTTATATCTTCCTCCAATCACCTTAAGATTATGTCCCCTCGTGTTAGCCATTGTCGCACTGGGAAAAAGTCTCTGACTGTCCACTCGATCTATGCCTCTTATCATCTTGTACACCTCTATCAAGTCACGTCTCATCATCCTTCTCACCAAAGAGAAAAGCCCTAGCTCGCTCAACCTGTCCTCATAAGACATGCTCTCCAATCCAGGCAGTATCCTGGTAAATCTCCTCTGCACCTTCTCTAAAGCTTCCATATCCTTCCTATAATGAGGCGACCAGAACTGAACACAATACTCTAAGTGTGGTCTGACCAGAGTTCTATAGAGCTGCAACATCACCTCGCAGCTCTTGAACTCAATACCCCAACTAATGAAGGCCAACACACCACACACCTTCTTAACAACCCTATCGACCTGCGTGACAACCTTGAGGGATCTATGGACGTGGACCCCAAAATCCCTCTGTTCCTCCACATTGCTAAGAGTTCTGCCATTAACTTTGTATTCTGCCTTTAAATTCAATTTCCCAAAGTGTATCACTTCACACTTCTCCGGGTTGAACTTCAACTGCTACTTCTCAGCCCAGGTCTGCACACTATCAATATCCTGTTGTAATCTAGAGCAACCTTCTACACTATCCACAACACCACCAACCTTTGTATCATCAGCAAACCCACCCTTCCACATCCTCATCAAAGTCATTTATAAAAATCACAAAGAGCAGGGATCCCAGAACAGATCCCTGCAGAACACCACTGGTCATTGACCTCCAGGTAGATAACATGATCTTCATTAGTTGGGGCATTGAACACAAGAGCAGGGAGGTTATGGTCCAACTTTATAAAACATTGGGTAGACTTCACCTAGAGTACCACATGCAGAACTGATCATAAAGGGAAGTATGTGATAGCACTGGAGAGGGTGCATAGGAGACTCAGCAGGTTGCTATCTGGGTGGAGCAGTTTAGTTATGAAGAGAGACTGGGTCTGTTCTCCCTGAAGTAGAGGAGGTTCAGAGGAGGGACACGAATGAGGTATTTGAAATTATGAGCGGTATAAGATCGGATAGACAACAGAGTTAGATAAAATTAGAGGGCATAAAATTTAGGGTAAAGGGTAAGAGATTTGGAGGGGATCCAATGGGGACCTCTATGACTCTATGAATGCAGAGTGGGAATCAGCAGCAAACACTGGAGAGCAGGAAATAACACCGATAAGGCTATTGATCTGCCAGACAAAGAGGTGAGGGTTGGGTCCTGTTTATTCCACACATTTCGCAATGGGACAGGCAGAGCTTTATTGAGCAATTATTTAGTTTTAAGGAGTGCCCTTCTGGCGGGGAGAGGTGGCCCTGCATTTGCTACAACACTTCCGTCTTCTCAACCCACAATCGTTGGGCCATTGATAACATTGTTCTCCTAGCCCTGCCCCTGTCCCGGGCCCTGCCTCTCCACGCAGACCATACCCACTGCCCCAGGCCCCGCCCTGCAAACCTTTCCATATCCATCACTTCAAACACTGCCGACTCTAGGGACCACCCCTCCAGATCCCAAGCCCCACCTCTTACCTGATGAAAAATACGATGATGCTGGAGGAACTCAGCAGGCCAGGCAGCATCCGTGGAGAAAAGCAGGCAGGCAACGTTTCGGGTCAGGACCCTTCTTCAGGACTGAAGATAGGAAAAGGGGAAGCCCAATATATAGGAGGGAAAAGCAGAGCAGTGATAGGTGGACAAAAGAGGGGAGGTGGGGTGGGCACAGGGTGGTGATAGGTAGATGCAGGTAAGAGATAGTGATGGGCAGGTGTGGGGGAGGAGGGGAGAGCAGATCCACCGGGGGATGGGTCAAAGGTAAGGAGAGAAACAAAAAGGAGTTAGAAAAAAAAGATAGGCTAGGAAAGGGAAGAAAAGAAGAGGCGCGGTTGAGGGGGGTGTGGTGGGGGGGAGGGGAAGGGGTTTGGGGATTACCTAAAGTGGGAGAAATCATGCCGTTAGGCTGCAAGGTTCCAAGACAGAAAATGAGGTGCTGTTCCTCCAGTTTGCACTTGGAATTCTCCCGGCAGTGGAGGAGGCTGAGGACCGACATATCTGGGATAGTGTGGGAGGGGGAGTTGAAGTGACTGGCAACGGGGAGATGCAGATCGCGGTTACGGACAGAGCGCAGGTGTTCTGCGAAACGGTCACCTAGTCTGCGTTTGGTCTCACCAATGTAGAGGAGGCCACACCTGGAGCACCGAATGCAGTAGAGGATATTAAGGGAGGTGCAGGTGAATCTCTGTCTCACCTGAAAGGATGTTTGAGTCCCTGGATGGAGGTGATGGAGGTGGTGTAGGGGCAGGTGTTGCACCTATGGCGGGGGCAGTGGAAAGTTCCCAGGGTGGAAGCAGGATGGATGGGGGGGTGGGGGAGGAGTGCACTAGGGATTTGCAGAGAGAGCAGTCCCTGTGAAGGGCAGAAAGGGATGGGGAGGGGAAGATATGCTTGGTAGCGGAGCCCCATTGGGGATGGTGGATGTGGCGGAGAATGATGTGTTGGATACGTAGGCTGGTGGGATGAAATGTGAGTACAAGGGGGACCCTATCCCTGTTGGATCTGGGAGGGGTGGGGGTGAGAGCAGAGGTGCGGGAAATGGCAGAGATATGGGTGCGAGGGAACAGATGCGGAGAAATTGAGAAAAAGGGATCACGTCCTTGCAAGAGACAAGGTGGGGGGAGCTGTAATCGAGGTAGCTGTGGGCGTCAGTGGGTTTGTAGAAGATGTCAGTGGATAAGGAATCCCTTGAGATGGAGATGGAAAGATCGAGGAAGGAGAGAGAGGTGTCAGAGACAGTCCAAGTGAATTGAAGAGCAGGGTGAAAATTTGTGGGGAAATTTATGAAACTGTCGAGTTCCGCGTGGGTACAAGAGGTGGCACCGATGCAATCGTCGAGATAGCGGAGAAAGAGTTGAGGAATGGGGCTGGCGTAGGCTTGGAACAGAGACTGTTCAAGGTAGCCAATGAAGAGGCAGGCATAGCTGGGGCCCATGAGAGTGCCCATAGCTAGCCTTTGGTCTGTAGAAAGTGAGAGGAATCAAAGGTGAAGTTGTTTACAGTGAGGACGTTCAGCCAGGCGGAGGAGAGTGTTAGTGGAAGGGAACTGGTTCTGTCTCTGGTCAAGAAAGAAGCGGAGGGCAGTGAGGCCATCATGATGGGGAATGGAGGTATACAGGGACTGGATGGCCGTGGTGAAGATGAGGTTGTGCGTGCCGGAGAACTTAAAGCTATGGAAGAGCTGGAGAGCGTGTGATGTGTCACGGACGTAGGTGGGAAGGGATTGGATCGGGGGGACAGGATAGTGTCCCGGTACGAGGATACGAGCTCCATGGGGCAAGAGCATGTGGAGACAGTAGGTCTGCCGGGGCAGTCCATCGTGTGGATCTTGGGGAGGAGATAGAAGCAGGTATTGGTGTTGGCTTATTATTGTCACTTGTACCGAGGTACAGGTCAATTCATTACACAGTGCAGTTACATTTAGTTATTTGTGGGACCACATGTTGGTAACCGTGGGAGGGGAGATCCCCCGAGGTGATGTCGGTGACGGTGCGGGACATCATGTCCTGCTGGTCCTTGGTGGGATCCCATGGACAAGTGTCTCCTCCCTGTCCATTGGGAGGCCCCGCCCTCTCTGTCCATCACTTCAAGCCCCGCCCTTTCTATGGCACTGACCCCACCCTCTCCCTCTCAAGCCAATCCCAAGCTTTCCCTACTCATTAGACCCCGCCTTCTCGCTGTCACTCAAACAAGGGACCCCCCCACCCCTTTCCGTCCCTTGTACCAGGCCCCGCCCACCTCGACGTCAGTCACACGGGCCACGCCCATTGGTGCAGCCCCGCTCACTGGCTGTCAGTCACACGGACCCCACCTATGGCCGCATGTCCCTCCCCTCCCTGGAGGTCACGTGCGTCCCGCCCTTTGCTCCGGCCAGGCCCCGCCGTTCAGTTGTTAGTCACGTGGGCCCTCCCTTTGACGATGGCCCCGCCCACTATGGCAGGACCCCGCCCTATTGGTCCAAACTCCGTCCCTGGCCGTCCGTCACCGAGGCCGCGCCCTCCCCCGCCGTGTGCCCCCGCCCCCTGACCGTCGGTCACGTGGGCCACGCCCTTTGCCAACGGCCCCGCCCACTACTGCAGGACCACGCCCTATTGGTCCAGATTCCGTCCCGGGCCGTCCGTCACGGAGACCCCGCCCCCCCCGTCAGTCAGTCACGTGGGCCTCGCCCAGCGTCGGGCCGTGGCCTGGGGCTGGGGTTCGCTCGCAGGCCGGCGATGGGCGCGGGTTTCCTGCGGCCGCTGAGCGAGGCGCAGCTGAAGCGGCTGGAGGAGCACCGGTACCGCGCGGCGGGCCGCACGCTGCTCGACCCGCCGCTGCAGCTCTTCTGGGGCTGGCTGCTGGGGCTGGTGCCCACCTGGCTGGCGCCCAACGCCATCACCCTGCTCGGCCTCGCCACCAACCTGCTCAGCACCCTGCTGCTGGTCTACTACTGCCCCGGGGGCACCGAGCAGGTAGGGCCGGGCCGGGCCGGGCCGGGCCGGGGGACGGAGCTGACAGGGCTGGGAGCTGTGGCTGGGCTCGGGGGGGGGGGGGGGGGGGGGGCGGGTGGCGGTGACTGGGTCCCATGGGTGGGGGGGGAAACTGGGTCCCATGGGTGTTTGGAGGGGGCGGGTGGCTGGGGTGGGAGGGTGTGTCCCATGGGTGGCTGGGGTGGGGGGGTGTGTCCCACGGGTGGCTGGGGTGGGGGGGTGAGTGGGTCCCACGGGTGGCTGGGGTGGGGGGGGGGTGGGTCCCACGGGTGGCTGGGGTGGGGGGTGGGTCCCACGGGTGGCTGGGGTGGGGGGGGGGGGTCCCACGGGTGGCTGGGGTGGGGGGGGTGTGGGTCCCACGGGTGGCTGGAGGGGGCGGGGGTGTGGGTCCCACGGGTGGCTGGAGGGGGCGGGTGAGTGGGTCCCACGGGTGGCTGGAGGGGGCGGGTGAGTGGGTCCCACGGGTGGCGGGAGGGGGCGGGTGAGTGGGTCCCACGGGTGGCTGGAGGGGGCGGGTGAGTGGGTCCCACGGGTGGCTGGAGGGGGCGGGTGAGTGGGTCCCACGGGTGGCTGGAGGGGGCGGGTGAGTGGGTCCCAGGGGTGGGTGGGGGGGGAAACTGGGTCCCATGGGTGTTTGGAGGGGGCGGGTGGCTGGGCTGGGGTGGGCGGGGTGGGGTGGGTCCCACGGGTGGCTGGAGGGGGCGGGTGAGTGGGTCCCACGGGTGACTGGGGGGGCGGGTGAGTGGGTCCCACGGGTGGCTGTGGGGGGGGGGGTGAGTGGGTCCCACGGGTGGCTGTGGGGGGGGGTGAGTGGGTCCCACGGGTGGCTGGGGGGTGGTGACTGGGTCCCACAGGTGGCGGGGGGGGGGGGGTGACTGGGTCCCATGCGTGGCTGAGGGGGGATACTGACTTTCAGAGGAAGGAGAGGGTGGGTGACCAGGTCCTTCAAGGTGTTTAGTGACCGGTTCCCTTGTGGTTGGGGGTGACTGGACTCTCTTGGGGGTAGGGAGGTGACTGGGTCCCAGAGGAAAGCGAGGGTGGGTGACCAGGGTGTCTCGGTATTGGGTGACATGAGAACGTGAGGCTGTGGGGTGACTAGCACGCAAGGTTTGGATTGGGCAATTGATTGGACCCTGGGTTGGGGGGGAGTGGGGAATGACTGGGCCTTGTGGGTGGGAGTGATAAGGTGGGGGAGGTTTAGTTGTCTGTGTGTGTGGGGAAAGGAGGTGATGGTGGTGTTTCAGTGCTGGGTTGAGAACCGCAGAGAGTGAGGCATTATTGATGTCCATCCCCTGGCATCCAGCTCCTGGACCTCTGGCCCTCCCAGAGCTTGCAGCATTTGTGGGTCTCAGCTAGCCTGCAGTCTGTCCGATACCTGACCTGAACCCATCTATTGGTCAGCTCTCTGCTCACGTTGGCTTTGCTTGTACACTGACAACACCTGGTTCTCCCACCACCACTTCTCCTAAGACTTCCAGTATCTCCAGATTTTGCCTGACATCCATTTCTAGACGAGCAGAAGTTTCCTCCAAGTAAATGCAGGGAAAACTGAAACCATCATTCTTGTGACATGTCATAAACTTAAGTCTCCCTAATCATTAACTCAACCCCTCCCCATGGCAATTAGACTATTCATAATCTAGGGCGATGTTTAATCCTGAGTTGAACTCAGTCCTGATTTCCACACACCCAATAAATCAGTCTGTTTCCAACCCTCTAACATGTCTGACTCTGCCCCTGCATCAACGCTGAAACCTTTGTGCCTTTCTTGCCTCTGGACTCAGTAGTTCCATCGCATTTCTGCTGATCTACCCTTCTTATCTGGTCATCAATAACTTTGCACTCGAGGTCGGTCCAAATTCCTTTCACTCACTGCTCCTGTCCTACTGACCTGCATTGGGTCCTGGACCCAATGATTGAAAGAGTGCAGAGATTTACTAGAATGTTGCTGGGTCCTCAGGAGTTGAGTTACAGGGAAAGATTGAACAGATTAGGGCTTTATTCCTTGGAGCGTAGAAGAATGAGGGGAGATTTGATAGAGGTTTACAAAATTATGAGGAGTAGAGACAGTAAATGCGAGTAGGCTCTTTCCACTTAGATTAGGAGAGATAACTATGAGAGGACATGGCTTTAGGGTGAAAGAGGAAAGGTTTAGGGGGAACTTCTTCACTCAAAGAGTGGTGGGAGTGTGGAACGGGCTACCATCTGACGTGGTAAATGTGGGGCTCAAGTTTTAAGAATAAATTGGATAGATACATGGATGGGAGAGGTCTGGAGGGTTATGGACTGGGTGTGGGTCAATGGGACTAGCGGAATAAAGTTTCGGCACAGACTAGAAGGGCTGAATGACCTGTTTTCTGTGCTGTAGTGTTCTATCGTTCTATGGACACGTGTGTGTGTGTGTGCACACCACAAAATTAAAGTCTCCCTTTTCCCTTCACATTTCTCCATATCTTTGCCCCAGCTCCTCCATCTCTAATAATTTCCAACCCTACCACCGACATTTCTCTGCATGCCCCCAATTCTGCTCTTTTGATTGTTCCCATTTTAATTGCTCCACCACTGAGCTATGTTTTTGGCTGCCTGGAATCCAAGCTCTGGGATTTCCCCGCTCTGTATCTATCCTTTACACTTTAAGGTTTTTTTTTAATCTCTTTCCGAAGAAAGCTTTGATCATTGCTATAAAACAGAATAGTTGTGAATGCTAGTTAAACCACGGCTTGAGTACTACTTACAGTTCTTGCCACTGCATTACATGATTGCTTGGGAAAGGAAAACAGGAGATTAGTTGGCCATTCGGCTTTGCTTTTCCATTCAGTCATTGGAAATCAAAAAACCACAGATGCTGGAAATCTGAAATAAAAACAGAAAAGATAAGATAAGGTATCTTTATTAGTCACATGTACATCGAAACACAGTGAAATACATCTTTTGCGTAGAGTGTTCTGGGGGCTGCCTGCAAGTGTCACCACGATTCCTGCGCCAACATAGCACGCCCACAACTTCCTAACCCGTATGCCTTTGGAATGTGGGAGGAAACCGGAGCACACGGAGGAAACACACGCAGACACGGGGAGAACGTACAAACTCCTTACGGACAGCGGCCGGATTTAAACCGGGGTTGCTGGCGCTGTAAAGCGTTACGCTAACCGCTACACTACCATGCCTGCTGGAAGCACTCTGTGGGTCAAGCTGTAACTGTGGAAAAAGGAACAGAGTTGACATTTTGTCAGAACTGGAAATGGTTAAGGAGGTTGTTGTAAAATATTTGCTACCAGACAAGATTGAATAGTCTGGGGTTTTCTTTGGAACAGAGGAAATTGAGGAAGACTTAATTGAGGTGTATAAAATAATGTGGTGTCTAGATAGGTCGTTTATTTTTAACTCTCTTTACCTCAGAGAAGTCAAATACCAGACAAGCATTGAACGTAGCTGGGAGAAGAATCAGATGCGAATTTGCTCCACCCAGAGAATGATAGGTTCTGGAACCCGCAGCCTGGTTAGAGGCAGAAACCACTTCACATAAAAGAGCTGGTGACTTGCAGACACAAGAGACTGCAGATGCTGGAACCTGGAGCAACAAGTGATCTGCTGGAAGAACTCTGCAGGTCGAGCAGCATCTGTGGGAGGAAAGGAATTGTCGACATTTTGGGTCAAAACTGCATCAGGACTTGGGGCCTGATGCAGGGTTTGATCTGAAATGTCGGCATTTCCTTTCCTTCTCCCACAGATGCTGCTCGATCTGCTAAGTTCCTCCCAACAGATTTTGTTGCTATGGCCTGCAGAGCTTTGGACCCAGTGCGGGAAGGTGGCATTAGTCTGGGTACCTCTATTTTGTTCAACCAACACATTCCTGATAAGCCAAATGGCTTCCTTTTTCTTATTATTTTATATACACATTTCCTTGATTATGTCCTTATGTGCCAGATGTTGTTTGATAATGATCCTGTAAAGCACCTTGGGGTGCTTTTGCAGTGTTCACAGCACTGTAACTTAAAGCTATTTGTCACGAACCAGCAACAAAAGAAACACACTGAGCATGATTCAGTGTTTAAAAACTATTTTATTAATCACTACTTATGATAATACGTAAAATAAAAGTAAAAATGTTAGTATGTTAGAATTCAAAAATGTTAAACCTCAAACATTAACCCCAAAACTAAACTCGTCGTGTGTGTGTATGTGACAAAGTCCAAAACTCCCAGTTCCGGAATGGTTCTTAAAGTTCAGTTCCGCAAGCCATAAGGTGAAGCATGAGCAAGGGCTTCTTCAACAACCACCGTTGTCTGAAGATTAGATGTAGAGAAACATAGAGAGAGTAAATATGAAATCCAAATGTTCCACGATGAAACCCCAGCGACACTTCAGTGTTTACTCGGTAGTGACTTCCTCACCCCGAAAAGCATCCGAATCGTGGTCGTCCACACACAAATATACCTGTTTCCTTCTACAGGTCAGCAACAAAGTGAACTCCACTGGATTACTTCCAACTTCCATACATGGATTTCAGTGGCAGACACAGTTATTGTTTCTCATCCATCGATAGAGAAAACAAGCAGGCTGGTGTCTCTCTCCCTTCTCTCTCTCTCTCTCCTTCTAACTTCTTCAACAACGTCATTATGTCCTTTATCTTCTATTGACGTAAGCACGCCCCACACACACATACACACACACTCTCTATCTTAAAGGGACTTTCACTGAGTCCATAACATATTACAGTTGGTGTGCAACATTCTGTGACAATTCTCAATCCTCCCTTCCAGGCAAGGTGCACAGTGAGAGAGATGGTGTAATACTAGGCCAGAACAGTGGGAGAGTTGGAGCTTTATTACTTTAGCAGGTCGAAGGTTTTCAGTGAAGTGGCCTAGAGGGAAAAACTAGCATTTATCCACTGCCTTTCGTAAGTTTGGGGTATACCAGGTGCTGTACCACCAAAGAAATACTCCAATGAAGTGTAGTCACTGTTGTAGCCAGTTTGTGCACAGCAAGCTCCCACAGCCAGCAATGTGATAATGAGCAGATAATTCTGTTGGTTGAGGCATAATATTGGTCTAAGATACAGAAAAACTCATTATTTTGAAGAGAAGCACAATCTTTTGCATCACCTATGAGAGCTTAAGATTTTATTCAGGTTGTGTAGTACACCTACAGTAAGGCACTGGAGTGCCGGGGTGGATTTTCCGGACAAGTGTGATTCTGACTTGGAAGCAAGAGCAGGACCAATGGCCATTGCTGACCTAGGATTTTTTCTTGTTTTAGGGGTGCAAATGTTACCTTTCATTATGGAGATGCAGTTAGCTCATTGCACAGTAAGAAATATCTAACAGAGGTGATTATATTTTCCTCTGTGGATTTTTTTTTGAGCTCTGCGGGAGAACAGGATGAAGCTATTCGGTCCATCAAACCTGTTCTGCTATTCTCTACCACTGACTGAACTGTGAACTAACACACACCTTCCTTTCCACCTTATTCCTAGTACTTCTAGTTGACAAAAATCTACTGTTTATCCCCGATTTAACAGTAGCGTCATTTGTCCTTTGGGGAATTTGCTTTTAATGTGTGGAGTGCATTTGAAGGTGTCAAAACCTCCCAGGTACAAGTGCGAGCAAATAGCCCGCAATTCTGCTCACAATCAGAGAAGACACTGACCATGCATCATGTACCATTCTATGGGGAATGCTAGTTCATAGAACTTAAGAGCACAAAATCAGGCAAGTCGAAGGGGAGGACTTCAGTAGGCCATGGGGGAGGTTTGATCTTGTGGGTAAGAACAAGGTGAGGTTACTATATAGGAGAGGGGCAGCAGTTTGATTCTGAGATGACCGTCTCCAGTATTCCAGCTGAGGGAAGCTGATTCATATCTGAAAATCCCTGGGCTAACTCTCTACCTCTGTGCTAATGCAGGTTTTGAATGCAAAGCCATGTGTTTGTGTCTAGAAAGTGCAAATAAATGGCAGGTTTAAGATATTTTTCCATTAGTGTACACAACAGTTGGAGGACTTGTTTCTTTCTGTGTACCTGGCAGTGGATTTACTGCAGGGCAGGAGTTTTTTTTACAAATCAGTCATCCACCTTTCTGTGAACAGGGCGGAGGTTTGGTAACCAGACCTGAATTTGTGTTTTGTGGTAATAATTGACCTGAAACAGACGAGTGAATGAGCACTTTTGAGTTTGCTCAATGCAGGGAGATAAACAGATCCCTTTAACCTGTACAATCAGTTGTCCTTTGTGTTTGGATGGAGGTGGGGAAACTAGAGAGTGAGATGGCCAGCAGGCATAGTATATGCAAGTAAGTCGGTCTTAACTGGTGTTGCTTATGCACACTGCTTAGATCTGATCGGCTTTTGATTTGGCTTTTCTTTTGTGCGTTGACCTTCAGGTGAAACCTCCTGTCAGTGAGCAAGATTGTTGAGTAGCTAAGTCAGACCAGAGCTGGTTGGGTGCTCTTGGGTTTCATTGAGACATTAATCCAGTATCTCCCCCAACCCTGCTCTTGGTTGGTGAGGGAATGTGGCCATTGTTCTGTGTAGTGCAAAGTACTTGGCTCTTCCATTCAAAAAGATCATGACTGATCCTCCTCTCGCAAACACTAGTTCCCTGTCCAATCCCCATGTCCCTGATTCCTTTAATATCCAGAAATTCATTGATCTCAGCCTCAATGACTCCAATAATCTCCCCAGTCAAGAATTCCAAAGACTGAACACTCTCTTAATGGAAAAAATTTCTCCTCCTCTCATTTCTAAATAACCAATCACTTATTTTGAGTTTAGCCAGGGGAGACATCCTTCCTGCACCCACCTTTCTGAGTCCTCTAAGAACTTTGAACACTTCAATGTGATCACTTCTCATTCTTCTCAATTTAAGAGGCCTAACCTGATCAATCTCTTATCACCTGCCTTTCTATTTACTTTTGTGTGGTAAATATTTGCCACACCCCCTCTATGGAAATGTATTCTCTTTGAGGTGAGGAGATCAAAATTATACATAGTACCCTAGCTGCAGTCTGATCAAAACCCTGTGTAATTGTAGTGAGATGTTGTTACTCTTTTACAATAAAGGCCAACATACCATTTGCCTTCGTAATACCCTGTTGTATTTGTTACTTGTGTACAAGGATTCCAAGTACCTTCTGAACATTAATATTTCCCACTTTAAAAAAGTACTTGGCATTCCTGTTTATTCTGCTGAAGTGGATAAGCTCACGTGAACCCTATCCACTACTTGCATATCCACCAAGTTTTGTGTCATCAATGAACACGGTAACGTTGCATTTGGTCCTCCAGCCAAATTGCTCAGTGCAAGCCACAAATCCCGTGGTAACCCACTGGTCACAGTCTGCCAAACGGAGAAATTGTGTCGTGGAGTTTGCACATTCTCCCTGTGACCGCGTGAGTGTGGATCGGTAGATTAATTGGCCTCTGTAAATTGCCCCTAGTGTGTGGGTGAGTGGCAGAATCTGTGGGGAGAATAAAAAATAATTACTGTAGGATTACTGTAAATGGGTGGTTGATGGGACAAAGGGTCTGTTTCTGTGCAGTATCTCTGTGAGGTCTGTTTATTCCCACTCTTTCCTTTCTATACAACAACCAATTCTCGAGCCACGTCTTTGTTTTCTGTCTGCAAATAAAATCGCAATTTTACCCCCAGTTCCATAAAGTATATCCTTGATCACCAACCCCTTCTGTGGGACCTTACTGAAATCCACTTGAAAATCCAAATTCACCACGCCTACCAATTCCCTTTCATCTATTCTGCTAGCTATGTCCTCGGAGAACTCCAGGAGTCTTATCAAACTTGATTTCTCTTTCACTAATTCATATTGATTTTGCATAATTATTTCGTTATTTTCTAAGGGTTAAGTTACTTAGCTAGCAACCAGAGCTCTGGACTATTAGAGTCATAACAGTTGTACAGAATAGAAGCAGGCCCTTCAGTTTACTGTTTCTATGCTGACCATCATGCCTATCTATAGTAATCCCACTTGCCAGCATTAATTCCACATCCCCTCTGATCTGTTCATTCAAGTACGCGTCAAGATGCCTCTTAAATGTTGTTACTGTTCCTGCCTCCACCATCTCCTCTGGCAGCTCATTCCACATGACCAACTACTGTGTGTGAAACGATCTACCCTTCACCCGGAGATTTGAGGTGAAAGGGGAGGAGGTTTAAAGGGTATCTGAGACTTGTTCAAATCCTACTATGGAAATGGCTAATTTGAATTCAAGTAATTAAATCTGGAATTTAAAATAAAGCGAGTCTCAGTAATAGATTCTTGTAATAACCCATCTAATTCATTGATTTTCTTCAGGGAAGGAAATCTGTTGTCCTCTCCCGGTCTGCTCTATGTGTATCTCCGGACCCACTAATGTGATTGACTTAGCTATCTCTTCAGTGTGGGGGAATTGGGGATGGACAATAAGTGCTGGCGTTTCTAGAGACACACACATTCCACGAACAAATACGATTTAAAAATCACCACCATCTACCATAAATCTACCACTCACTTCCTATCTCAGTTTCCTGTCAGGCTTGTCTGCCACACCGAAAACCCACTTACCCAATTACACATAGAACAGTACAGCACAGGAACGGACCAATCAGTCCATGCCGACCACAGTGCCCACCCAGCTAGTCCCAATTTCCTGCATTTGGCCAATATCCCTCTAAGCCTCGCCCCCTCCAGGTACTTATCCCAGTGCTTCCTAAGTGATACTATTGTGCTGACCGTAATTCCAAATTAAACTAATCCCATCTGCCTGCATGTGGTCCATATCTTTCTGTTCGCTGCCTGTTCATATTTCTGTCTAAATACCTCATTACCACTTTGCTGTTCTGGGTGCCTATTGTGCAATGATCAGTGGCCACATCTCCCACATTACAGTGCAGATCATACTTCAGAGTATTTCCTGTTACTACTGAGGTTTGGTTGTGGAAGATGGTATAGAGATTTTTCAGTTCTTAGAAAGGCAGAAGATATTAGAGGCCACATATGTAGCTTGCTTCTGCACATAATGTCCTGGCATGCATTGATTTTGAATTGGTGAAGATTTACTTGCAGTATGCAAACCCAGGTAAAAGCAAAGTTTAAAAAAAACAGCAGTGAAGTCTGATGTTGCAGCACCAAGCCAAGAACCAGATGTTTGGTTTAAGGTGTAGAAATGGTTAACTATATAACATCCATTTAGGCAGTTCATTCCAGAACACAATTCACTGTTTGAAAGATGTTTTCTCTTCTCCCATATCCGGTCTGTGGGTTCTCACCTTGCAGCTAGAGTATTCAACAATTCTGGCATTATAAGGAATTTCTCCCATTCTCTCTAACATCAAAACCTTCAATGGTTTTGAATAGCTCTTAGGTCTGTTTAAGGAGAATGAATCCAGCTCCTCTCTCCCCTCAGCCAATTTAATATCTCACCATCAGTCCTTATCTATAAATTCCAACCTATCATCTGTGGGCATGCTGATGGTGAGAGATTTGGAACTGGTTCCCATTTTAGATTTATTGGGTTCTAAAGCAGTAAATTCAGGAAAGCAGAAACCATTGAAGGATCCATTACCCATTGCAGTTACTCTTTGCATATCTGTCATTCCCTGTCCATGTTCATTGGAATCCTGTCTTCATATTGTACATGAAAATAGGATAAAGTATCTATCTCGAATTACTTACAGAGGTGCCTGCTACAGCAATGCTGGAAATAGCAAATGGCTGTGTTCAGATTATAATCGGTAGGAATGCACTGTCGCTGCTGAAATTTGATGCAAACCAATTAAAAGTGAGAAGTCTAGTGCGTATAGCAATTAATGTTTATCGTGTAAGAACATAAGAAATGGGAGCAGGCGTAGGCCATCTGGCCCTTTGAGTCTGTCCCTCTATTCATCAAGATTATAAGTCACCTCAATTTGAGCCACACCCCTTGGAGCAAGTGGCATTTCAGTCCACTCAAACTTGCCCAGCAAGTTGTAGTCATAGAGTTGTACAGCATAGAAAAAGGCCCTTTGGCCCATACGTGTCCATGCTGACCAAAATGTATATTCAAGTGAATCCCATTTCCCAGCACTTGGCCCATATCCCTGTAAACTCTTGTCATCCATATACCTGTCCACATACTTAAGTGTACCTAAAGTACTGCCTCACCCACTTCCTCTGGCAGCTGGTTCCATATATCTACCAGCAACTGTGTAAAACAAAAGTTGCTGCTCAGGTTGATATTAAACCTTTCACCTCTAACCTTAAACCTATGCCCTCTAATTTTCGATTCCCAACCCTGAAAAAAAGACCACTCACCCTATCTATGCCCCTTTTGACTTCATATACTGCGATGAGATCACCCATCAGTCTCCTACACTCCAAGGAGTAAAGACCCAGCCTGTCCAACCTCTCCCTATAACCCAGTCCCTCGAGTCCTGGCAACATCCTTGTAATTTTGTTTTGTACTCTTTCCAGTTTAATCACATCCTTCCTATAACAGGGTGACAAAATATGGACACAATACTCCAAGTGTGGCTTCACCAACATCTTGTACAATAGCAACGTAACCTCCCAATTTCTATACTCAGTGCCCTGACTGATGAAGGCCAGCGTGTCAACAGCCTTCTTCACTGCCCTGTCTACCTGTTGACCAAATCTACCATGTTATCTTTGGGTTGATTTTCAAAACCTACCACCACATCCACTGAGCTGTTTAATATCCAGAAATCCTGTGTTTTTGAATGAACGCAGTGACTGACCCTCCATAGCCATCTGGGATACAGTCATCAGCAAACATGCTGGTCTTCTCACTTTTATTTGTTTTGCATTAAATTTCAGTAACCACAGTGCATTCCTACCCAATAATAATCTGCTATTTGCTATTTTCAGTGCTGCTGTAACATGCATTTTGTAAGTAATTCTAGATAATCTTACCTTTATTCACAACGTGAAAGTAGAAATCCAGTGAAGCTGAAGAGGGAATGATAAACATGCAAAGAGGCAGTTCAGTGGGCAAAGACTGATTAGGAATGGTCAGCATGGTGTGTGTGGGAAATCAAGTCTCACAACTTAGACTGAGTTTTTTGAAAAGGTGAAGAGAACTTCAGCAAGGGCTTCGAAAGGTCACACATGGTAGGCTGGTTCAGGAGATTAGATCACACGGGATCCAGGGTGAGCTAGCCAATTAGATACAAGATTAGCTTGGTGGAAGGGATCCGTGGGTGGTAGTGGAGGGTTGATTTTCAGATTGGAGGCCTGTGACCAGTGGTGTGCTGCAGGGCTTGGTGCTGGGTCAGCTGTTGTTTGTCATCTATATTAATGATTTGGATGAGAATGTAGATTGCATGGTTAATAAGTTTGTGAATGATGCCAAAATTGGTGGTGTAGTGGACAATGAAGAGGCAGATTACAATGGAATCTAAACCAACTGAGAAAGTGGGCCAAAGATACAAGTGCATTGTATTACACTTGTGCAAGTCCTGGTTTAACTTGCCAAATAAATGATAGGGCCCTGGAGAGTGTAGAATAGAGAGACGTCGGGGTACATAGTTCCCTCCAAGCGGAGTCACCGGTAGGCAAAGTGGTGAAGATGTTTGACGTGCTTGCCTTCTCATCAGTCAACTTACAGTGGCCAATTAACCCACTAAACCACATGCCTTTGGAATGGGCGTAACAAAGGCAGTATCTCTGGTAAGGTAGAACAGGATTACCTAATGTCTCAGTTAAAATCAGATTGTTTCTTTGTATAAAGTGTTGCTAATAGGCTGTAGGACGTTTCCCAACAGGCTAAACAATACAAAAAAACCCCAAGAAGATGATAATCGGAAACACCAGTTCTAATACATAGTGAATTATCTAAAATGGGAGAATTTGATACTGAGTCCTACAAGTAGCAAAGTGCCCAGAGAGAATATGAGATGTTGTTTCTCAAGCTTGGGTTCAGCCTCGTTGTAACCATGCAGGGGGTTATTGACAGAATGATCAGAGTGGGATGGTTAATCAAAGTGGCAGGCAGCTGGAAGCTCAGGGTCACTCCTGTGGACTGAGAGCTGGTGCTCCACAAAGCAATCATCTGATCTGCATTCAGTTTCTCCAAGGTAGAGGAGGCCACATTGCTTAAATGATACTGTTGTACCTGCCTCACCCACTTCCTCTGGCAGCTCGTTCCATACACTCACCACCCTCTGTGTGAAAAAGTTGCTCCTCAGGTCACTTAAGTCTTTCCCCTCTCACCCTAAACCTATGCCCCCTAGTTTTGGACTCCCCTACCCTGGGGAAAAGACTTATTATCCACCTTATCTATGCCCCTCATAAATTTAAACATATCAATCAGGTCAAAAGACCCCACCATTCAATAAGATCGTGGCTGATATATGCCAGCCTCGACCTCTCTTCTGTGCCAGTTCCCCATAATCCTCAATTCCTCGATCTATCAACTAATTCACCTTAAAGACTTCTAGCCTCCACTACCCACTGGGCAGAGAATTCCAGAGATTCACCTCTCTCTGCAAGAAGAAATTCCAACATGCTTCGCTTTAAGATGACCAGCTTGTAGTTAAGTAGTTATGTCCCCTTGTTTGTGAAAATATCTCAACATTGTCCAGGTAAAGGGTCTCAACTCGAAACACCAACTGTCCACTTCTCTCCATAGATGCTGCCTAACCTGCTAAGTTCCTTCAGTGCTTTGTGTGTTGCAACATCTAGCCTGACGTCCCCTTAGGATCTTGTATGTTTGGATGACATCAGCCCTCACTGCAAGGAATACAGGCCCAAACTCTTGGTAGGACTTCCCTCTCATCCCAGGAATTAGCTAGGGAATCTCCTTTGGACTGTCTCCAGTGTTAAAAAGCAAAAGGTGATGGGATGAGCAGGCAAACAAAAGATGGGTCCAGTGGAGGCATAAATGTTACAGTAACCCCTCTGAGTAAAAGGAAGCATTGGTTCTCATCTAGGTCAGTTCACCTACTTGTTTGCACGTGTCACAACTATCTGCCCCTCAAACTTTGATAGAATTTTAAAGAAAAGCATGTTAGCTTCTGAGAAATACAAATTGGTTTGGGAAGGAATTTAACCCAGTTTGTACTGTACATGAGCAGCAGAATGCTGGTTTCCTCAGTAGGGAACTGAAACCAAAATTGTGTTGTGGAGTGTGATTAAAGAGTAGTTTAGGGTGTGGTGTTGAGATACGGAAACTTTAATGAATTGTTGCCTTTTATATGGGAAGTAAGTCATGTATGATGATTTAGCCAGCAGTGTGTAGTCTGTCCTTGTGCAGAAACACTATAGCTGTAGTTTAAAGTTTTATTTATCAGATTTTTTTCATATGACTCTCATGCACGCCTTTAATGCCCTCGGGCTCAGTGCTCAGCCGGCTGGATGCCGTCCTCTGTGAACTAGAGCTGATCCAAAGCCGTATCCTAGCTCGCACCATGTTGTGTTCACCATGTGTCCTGAGCTCCATCAGCTTCTGTCCTCTTCAGCTTGTATCCCTCTGTCACCCTGTCCTTTCCTGCCTTTTGCAATCTCCTCCAACTCTACAGCACTTCCAGATCTGTCTTCATACAGTTCTGGCTTTGTGCATTCACATTTGGAATTGGAATAGGTTTATTATTGTCACAGGTACTGAGGTACAGTGAAAAATGTCCCGCACACTGTTCATACAGATCAATTCATTACACAATGCATTGAGGGGGTACAAGGTAAAACAATAACAGAATGCAGAATAAAGGGTTACAGTTGCAGAAAGTGTAGTGCAGGCAGACAAAAGGTGCAAGGGGTCATAAGGTAGATTGTGAAGTCAAGAGTCCATCTTATCATAGATTGTGAGATCAAAAGAGTCCATCTTATCGTAGATTGTGAGGTCAAGAGTCCATCTTATCATACTAGGGAACCGTTCAATAGTCTTATAACAGCGGGATAGAAGCTGTCCTTGAGCCTGGTGGTACGTGCTTTCAGGCTTTTGTATCTTTTGCCTGATTGGAGAGGGGAGAAGAGAGAATGTCCGGGGTGGGTGGGGTCTTTGATTATGCTGGCTGCTCGACCTTGTGCCAGGAATTTCTTCCATAAACCTCCCTACCCTTCTGTACATGCTGCTCAGTGGTAGATAACGAGTTCACATGGAAAAGATTGTGAAAACCAGGACCTTGGCTTGTACAATCTTGTGTATCCTACTTTGTAGGGCTTGTGCATTTGTAGACTGTGCACTGCCTGATATGTTTTTAGAGTTCTTGGTTTAAGATAAGGGGAAGCAAAGTTCATATTTCAGGCTCTTCGGAGTCCTATCACAGAGGGCACGGAGATGCCAGAAATATATTACACATGTAAGAATATAAATAAAATCTGCAATAGGCTGTACATAACCCTAGCGCCCATTAGAACCAACTGATCCATGTTCAACTATTGTTCACATGGAACCCCCTCCACTTTTGCCTTAAGTTCTCTTTTGAACTGGGAAAGTTCTGACGGTGTCTCCTGGGACATTAATTTGTTCTCTCTCCACAGGCGCTATCTGACATGCTGAGTGTTTCCAGCATTGTTTTATTTTTATTTCAGATTTCACACATCTGCAGTTATTTTGATTTTCATTAAACGACCAGGTAAACTATTCCTTTAGTTATGTTGATTGAGGTGCACTGCAGAGTAACTCCTGTGTTCTTCAACTAATGCACCGGTCTTTTTTCCCAAGGTTGGGGGAATCAAAAACTAGAGGGCATAGGTTTAAGGTGAGAGGGGAAAGATTTAATAGGAACCTGAGGGGCAACTTTTTCACCAAGTGGTTGAGGCAGGTACAATAAAATACACTTGGATAGGTACATGGATAGGAAAGGTTGAGGGGCCAAACAAAGGCAAATAGGATTAACTTAGATGGGGATCTTGGCTGGCATGGACAAGTTGGGCTGATTCCAATACCATAAAACCATTTCCATATGCCTGAGGGAATGGATGGGCCCTTGTTTTAACATCCCATTGGGAAGGTGGGGACCCTCTGTCAGCGCAATGGGACTAGCTGGGATAGACATCTTGGCCATAGAGTCATGGAGCAGTACGGCATGGATACAGGCCCTTTGGCCCAACCAGTCCATGCCGACCATGGTGCCCACCCGGCTAGTCCCAATTTCCTACATTCGGCCCATATCCCTTCAAGCCCCACCCCTCCATGTACCTATCCAAGTGCTTCTTAAATGATACTGTTGTACCTGCCTCACCCACTTCCTCTGGCAGCTCGTTCCATACACTCACCACCCTCTGTGTGAAAAGGTTGCCCTTTGGGTCACTTGTCAATCTTTCCCCTTTCACCCTAAACCTATGCCCCCTGGTTTTGCACTCCCCTACCCTGGGGAAAAGACTGTTACCGTCCACCTTATCTACTGTCGATATGGATGTGTTGGACCAAAGGGCCTGTTTCCTTGCTTGACTCACTCAGTACTGAAGCGTCAGCCTGCATCTGTAGTCAGATCTCTGAAATGGGCCTTGCTCCATCAATTTTATGGCTCAGGCTGGAATGCCTACACACAGAAACACAGTTGCCCCGTAGAGATATATCAGATCCACCTTCAGCCCTGGTTAGCAGTTCTGTGACACTTTCTCTGTAGCTGTGACACTACTCTACTGTTATTGTTTTTACCTGTACTACATCAATGCACTCTGTACTAACTCAATGTAACTGCACTGTGTAATGAATTGACCTGTACAATCGGTATGCAAGACAAGTTTTTCACTGTACCTCGGTACAAGTGACAATGATAAACCAATACCAATAGATCATGGCTAATACTAAGCCTGGTACTAAGTAGTCTCTTGACAGTTTAAGTTAATGCTGACCATTCATCCTATGACCTGTTATTCTCCATCCTTGCAGGCACCAGCTTACGTGTACGTGTTGTGTGGCGTGGGATTATTCATTTACCAGTCTTTGGATGCCATTGATGGAAAGCAGGCTAGAAGGACCAACAGCAGCTCTCCACTTGGGGAGCTGTTTGACCATGGTTGTGATTCCTTTTCTACAGGTATGTGGACTGAAAGAACAGGGGTTCTGTGATGCGGTACACAATGACTGCCAGTAGTGATGCAGGTTAGAACCAAGAATGCAAACCAAGCACTGAATTGTTTCTAAAAGGATCAAATTAAAAGGCAGAGCAGTTTATGCTAAACCTGTATTGCCTTCACCTAACGAAGACCGTCGGTGTTGAAGGTGACTTGGTTCCTCTCTGGCTCTTTGGGTTCTGAGGTAGTTGACAAGACCACCGCGCAATCCACATATTCTGCCACGGTGGGACTTGACAGGCTAATGATGCATTCCTTCTGTTGCTTGCACTGGGCTCCCAACAAATGGATGTGAGGTTCCAACTGCTCCTTCTCCATGTTAAGTGGTCATGAGCCAGGACTTGCACAAGTTGGTGGGGATGTTATCCCTATTCAGGCAGTCTTTGAGAACATCCTTAAATTGTTTGCACTGTCCACCTGGTAATCTGTTCCCTTGATGGAGCTCGGAATAGAGTGTCTGTTTCAGGAATCTGGTATCACCCATGTGTATGGTGACCTGTCCATTAGAACCCACTGAGTGCACTTGGGCTCCAGTGCTGGGAATGTTGGAATGAGGGAGGAGTTTGGTATTGGTTTGCTGCTTTTGCCAGTGTGTTTGGAGGACCTCGTAGAGTGAATATTGGTGATCTTTCTCCAGTGTTTTCTGCTGTAGGTAGTCCATGTCTCAGAAGCATACAGGAGGGCAGGGATCCCTGCTGTCTGGTAGACCATGAGCTTTGTGCAGGGTTTGAGGTCCTGATTTTCAGACACTTCGTCTGACAGCCAAAGGCAGTGCTGGTGCCCTGAAGGCAATGCTGAATTTCATCATTGATATCTGCCTTTGATGAGGGGGGGCTGCTGAGGTATGGAAGTGGTCCACATTTTCCAGGGTCTCTTCGTAGACCTTTATTGTCAGAGGGAGGTTGGTTAAGAGGACCTTTGTTTCATTACGAGCAAGGTCTGCTCTTTCACATACTTCAGTGAATGAGTTGGCAATGACTTGGAGCTCAGCCTCTGAACTGGCATGTATGCAGGCATCACCTGCAATCTGCAGCTCAGTCACTGAGGCTAGGGTGACCTTGGTTCTGGAGTGGGAGCAGTGTAGTCTGGGCAATTTTCCCACATCCTCTATAGATTAACTTCTTTCCATTAGGAAGATTTTTTGGAGGTGAGACCCAGTATCGAGGTGAGAAATACTGAGGAAAGTGTCAGGGCGATGATGGAGATTTGCTCAGCACCAGTCGGCCCATCTTCCTATGTTGTCCTTAAACTCACCGGGTCTCTGTTTCAAACTTGTATCAGAACTTGGAGTATTCGAAGTGCTCTATAGATAGAAGTATATGGAAACTTTGGAGAGAGTGCCAAGGTCTACTTGAGTGATCCTGGAAGAAGAGGTTGAACATGCCAGAGCTTTTAGAAGAGCACAAGGCATGGGGGTGGGGTTAATCTGCTAGTCTTTAGGCTTGTGAAAGGATTAATAAGGCAAATTTGGGAAGGTTTTTGCTTCTTGAGGGAGAGTTAAGGAAAAAGGTAGTGGCCATGAACATAAAGTCATTATTGTTTCCAACAGTGAACTCATAGTCACACAGCACAAAAATAGACCATTTGTCGCCAGCCCCATGTCTGTGCCAACTATCGTACTCAGGTATACTAATCCCATTTACAACGCTTGGTCCATAGCCTGCTATGCCTTATCGATTCAAGGGCCCATCTAGACAATGGTGTAACTGTACCTTCCTTCCCCACCACCTCAGCCAGTGTATTCCAGATTTCAACCACACTTTAAGTGAAAAAATATCTTCCTCGGATCCCCTCTAACCCTGTTACCCTAAACCTATACCATCTTAGACACTTCTGCCATGGAGAAAAGTTTCCTCCTATTTACCCTATCTATGCCTCTCATAATTTTATGTACTTATATAATGTCACCCCTCAGCCTCTAAAGAAAACAATCCATTTGTCCAACCTCTCCTTTTTGCTAATACACTCCAATCCAGGCGACATCCTGGTGAAGATCTACTGCACCCTCTCCAAAACCTCCACTTCCTTCCTGCAGTGTAGCAACCAGAACTGCACACAATACTCCAAATACAGCCCAACCAAAGTCCTATCTAACTGCAGCTTGACTTGACCAATGATCTGGTCTTCAGTACCACTTCTTGACCACCCTTGTGTTGTCACTTTCAGAGAGCTGTATATTTGCACCCTGAGATCCCTCTGTACATCATTGCTCCTTGGGTCCTGTAGAATTCTTTTGTGCTTTAAATACTTGTTAGCATTTTGCTAACACAATCCATCTGTTGAAGTGTTGACAAGTACATCCCACTACTGCCTGCAGGAGAAAGCAGATCAGAACTGACGAGGCATTTATTTCTGATGACCCTCCAGGTGATGTTCTCAGCAATCGTTAAATAAGTTGGGTGCAACTGCTTTAATGTACCATTACATTATAACTTTATTCCTCCCATTATTTTTGTTTCTAGTTGTGGTTGGCTTGGGCAGCTGCCTGGCCGTTCGCTTGGGAACAGATTCTGACCTGATGTTTTTCTGCTGCTTTGTCGGGCTGTTCCTTTTCTACTGTGCTCACTGGCAAACCTACGTCTCAGGGTCCCTACGATTTGCAAAGTAAGTTTGGTTGTTTTATACAACACCCCTTCCAAACCTGAAAGCAGAGTCTGCATATGAGGATTAGAACACAGTACAGCACAGGAAGAGGCCCTTCAGCCCACAATGTGTGTGCCAACTACAAGGCCAATTTAAACTAATCCCACCTGCCTGCACTTGGTCTATATCCCTCCATTCCCTGCCTGTTCATGTACCTGTCCAAATGACTCTTAAACGTTGCTGTTGTATCTGCTTTCACCACCTCTCCTGGCAGCCTGTTCCAGGCACCCACCACTGTCTGCGTTTTTTTTTTAAAGAAGAACTTCTCATGAATCTTCTTTAAACTTTCCCCCTCTCACCATAAAGCTATGCCCTCTAGTATTTGACATTTCCACCCTGGGGGGGGGGGGGGGGGGGGGGGGGGAGGTGGAGACTATGACTGTCTACCCTGTCTATGCCCCTCATAATTTTATAAACTTCTGTTAGGTTGCTTGTGGTGGAAGGTGTAGGGAGGAGGGAGGGCTGTGACCAAGAATGTAAACGACTAAAACACAAATACCTGATACTGCAGAGAGTGACTTTTAATTTGGAACTTGAGCGTTGTGCTGTAGTGGGATTTGAAGTGGTATCATCAGTTGTCCAAGTGTTGTTGTACCAGTGCAATACCAAGTATGCCCTGGTACCACCACCACGCCTGAGCATTCCATCAACCTGGGCTGTACTAATGCATAGAAGGCGCATTACTAAAGTGACTGTTGTGGGCATTAAGCAGGTTTACTGTATGTGATGGCTGAAAGGTCTGTTTCTACAGAAACAAGTTAAAATCAAAGAGAATCCTTCCTGTAGCATGAAACAGGAGATGGCATGGGAAAGGGTCACAGACGCATACCTGAGATTCCCTGATTTTTGTTCATCAGGAAGATTGTGTTTGGTGACCTCCCCCATCCCAGAATCAGCTGTTGCCTTTTGCTGATTATCAGTGTATTAACTGACTGCCATTTGCATGATTGAAGGCCATTCAGCCCATCATGCTATTCATCCTAATCCAATTGCCAGCCTCACAGCTTGATGGCCTGTACACTCTGGTGCGGATCCAGTTCCTTTTTAAGTGCCATGAGATTTCTGCCTCCAACACACTCCCAGTCAGTGAGTTCCAGACACCTCACTGACATCTGGGTGAAAGGCTTTTCCCAGCTTCCCTCCAGTTCTTATTAAACCCTTGCCTTCTAGTAACTAGTCTGTTAAGGAAACAATGAAGTAAAGAACGATTTGCCTAGGGTAACATACCCCTTTGAGTTTTGCAAGTACTTTACTTTTCACACTCCCGTGGTCATTGTCTATCTTCTTGCCACCTTTCCGCACCGACATCAAAGTCAAGTTTATTGTCATCTGCACAAGTACCCGGGTGCACAGGCGCAATGAAAAACTTACCTGCAGCAGCATCACAGGCACACAGCATCAGGTAAGCAGCATTCACAAGGAAAACATAGATTAAACATAAATTCTACACAATTTTTACAAGAAAGAACACAATTAGAACAAAACATTTCATTGTAGCTACACTCCCCCCAGCTGAGTTGAAATCTTTTTCTCGTACTGCGTTTTACTTGAGTTCATTCTTGATTAACCACTGGTCTCTCTGTCCGATTAGAATTGATGTAACTGAAGTTCAAATCTGCATAATGCTCATCTTTTTCTTGTCTGCCATTGGAGGAGCAACACTTTGGGACAATGAGGTGAGCTGTTCTATAAATTGATGATGACAGTCTGATTTCGTGACTCGGGTATGGTGTGAAACTAGTCTGGAGAGAAAGGGACTTGTATTTACCTCACAGCCCTGGACCAATGAATTCACTTGGAGGGATAATGAATGCTGCAGTGTAGGGATGTGTCATCCAGTTTGTCAAAGAGCCCAGCAAATTGCAATGAGATCAGTTTGTTTTTGGGGATGCTGGTTGAGAAGTAAATCTCATCTCTTCACATTTCGTGCTGGCATCTTGCCTGCAGATGAGCAGCCAGTTCTTTGCTTTGTCTGAGGGTGACGTATCCGATGTGGCACAACTGTGGTACAAACTTGAAATTTCGACAAGTTCTACAGTGGGACTTGAACCTGTGAATTGC
The DNA here is from genome assembly GCF_009764475.1 of Pristis pectinata. Taxonomy (NCBI): domain Eukaryota; kingdom Metazoa; phylum Chordata; class Chondrichthyes; order Rhinopristiformes; family Pristidae; genus Pristis; species Pristis pectinata. The sequence continues at coordinate 48,028,016 of NC_067419.1, read as the reverse complement.
ACTTCAGAATCAGATTTATTATCACTGACATATGGTGTGAAATGTGTTGTTTTGCAGTAGCAGTACAGTGCAAGATATAAAATTACTATAAATTACCAAAATAGTGTAATACAAAGGAATAATGAGGTAGTGTTCATGGACTGTTCAGAAATCTGATGGCAGAGGGGAAGAAGCTGTTCCTGACATGTTGAGTGTGGGTCTTCAGGCTCCCGTGCCTCCTCCCTGATGGTAGTAACGAGAAGAGGGCATGTCCCTAATGGTGAGTCCTTACTGATGGATGCTGCCTTCTAGAGGCACCACCTCTTGAGGATGTCCTCGATGGGTTGTGCCTGTGATGGAGCTGGCTGAGTCTACAACCCTTGGTAGCCTCTTGCGATCCTGTGCATTGGAGCCTCCATACCAGGCGGTGATGCAACCAGTCAGAATGCTCTCCACTGCACATCTGTAGAAATTTGCAAGAGTCTTTGGTGACATACTGAATCTCCTCAAACTCCTAATGAAGTAGAGTAACAAAGTACACTTCTAACTAACCACAATAATACATCACCAATCTGAACTTAAACTATGTACAACATCTTAAAAGTGCAGACATATGGCCCACTGCTTCCATGCGATGGATGTTCAATAGTCCCACTCCTTTCTGTTCAGTGAGTGGAGATCTGTGATTGAGGATCAGCCTTATTGTTAGTGAATAAAAGCCTCTGTGAGCTGCTCCTAATCTACACAGGTAACTATAGGCCTTGACCTCTGACTGAATCAAGAGTGCAGCCCCCAAAGCCTGTTTAACACCAAAATGTACTTGAGATTGTAATTATAGTTTTGCTATGTTAGTCCAAGCCTAATCGAGTCCAGTTTCCTCAATCCTTGACACAGTATGTGTTTTGCATTCCTGTCGTCTGAGCTGTGTATTCCCCTCGGGAGCTGCCTGTCCCTGTGGATCGCTGAGGCTGCAGAGGTCTGTGAGACTTGTGAGTCCGTCACACCTGGTTAGGAGAGGGGACCAAGGGGTTCTTGGGGTAATGCCTCTGAGCACATCTCTTCTGATCACACCCAGCTGCTGGATACCTTTGTGTCCTGGCCGAGACTGTGATAGCATCATCCTCTGGTTATCTCTTCAAGCTGCCCCTCCAGCCTACACTGTTTGAGTAGCCTCCTTTGAGTTGATACTCCATTATCAGGGAGTTGCACATCCTGTTTCACCTGACAGGTTGCAAACTCTCAATGGGGCAAGCAGTGATGAGTAGCTCTCCTCATATCTGCGTCCCTTCATCCTGATGCAGCGCTTCGACCCAAAATGTCAACAATCCTTCCCCACCCTACCACCCCCCCCCACACAGATGCTGCTCGACCCACTGAGTTCCTCCAGTAGTTTGTGTGTTGCTCCAGACCCCAGCATCTGCAGTCTCTCGTGACATGAGCAGGAGGAGGCCATCTGGTCCATCAAGCCTGCTCCGCCATTCAATAAGATCACGGCTGATCTGGCCGTGGACTCAGATCCACCTACCTGCCTTTTTCCCGTAACCCTTAATTCCCCTACTATGCAAAAACCTAACTGTCTTAAATATTTTTAATGAGGTAGCCTCTACTGCTTCCCTGGACAGAAACTTCTACAGATTCACTACTCTCTGGGAAAAGCAGTTCCTCCTCAACTCTGTCCTAAATCTACTCCCTGAATCTTGAGGTTATTTCCCCTAGTTCTAGTCTCACCTACCAGTGGAAACAACTTCCCTGCCTCTATCCCTTTCATAATTTTATGTTTCTATAAGATCCCCTCTCCTTCTTCTGAATTCCAGTGCTTATAGTCCCAGGCGACTCGATCTCTCCTCATAAGCTAACCCCTTCATCTCTGGAATCAACCTGGTGAACCTCCTCTGCACTGCCTCCAAAGCCAGTATATCTTTCCTCAAGTCAGGAGACCAGAACTGCACGCAGTACTCCAGGTGTGGCCTCACCAGTACCCTGTACAGTTGCAGCTCCCTGCTCTTAAATTCAGTCCCTCTAACAATGAAGGCCAACATTCTATTTGCCGCCTTGATAACCTGTTACACCTGCAAACCAACCTTTTGTGATTCATGCACAAGCACTCCCAAGTCCCTCTGCACAACAGCATGCTGCAATCTTTCACCATTTAAATAATAATCTGACCTTTTTTCCTTCCAAAGTGGATGACCTCACATTTACCAACATTGTACTCCATCTGCCAGACCCTTGCCCACTCACTTAACCTATCTATATCTCTCCGCAGACTCTCCGCATCCTCTGCACAATTTGCTTTTCCACTCAATCTAGTGTCATCAGCAAACTGAGATACGCTGCACTCAGTCCCCTCTTCCAAATCATGAATGTATATGTTCAGTCCAGTTCTTGTGCAGTTTGACCGCGTAGTGGCAATGCCTACATTGACTGAATCCAAATAGGCCCAGGCTTTCTGGCTCCAGTCCACTGGTCCAAGACAGCAGGCTTGTGCTCCCTCCTGCTTAATGTTCAGAGGGCTCATTGGAATTAGTAGCTTGTTGCAAAAGCAAGTTTATTTTTGGCTTCTTTGAAAAGAACTTTTAATCATCCCTATGTATATCATTTGCATGAAGTACATATAATTTTGCACAGCTAATTACTTTATTCAGAAGGTACTCTTTAGGGCTAGATTGGGTGGATTATTAATATTCAGCATTTGCAAATGTGCTGTGTTGATGTCCTGTTTTGGCTAAACTGCTGAGCACAATGCAGCTTGTTTAAGAACTACCTCCAGTTATAGTGAGCAGTCTTCCCGTTGGGTGATACGACACAACAGAGTTCAGCAACAGGCCCTTTGACCCATCGTGTCTGTGCCGACTGTGATGCCATTTTAAACTAGCTCCATGTGTCTGCTCATGGTCTGTCTCCCTCCATTCCCTGCCTGTTCATGTGTCTGTCTAAATGCTTCTTAAATGCTGCTTTTGTATCTGCTTCCACCACTTCCTCTTGCAGTGCATTCCAAGCACCAACTGCTCTCTGTGTCTCACATAAATCTCCTCTATATTCCCCCCACCCACCTTAAGCCTATGCCCCTCGGGGGAGAAAACTCGGACCGTCTACCCTGTCTATGCTTGTCATATACTTCTATTGGATTGTCCCTCAGCCTCCGATGCTCCAAAAAAAACAATCTGTGTTTGTCTAACCTCTCGTTATTGCTAATATTAGTGTTTACTTGGCTCTTTCCAGGGAACTAGACTTCCCTGTTGGCCTAGAAAATTGCGTTACTGATGCCGAAGTGTGCTCTAGAAAAGAGATACGTGAGCAAACGTTCTTCCTGCGGCCAACGCCTTCAGGTGATTGTTTACTTCATTGCTGTTTGTTGGATCTCACTATGCCCTGAGTGCTACAGCTGTCAAAGTCGAGCTTATTGTCATCTGCGCAAGTCCATGTGTGCACAGGTGCAATGAAAAACTTGCTTGCAGCAGCATCATGGGCACATAGCATCAGATAAGCAGCATTCACAAGAAAAACAAATTAAGCACAAATTATACACAGTTGACAGCCCTGTTAAGTTGATCGCTGTGATTGAAGTGGCCTGGTGAACTTTCAGAGACATTTGTATGCCTCATAAATATCCATTCTTTCCATCTACGTTTCCCAGATCTGCTCCCCACCTAGACACTGATCTGGCCCACATCTCAGTGTCTGTATTATTAACCATCCATTAAAATCCATTTTGTAAATATTCCAAAGGCTGCAGATCATTGGAATAGGAGTTACGAGTGCCGTTTCTTTCTTATTCCGTAGCTCAGGTAGCTGCTATGTGTACAAGTCTGAGTGTTTCTGATCGTGGGGTTGGTTCCGTTAACGTTGGTCACTGTCTTTGTTTAACCAGCTATCCCCAGTCACAGCGCTGATGGTGTTGTTCTTACCTGCTCAATTAGAGGTGATCCTTGCCACCAGGGGGGGTTCACTTACATATTGAAGCTTGACAGCATTGAGACTTGCCCTTCCCAACAGAGCTGTGCTGTTGCTGAGTATGAGCTGCCTCCTTTTCCATCTCATTCTGGGGGCTTTTTCAGTAAATTCCTTCCTGGATAGTTCCAATCTTGATTGTAATTGATTTTGTTTGTCTCTTCTCCAGCAGTGTTTGCAGGTTATTTTAGTTTGGAAAGTTCTGCACCAACACTGTTCCTTAACTGAAGTTGAGGATTATTGTGTTTAAGCTTTGGCAGAGATTTCTTTGTGACATTTTGCCAGTACTGAGTTGCACGTAATGAGATGCAGTGTGCTCGCCTTGACAGTGTTTCATTTACATGTACATTCCAGAGTGGTGTTGACACAAACTTTGTGTTGCTTACTTTGTTTTGTTATATTCTGCTGCATCTGGACATCCCCCATAAAACTTTACTTGGGATGACTAAAGGAAGGTAATGCACTTTCTAAACTTGTGTTCTAATCATACTGAGTGAATGAATTTCAGAATCAAAAGAGATGGTGTATAGGCTTCTACACTTTAATACCTCAGTTACTGAAAGAAAGTGTTGGATGTTTTATGGTGCACTCAATGTCCTCGCCTGCATTGTTACAGCTCTTCTCATTCTTTCCCATAAAGATTCCAGTATTAGGAATGAGAATGAAAATTGTCCCAGTGTTTGGGATAATATTGGGAGCAATCTACTCGTGTACCAATTACTTCCGGGTCATCTTTACTGGTGGGACAGGCAAAAATGGCTCCACAATCGCGGTAGGAAGATGTAACAAATTATGGCAGATTTTCCATGTGGCTAATGGTCTGTGGCTCCTGATGTTGATTGCCATGTTCCTTATTTTTCCAGGGCACCAGTGTTCTATCACCAGCCTTGCACATTGGGCTTGTTATAATACTGGCGGTAATGATCTACAAGAAATCCACTACACATTTGTTTGAGGAGCACCCTTGTCTCTATGTCTTAATGTTTGGATGTGTGGCTTCGAAAGTCACAAACAAGTTAGTGGTACGTTAATTTCAAACGTATGACAATAGTTCACCTGTTATTATCGGGTTTTACTTCTCAACGCTGAGAGACCGTTGAGGACTCGCTCCTTCACAGGAGAAGGTGCAGCCCTAATCTTCAATCCCAGACACTCTAGTATGCCCAGGTCTGCATATCTGAACTATAGGACCATTTGGCACTTTCCACAGATTTAAAGCCATTGACAAAAACCAGAGGGGAAACCACAATTTTTTTTTAATACAGAAATCATCTGAAATGCACTGCCCAAAAAGGCAGTGTAAGTAAATTCAACAGTAGCTCTCAGAAAGGTACCAGAAGAACACAGGAGTTGGGATGTTATGTTGAAGTTGTGCAAGACATTGGTGAGGCTGCACTTGGAATATTGTGTTCCGTTTTGGTCGCCCTGCCATGGGAAAGATGCCATTAAGTTGGGAAGAGTGCAAAAAAGATTTATGAGGATGTTGCCAGACTCAAGGGACTGGGTTATAGAGAGAGGTTGAATAGGCTAGGACATTAGTCATTGGAGTGTAGGAGAATGAGGGGTGATCTTACAGAGGTGTATAAATCATGAGGAGCGTAGATTGGGTGAATGAACAGTCTTTTTCCCAGGGTTGGGGAATCAAGAACTAGAGGGCATAGTTGAGAGGGGAGAGAGTTAAAAGGAACCTGAGGGGCAACTTTTTCACCCAGAGGGTAGTCAGTATATGGAACGAGCTGCCAGAGGAAGTGTTTGAGGCAGGTACATTAACATTTAAGAGGCACTTGGACAGGTCCATGGATAGGAAAGGTTTAGAGGGATATGAGCCAAATGCAGGCAAACAGCACTCACTTAGATAGGATCTTGGTCGGCATGGACTGGTTGGGCCAAAGGGCCTGTTTCTGTGACTAGTAGAAGTTTGCAGAGCCATGGATAAAGAACAGAATGGGTTGGTGAGGCCAGTGTTGTGGCTATGGATGGCTCTTTCAGAGACAGTTACTGGCCTCTTGTATGGGCCCTAATTGATGCTGGTACTCTGTCAGAGGAACGTGGACCAGATACCAATCCATGTTTCATAGGCAGAACTTCCCAGGGAATTGTTCCACCCAGGGGTCTCCTACCAGAGCATCGGGTTTGTTTTTGTTTCTTGTTTGTGCATCAGACTGGAGTTCGTTCACACCTGCTGCATCCGCAGCAAGGTGACATCTGTCACATTCTGCTTAGTTTTAAGCTTTTAAAAATAATAGAACAGGCTCCCGTGAGAGAGAGTTTGTCAGTGAATTGGTGCCGTTGGAAAAGGAGCTCGGTCAGTATCTGTTAAGGAGTTGAGGATTGTAGAATATAAGACATGGGAGCAGAATTAGGCCATTTGGCCCATCGAGTCTGCTCCACCATTCCATCATGGCTGATTTATTTTTCCCGCTCAACCCCATTCTCCTGCCTCCTCTCCATAACCTTTGACACACTTACCAATCAAGAATCTATCAACCTCTGCTTTAAATACACCCAATGACTTGGCCTCCACAGCTGTCTGTGGCAATGAATTCCACAGATTCACCACCCTCTGGCTGAAGAAATTCCTCCTCATCTCCGTTCTAAAGGGACGTCCTTCTATTCTGAGGCTGTGCCTTCTGGGCCTTGACTCTCCCACTGATGGAAACATCCTCTCCACGTCCACTCTGTCCAGGCCTTTCAGTATCCAGTAGGTTTCAATGAGATCCCCCCTCATCCTTCTAAACTCTGGCGAGTACAGGCCCAGAATCATCAAACGCTCCTCGTACCTTAACCCTTTCATTCCCAGGATCATTCTTGTAAACCTCCTCCGACCCTCTCCAACGCCAGCACATCCATCCTTAGAAACGGGGCCCAAAACTGCTCTCAATACTCCAAATGTTGTCTGACCAACACCTTATAAAGCCTCAGCATTACATCCTTGCTTTTATACTCTAGTCTTCTTGAAATGAATGCTGACATTGCATTTTCCTTCCTTACTACTGACTCAACCTGCAAGTTACCCTTCAGGGACTCCTGCACTAGGACTCCCAAGTCCCTTTGCACCTCTGATTTCTGAATTCACTCCTTTATTCCTTCTACCAAAGTGCATGACCGTACACTTCCCTGCATTGTGTTCCATCTGCCACTTCTTTGCCCATTCTCCCAACCTGCCCAAGTCCCTGCTTCTTCAACACTACCTGCCCCTCCACCTATCTTTGTATCATCCGCAAACCTGGCCACAAAGCCCTCAATTCTGTCATCCAGAGCATTAACCTATAATGTGAAAAGTAGCGGACCCAACACTGACCTCTGAGGAACACCACTAGTCACAGCAGCCAACCCAAAAGTACCCCCTTATGGAGGTGGTTTCTTAAAGCAGGAGATTTGAAGTAGTGTTGGGGGATAGAATAATCAGCCTGGGGTTCAGGTGCAGTGTGACCGATATCTCAGTGGGAAAGCCCATGAAGGTGTGGAGAATTGAAGGGCTGTCAGGAGAAGAGCAGGGGGATTTGGAGTTGGATCATTCTCTGAGGCTGTGTGGTGATAAAAGTAATTTTCTAACAGTCTTGTGTGACAGTCAGTAAACTGCACACTGGTCTTTCAGTTCTTTGTAACGACGTTTCCCTGTTGGTTGTGTAGGTGGCACATATGACAAGAAGCAAGATGAAACTACAAGACACGGCATTCATCGGGCCCGGGCTGTTGTTCTTCAATCAATACTTTGATAGCTTTCTTAATGAATATATTGTACTGTGGATAGCAATGGTATGTATCTCATCTCCATCTGTTTTGGTTAGCATTAGGATTTGTTCGATATGCAAAGCATTGTCACTTATGTTCTGAATTGGTCATGGCAAGGTTATAAGTTAAATGCTAACTTGTAAAGCTGAACCCATTCTATCTCCTGTCGTGTTCATTGCTTGTAGTTTGTGCTCAGACTGTGATGTAACTTGAACCATTTTTTGCCTCCACCTTTCCTGATTTGCCTTTTGTAGCTGCTCTTCTGCCTTCCTTTGATATTCCAAAATACCTTGCCAGTTGAGTAACTGTTCTCTCTCATTCCTCGTCTGTTGGACTGTTTAGAAATGGGAGAAGGTACCATTCCCTCACACCACAGCTGGTCTGTACGTTTGTCTGCCTCTCACCCAGTAAGAACCCATCAGCCTCAGTGCTAAAGTTTCCAACCAACCCCATCCTCAATAGTAGTTTAACTGGAGAAGGGGATGGGTAAAGAGTTCCAGATCCCCTTCGTGCGAGGGTGTACTCATTGTTATTGCCCCACAACAGTCTGATTCTAATTTAGGTTTCTGCCCCTGGAACTCCAGAGGAAATGACTTCCCTTGTCCCACCCCACCAACTGCCTCAATTAGCTCACATGTTAATTGTCTACAATCACGGGGGACCATGCTCAGTCTTTGCAATCTGTCTCTCAGTTTTACAGCTCAAATCATTTGACCTTTAACCGAGTTCCAGGAGAGGACGTTACTATAAACAAAATGCTGGAGGAACTCAGCGGGTCGGGCAGCGTCTGTGGAGGGGAATGGACAGGCGACGTTTCAGATCAAGATCCTTCATCTGGACTGGAAGAGGGGAGATGGTCAGTAGAAAGTGAGGGGGGAGGGTGGAGCAAGAGCTGGCAGGTGATAGGTGGATCCAGGTGATTGGGGGGGGGGGCTGTGACAAGCAGATGGAGGAGGGGAGAATTGGAATGGCTGGGAGGGGATCGGTGGAGGTGACCCAGGGCTGAAGCTGATGGAATCTGATAGGAGGAGGAAGGTGGAGCCTGGAATCGACGAAGGGGGGAAGGGACCCAGTGGGAGGGGTTGCGTTGGGGGTGGCCGGAGGGTAGGAGGGAAGAAACAAGGTGATGGAAGGAGTGGGGTGAAGGTGAGGGGAGAACGAACGGGAGATCAGGAGGAGAGAGAGAGGGACAGAAGGGAGCAGGTTACCTGAAGTTGGGGAATTCAACGTTCATGCTGTCAGGGTGTAGAGTGTCAAGATCACAAGACAAAAGGAGCAGAAGTAGGCCATTCGGCTCATCTAGTCTGCTTGTATCCCCAGGGGGAATACAAGGTGCTGTTTCTCTAGTTTGTGTTTAGCCCCACCCTGGCAGTGGAGGAGCCGAGGACCGACAGGTTGGTGTGGGAATGGGGAGGGGAATTAAAATGGCTGGCAACCGGGAGCTCCAGATGGCCACGGCGGACAGTGCGCAGATGCTCGGCAAAGCGGTCGCCCAGCCTGTGCCTGGTCACCTGCACCTCCCTCCGCAGATGCTGCTCGACCCACTGAGTTCCTCCAGCAGCCCGTTTGTTACTCCAGATTCCAGCGTCTGCCGTCCCTTGTGTCGCCAAAGTTACTATCTCAGACTCCGTGATGTCACGAATTGTGCCCCGTTTTCCCCGGAGAAGGGAAGAATCGGGAGTGAATGCAGATTTGTTCAAGGGATGAAAAAAAAATGAGTGCCTGTTCCGATACTTTTCAGATGCTGTCCCTATGTGACCTGCTGACTTACTGCACAGCTGTCTGCGTTCAGATTGCCTCGCACCTCCACATCGAGATCTTCCGAATCCCACAGCAAGCTCCGGATCAGGTTCAGAGCCACCATGAGTGACAGTTTGCCCAACAAGGGGAGGAACGCTTGGAGAGGCAGTACAATGAGTGAAACCAAACCCTGATCATGCACTAAACCAACATGTCCTTATTAGTTTTGGCTTATGTAATTATGACTTAAATTATTTCAATATTTTGATGAATGAGAAGCATCTGTTGTACCTCCCCGCCCACCCATCAGTGCCAAAGGAGTGTGTGCAAAATCTTACCTCTTACAGCAGATCTTTAACACAGCTCAGCAATGGTTGCACTTTAACACTCAAGTTTATACACAAGGCTCCACTGCAGGGTTCTGTGGGGGCTCTTCCATTAAATATAAGAAATTAGCAACTATGCTTCCTAAATTTAATCTTTGAAAGCCGATTGCAGTTTAACAAAAGATTCCGAGGACAAATTTCAGCCCCTGCGAATGCCGTGATCCTTCCTGTGAGTGTTCAGTGCATCACAGTACACAAGCACAGTAAATCTGAAGGCAATTTGAGGGCAGAACTCCCCGTGAGTGGTGAGCTGAGCAAACACCAACCAACTCCACACTAAAACTCGAGGCCCAGTGAACTTTTCGGGCTTGCATGGGGAAGCGAGGAAATTAATCAAATCGGATTCCTTCCCGGGTTGAGCTCTGAACCAGTAGAATCAAGGTAGCCATTTTATCCACCAACAACTTACTGTCAAACTAGTTAGCTTCCTTTTATAGAATGATAGAGACACAGGGGTGAAACGAGAAGGTCAGCTGACCTGTCCTTCTCAAGGAAAGATTGTGTTTATACCCATAACCAGTTGAAGGCTAACACTGGTTTGAAAGTAAATTTCCTCCTAATGGGCAAATTTCTTTGAGTCAGTGTAACCCTCTGCTGTGTACCTCTCATGCACTATTTTAATTTTGTTCTGTATGACAGCTTTAGAGAAATGATTGCAATGTGGCAGAAACTCCATGTCAGTTATAAGTATTAAACCAGTTTCTCCCTGTAGAAACCTTTTTACACATCTGTGATAGTTTTAACCCCATCTCTGGTACTTGCAGGAACGTGTTAAACATGTTGCAGACTGCTACCTGATTAAAGCTCCAACAACCTATTCTGATTGTTAATCAATCAAATATAGTGGAAGGGCAGGGGAGCTGGGTAGCTGCTGATTATTTTCTGATCTAAGTAGAAAGTTTGAAGTTGGACAGTCACAGGCTTCAATGTTTTAGACATGACCAGTTCCATGTAACGTGAGGGTCAGAAGTGTAGACTAACCATTCCTTTGTGGGCATTAAATCAAAATCCTGTGTGACTGCACAGTGGGAGCACCTTCACACAGTGCAGTGGTTGAAGGCTACCAACACTTTATCGAAGGGATTAGGGATTAAATGCTAATGATGCCCACATCCTGTGAATTTTTGTTTTAAACTACCGAAACAAACAAGTAAATCATGTAAGTGATTAGTATTAAATCAAGTTTAAGTGGGATCAAGATGCCGTCTCTTCTGAGTATTAGTTAAGATAGCTTAGGTTGCTGGTTTACATTGTTGCTTAGTGCAGGCTACATAGTGGAGTTATGAGATAGCAGTCCAGTAAATTAATCGGATGTAGTGTTGCTCAATGTATAATTGAATTTTATAAAGTGGACTTCCTCAGGATGTGATATTTATATGCTGCAATTTTGTGCTTTCTGGGTGGGAAGTATATAACTGGTTCAATGAATGCCAAATCTTGTATTCTCTTTCCATCTTTTCAATTAAACTAAAAGTCAAACATATATAAATGCTGTTGTCTTGTTAACTTCGGACTGTGCTAACTGACAATACACATTTTCATCAAGTATTTTATACAAAGCCTTCTAGCATAGCAAAATGTTTTAATTAAAGGAAAAGAGGCCATTCAGCCCTTCAAGTTTGTTCTGTTCTTAAAATAGGCTGGGTGAATGGAATTAATAAGCCCTACTCAACAAGTATTGACAAATTCAGTTTAGAAATGTAAACTCAGTTCTCAATCTCCACTGCCGTTCATAGACAGATGGGAAGGTATCAGATTTCCACTTTCCTTTTGTGTGACGAGCTTCTTGTGTGAAGATCTGCTCCCCTTGCTCTGGTAAACCCTCGCCTGAGGAAACCATTTCTCTTGATCTAAGAATGAAGCTGGAAGCACAGCAGGTCAGGCAGCATCTGCGGGGAGAGGAAAAGGGTTAATGTTTCAGGTTGGTGACCTTTCATCAGAGCTGGGAGGGTGAGGGGAAGTGGGAGGAGATCTGGGTTGGATGAAAGGTTAACAATTTGAAACATCAGCTCTGCTTCTCCCCCTGCAGATGCTGCCTGACATGCTGAGGACTTGGAGCATTTCTCTTGTTTTTTATTTCTGTGTTCCTGCAGTTTTCTGACCAGCCTGCTGGGCTGCGGTGTGGGAGCAGGGGATCTGTGCCAGGAGGTCCCTGCATCATCTGTCACTGCAGCTCATCTGCTGCTCTAACTAGCAGCAAGTGTTGGAGAGGCAAAGTAGGGCAATGGATTAACACCTTTTGCTTCCCAATGTGGAGCTACTCTTTATGACCACCTAACCTGCAAGAAGGGGTTAGATTGGTTTAAATGTGTAAATCAGGCTGCAGTGTGTAGCCAACCAGAGCTCAGAGGGGTGAGGGTCAGGGAGTGGTGTCAATGTCATCAAGGTTGGTCTTCAGTCTGCCCTCTTACCATCCAAGACTGCTCCCTCACATTCCTGGTGCTGTGACACACATTCACCTTCCACAGGCAATCTCCATCCTTGGCATCTCTTGTACATAGAACAGGGCAGCTTGGGAACAGGCCCTTCAGCCCACAATATCTGTGTCAAACACAATGCCAAATTAAACTAAATCCCTTCTGCCTGCACATGATCCATATCCCTCCATATCCTGCATATCCATGTATCTAAGAGCCTCTTAAACGCCTCTATCGTATCTACTTTCACCACCACCCCTGGCAGCCCATTCCAGGCACCCATTTATATAAAAAAAAACTTGCCTCTCACATTTCCTCAACTCTTTCCCCCACCTTAAATGCCTGTAGTATTTGACATATCCATTGTGTTCCCTGTGGCCTGTTAAAATGGAGGCCAAGGTTACTGTAGGATTTTTATTAACAGTAAAGGACTGATGAGACATATCCAGAGTTCAGGTTGGAGACAAGAGGGACTGCAGATGCTGGGAATGTAGAGCAACACACAAAGTGCTGGAGGAACTCCACAGGTCAGGCAGCATCCAAGACCTGTCCGGATCTCAGCCCAAAACATCGACTGTTTATTTCCCTCCATAGATGCTGTCTGACCCACTGAGTTCCTCCAGCATTTGTGTGTTGCTCCAGAGTTCAGGTTGCCTGATTCCTTTTCTATTTATAAGGGGCCTTTACAGGAGTGTTACCAAACAAAGATTAACACTTGCCTGCCCTACAATGTGGTTCAATGTTTTCTCAGAGAGAGAGAAAGGTTTTGAGAGCTTGGGTCCCTGACAGCTGAAGGGAGGGTGATCAAGTAACCAGAATAGATCTGGGGGTTTCAAAGGTGCGGGGGGATGCAAATCTGTGGGCCGATTTGGAAACAATTCCAACCATGGAGACTGATGTAATTTTACTTCCTGCCAAACAGAACAGAAATATTGAGGTCATAAAGGGCGATGAGGAAATAGCAGGTTTGTAAAAATAGTTCACAGCCGTGATCTTATTGAATAGCGGAACAAGAATGAGTGGCTGGATGGCTTCCTATTCCTTTATTCTTTAAAAGTGACCCACTGGAATAAAAATCCATCAGATTGTTATGCCTCAACATACACAAATACTATGTATCAGCAGTTGTTAAATATCTTTTTTAATCTGTTACTTTCAGCATGATTGTCAGTTAAGTAGTTAACCTATAGCCACATTCTTTCTAATCTTTGATTACTGGGTTTGCATTTTATCTTGTAATTCTAACACTGTCTCTGCCTGGGGCTTTTATCTGACGGATTTAGATAAAAGATATGTTCTTTAATTTGTTGCCTCTGTGCACTTGTTATCTAAACCATTCCTGTCAACGTGGGTGCTAACTCTTAGAATGGTTTGCATGAGCTCTTTTGCATTTGTTGTCAAGTTGCAACTGAAGTAGTTGTACAGTTCTGGTGGTAACGCCAGTAACTTTAATACATTAACTATAGTTTGTTGCATGGGTATATATTCCAGCTCAAGGGCTGAAGAGACTGACGCACCTTCGCCGCCTCATGTTGCTGTGTCACATGAAGGGGAGAACAGTTTGGAGCGGTGAACATTTAATTTTGTACAAACTTTTTTCCAAAAGAAAATCTGAGCAGTATGCTGATCTTTACAAGACCATGACAATCTGTGATGGGTTGGGAAATTACAATTGGACTTTTTATTTTTAAAAAGTACATTCAAATGTTGAAGTTAAGTTTAAAGTGTACTTTGTATGATCTGTGTTCATTTGTGTTCATTTAGCTGATAACAACAGGGGGTTAAGTCATGGACTTTTTCTGGAGGCCTGGACTTCAAATCCACTCCTTGACAGCTAATGAGTTCACCAAATAAATCCAGAATAAGTTGCTGCTGTCAGTAACAGTGACGTGAAGTTGGATTGTTCTCGAAACCCATTTGATTCACTAACATCCTTTGGGCAGGGAAATCTGCCGTCCTGACCTGGTCTGACCCTGATGGTCTCTGGATCCAAAGCCATTGGTTGGCTCTCAATGGACCACTGGCCCAGGGACTTGAGGTTCAGGGGCAGTTAGGTGCCAGGGATACCCACATCCCCTGACCTGATTAGTAAACAGTAAATAAATCTTACTGCGTCCCCTTTCCCTGCTCCGTACAGTAGCCATCTCCTTTCGAATTCCACGGAGGCCCTACTACAAAAGGATGCATCTTTTGTTCTGTCCAGCACGGTGGTGCAACGGGTAGAGTCACTGCCTCACAGCGCCAGAGACCCAGGTTTGATCCTGACCTCTGGCGCTGTCTGTGTGGAGTTTGCACGTTCTCCCTGTGACCGCGTGGGTTTCCCCCGGGCACTCCAGTTTCCTCCCACGTCCCAACGGGCGTGCAGGCTGGTGGGTTAATTGGCCGCTGTAAATTGTCTGCAGTATGTAGGTGAGTGGTGGACTCTGGGGGGAGTTGATGGGAGTGTGCGGCAAATATAACAAATAGCGTTAATGTCAATTATTTAAAAGGATAGTTGCTGGTCAGCACGGACTCAGTGGGATGAAGGGCCTGTCACTGCTGTATCTCTCTATGACCAGTCACTAGCTTCTTCCATTTAGCATTTTAATCATGATCTGTTCATTACATGCACAGAATTACTTGTGATCAGAATTAGAACATAGAACATTACAGCACAGCACAGTACAGGCCCTTCAGCCCACAATGTTGTGCCGACATTAATGCAAAATTGTCAGTGTTGGCCAGTACCTCCAGGAACACTAAATAAAAATTCATTGTCCTCCAGCCTAAGCCATTTACTACCTTTCCTCCACAATTTCAGGCTTCTCGACATTTGTACGCTGGACTCCACTGCAAGGTCTTCACCCGGTTCTGGTAGAACCGTGTCCTGAGGTGGCCTTGGGCCCGGTGTGGCTGCCCTTTGATAGATCCATCCAGTTATTCTCTCCTCTCTTCCCATGTCGCGCTACAGAAGTTCCTTTTCAAGTACTTATACGGTTCTGTTTTGGAAGTCACTGTTCACTCTGCACATACAATCTTTATAGATGGTGTGTTCCAAATCACAGGGAAAATTCTTATATCCCCTCACCTCCTTCACTACCCTTCACACCATCAGTTTTGGTGTCATTAACCATGCCAACTGCATGACAAACACTGATGGGCAGGTGTGGGGGAGGAGGGGAGAGCAGAGCCATCGGGGGATGGGTCAAAGAGGGAGAGAGGAATTCTCCTGGCAGTGGAGGTGGCCTCCTCTACTCTGGTGAGACCAAACGCAGACTAGGTGACCGTTTCGCAGAACACCTGCGCTCTGTCCGTAACCGCGATCTGCATCTCCCCATTGCCGGTCACTTCAACTCCCCCTCCCACACTATCACAGGTATGTCAGTCCTCGGCCTCCTCCACTGCCAGGAGAATTCCAAGTGCAAATTGGAGGAACAGCACCTCATTTTCCGTCTTGGAACCTTGCAGCCTGACGGCATGAATATTGAATTCTCCCACTTTAGGTAATCCCCACCCACCACCCAAACCACACCACTTCCCCGCCCCCACCCACCCCCCTAAGCCACCATCGTGCTTCTCCCCTTCCCTAGCCTTTTTTTTCCTCTCTCTCCTTACCTTTGCCCCATCCCCCGGTGGATCTGCTCTCCCCTCCTCCCCCACACCCACCTATCTTACCTGCATCTGTGCCCACCCCACCTCCCCTCTGTTGTCCACCTATCACTGCTCTGCTTTTCTCCCCTATATATTGGGCTTCTTTCCTATTTTCAGTCCTGAAGAAGGGTCCTGACCTGAAACGTTGACCGCCTGCTTTTCTCCACGGATGCTGCCTGGCCTGCTGAGTGTCTCCAGCATCATCGTGTTTTTCATCTAGATTCCAGCATCGGCAGTTTCTCTGACAAACACCACCAATCCCTGCAGCACACTAGTGGTCACAAGCCTCCAATCTGAAAAACAACCCTCCACTAAAACCCTCTGACTCCTACCACCAAGCCAATTCGGCTAGCTCACCCTGGATCCCATGGGATCTAACCTTCTCGACCAGCCTACCATATGGGACCTTGTCAAAGGCCTTGTTAAAGTCCACGCAGACAACATCTACCGCCCTGCCCTCATCAATCCTCACCTCTTCAAAAAATTCAACCAAGTTAATGATACCCAATTGCCCCCCCCCCCCCCCCCCCCACACAAGCCATGCTGACCATCCTGAACCATTCTGTGCCTTTCCAAATGCAGGTAGATCCTGTCTCTCAGAAGCCCCTCCAGTAACTTTCCCACCACTGATGTTGGGCTCACCAGCCTGTAGTCCCTGGATTGTCCTTGCAGCCCTTCTTAAATAAAGGTACAGCATCAGCCTCACCTCCAGCTGAGGAAGATACAAAGATCTCTGCCAGGGCCCCAGCAGTTTCTTCCCTGGCTTTCCGCAATGTCCTAGGATACACTCGGTCAGGCCTAGGGGATTTATCTAACTACCCCAAGGCACTGTTGAAATGATCTGCATTGATGGTGTTTTTCACTGTACCTCAGTACATGTGACAATAATAAACCAATTTTCACCCCCTCCTCCATAATATTGATATGTTTCAGGACATCATTGTTCTCTTCCCTGAACTCACCAGCTTCCATGACCACCTCCACAGTAATTACTGACAAGAAATGTTCACCCACCTCCATCTATCACCCACCTGCCACTGTCTCCTAATTCCTCCCCCCCGCTCCCCTCCCCAACACTACCTGCCCATCGTCCTACACCCCTCATCAGTCCACCAATCGCCTTGGACACCTTTCTCACCAGTTTCCCCCCCCTCCCCTTCTTTACCTCACTCTCCACCCTTGGTGCAGGGTCTTGACCCGAAACGTCGACAATTCCTTTCCCCCGATTTCCCGCTGCCCGACCCACTGAGTTCCTCCAGCAGACTGTGTATTGCTCCCCTTCAATCCTCCTCGTCCCCTGACTGCACAAGCTCTGACCCTCGCCGTGAATCTGCCCATTTGAGCCGTTGTGTGGTGGGGAGTGGATTTGCATTAACTGCATTGTGCAGCGTCACACACGGGGACACCTGGTGTATGTGGAGGCCAGAGAGACTGAACAGCATTAAGCCAATATGTTCCACCCATCCTTTCTTGCACTTGTTTTGTACCTTCTCAGCTGATTGTTGGAACGGGGTTTCCAATAGTTAGGGGTGCACCTGCTGATCTAAATGGAGAAATGTCCTGGATTCATCACTTGGTGTGGTGTTGCAAACCAACAAAAGCCAATTGTTCTCCGTCTGGCTTCATTCAGACTCAACACAAAGCCTATTGTAGGTGGAGGGAAATATCGGAATGAAAGAACAGATTCAGAGAGGGAAAACATCACAGTTACCAGCACTCCAGGCGAAAGGGTTACAGTGAATGACCTTTTGTGAAAATCTTTTGAGACTGCAAATTGAAGGTCAGGATCTACATAATGAGACAGCTCTTGTGCACACTGCCTGTACCTCTCCTCTCCTCGTTCTAGACATCCAGGATGGGTAAGCCCGCTTGTCAAATCAATTTTTTTCCTATATTTCACTCTGTCTCACAATAGTTATGTAGTAGTTAGTGCTGCTGTTTCACAGCTCCAGAGATATGGGTTCAATCCTGACCTTGGTGCTTGCACGCTCTCTCTGTAACCATGTGGATTTACCCTGGCTGCTCCAGTTCTCACCCATATCTCAGAAGCAGGCTGGTAGGCTAATTGGCCACTGTAAATCACCTGTCCTAACATACACTTTGGACAACAGTAGGCACTTCAAAGCACCAAGCAGTCAGTGGCCACAAAGCCCTCCAAATCCATTGGCAGGATGGGCAGACAATTTTGCATTAATGCCTTACACTCAAACAGCTATTACCTGCATGGCAGCAGATGCCATCAAAATATGAGATTTCTAGTGCATTGAAAATGCTTTAAAAATTGTAATATCCTCACTGTGTTAGTGGAGGGTATGTGTCTAAGATTTTAAAGCTCATTCAGAGTTTAGAAAGATAGAGGGGGGGTTTGGAGAAGTGAATCCCAAGCATAAGGGCCAAAGCAGCTGAAAGAATTCTAGACAAATGGTGGGGAGATTAAGATCAGGTTCAGACAAAAATCGAGAAGTGGAAGAAGTCAGAGGTCTGAGGGTTGTAGGAATGGAGGAAGTTGCAGAGATGTGGAGGGGACACACCACAGAGACATCTGCAAACAAGGAATTTAAAATTTAAATTTTGCTAAATGTTTTTGTCAGAATATACTCTTACTTGATCCACCACTGGTACATTTAGTCACTAGTATCAAGACTTGAGTGACCATAGTGTGTGAAGTCAACCCTCAAGTGTGTGTTCTGAGTCACGGAACAGATAACTTCTAATTTTGCATCAGCATAGCTCACATTTTCACTTTACAGCAGGTCCACACACCTGTTACCTTTACAGGGCACAGGTGTTACATTAACTGTTTAGTTTTAATTATAAGTGTAAGCTTTATTGCTAGAATATCCATTTGCTGCAATAATCGTTACCAAAAATAAGCTCACATCACAGGTTACTCATCGCCATAGCATCTTTTGATTTAATAAAGTTTACCAATATAAAAAAATCACCAGCAAAGCACAGCAGCCACAAAAGGAGAAAAATACATCAAGCTAGTTGTATGAACAGCCCCGCTGAGTTCTGGTCTGTACAAATATGGGCGATATTAATGTGATCAAGTAGACAAGGCTCAATGTGTTGGGATTGGTTCAAAGCATATCAAGTGAAAGAATCAACATGAGGAGCACCAACAACTGTCAGATGTTTCCACAATTTCATCTCGAGTCCATGAAGACATCATTGTTAAAAATAAAATCATGACTAATGTAAAGCAGCATGCTGAACAGCCTAGGGATCTTTTACTGTTTTTAAACAGCTATAATTTTGATGCGTGTCTGTTTCAAGTATTAACTAAGATGAACTATGGCGATTTGCCAAGGTCTGATTAAAGACGAAGGAAGCTATTTCTGGTGTATGAGTAAGCTGACACAGTGGCGAAAGACAGGTATTTGTATTTAAAATTTAAACAGTAGTCAATATCTTGCTGCCAAAATTTTATTTTCAAATCAATGACCATGACCAGAAAGGTTAACAATTACACACTTACATTTCAATAAAGATAATACATCAATCTCTGCTAAAATAGAAAAATGGGTTTCCTTCAAAAAATGGATCACTTTAAACATACAAATACAATAAAATTTACTTCCACCCTATTCATGCAGTTGCAACAACTCCTCCAAAATAAATAAATTTCTAACGCCACTGTGACCTGCTTTAACCAAGACAGGCACTTAGGTATAGAGCTGCAATGTGTGGAGTACCAATGATTGAAATGAAAAATGCGGCTAGATTTAAACATGTATGCTTTTGGGTAGCATGTTAAAATACATCAACTAATGTACTTTACATGGATACAGGGAGCAGTACCAGATAGCCACTTTATAAATCAATTCTGATGTACCCAGAGGTGCAGCGTTATATCAGATGTAACTACATTTGATGCAAAGTTCAAACACCAGACAAGACCCTACAGCAGAATCAATAATACAGGTTCTTTGCAGTCCCTCAAAGCGACACTATGATCATCTTATTTTACAATATGTTTCAGTGAGAAGAGAGATCCATGTTTTTTTTTAAATAGTGCAGTAGTTCAAACATGAAGTTTCAGCCCAGAACAGTACAAAATCACTTCTTCAAGGTACATTGGTGCATCTTACACAGAACGGCACTTCAATGACTCATTTGGAGACAAATCCACCAAGTTCCTTTGTGATATCGATTTTGCATCCTTGTATTAAGCTCTTGTGATTTAGTTTTATGCTTTCAATAATTTTGTAGCAGATTTAAATGCCACTGTGAGAAAGCCAAACGTGATTCAATCACTGCCATTTTGTAAAAAAAATGCTCAGTTTCTGGAGTTATGCATTCCTGAGCCCTGGTCTGGTACTTTCCTGGGTAATAGTTACCCAGTTCCATTCCTTTGGTTCATTCGGAGACGCCTTTGCCTCATGGAATTTAATTCATCCTGTGATTATTACAGCTAAACATTTTCTCCTTCTTGCTGGAGAAATATCTGAGTTCCATATTAAGAACTGAAGTAGAAGTTTGTCATTTTCCCTACACACTGCTTCGATCAGGAGCAATATTCATGTACACTCGTCTTCTTGGGAAAATTTTTCGCTTTAGTGCAATTAACTGAAAAAAAACAATGAATTCTTTTTGAGTGCTATTTCACAGTATAACTGCTTGCATGCAAAGCATCTACGTTATCTGTATAAGAACAAGAGGACACATAAAGCCACATTCAGAAGAGAGGAGTTTGTACACAATGAGATACACCCTTCATAGATTTGATTTGGAATGTTTAATTGTGGTGCTTTATACTTCTGCATTATGAACAAGATGATGATGTGTATTAGTTGGTGACAGAGGGAGATTCAGAACAGCACAGCTTCTTCCAATTTGCCAACCACAGCACCATCTACAGCTGCAATGGGATCTGCAGAAAATGCAGACAATTTTTTGAGTTGGATTTTATTGGCTAATGCCAGCAGGTCCAGGACTCCTGAGCTCAGTGGTGGGGTCCAGTCTCACTCAGATTCTGAGTTCCATTGAAATCAACAAGGATTGCAGAGCTGTAAGAGGCAAATGTGGTATTGTTTGATGTAGTTTAATTTAAGTATTTTGTTAATTGCTTTAATTTTTTAAAACATATTTACTTGAATTTTAATAGTTTGCAAACATTTCCATTTAGAAACTTAAGTTACACTATGCTTTTACAGTCAACAAAACCAGGAGCCCTCTGTTTCCACTTGTCAAGGCTTGGTGTCAGTGTTCAGAGACAATTCAGTGATGGAGTTGTTTTTCCAAACAGGACATTTTATTCACATCTGATAACCATACATTGGTGAGGTCTCTGCGACCCCATCACTAAAATTAAATGGGGCATAACAGGAATCTTCACCATCTTTTCTCTTCACTTGCTGCAGGCTTTCAACATGGAACTTGCACTTCAGTATATACCATGCACAGACCGACATTGCTTCAGCACTTCATTGAAACCGTCGCAGAGTGTTAGATCATGCTGGTTCTGGGCACACTCCAGACACTGTCTCATTTCAAACTGGCAGGGTCTGTTGTCCTGGGCTTGAGGTTGGGCTGGAGAGGCTGCCATCGAGGGCTCCTGGTAGGTGATATCTGCCCGGGCTGGCTCTGAGCCACTTCCACCACAAGGCCCCGGTCAGTGCACTCCTCATCAAATAGTCCACCACCGAGCCGACTGCCACTCCTGCTGCTGTGGATGCCATCTGTGCCATCAGGCCGGGCTGCCAGGGCTGGACAGGTGTAGGTGCAACAGCAGCTGGAGGAGGGTTAGTGGAGAGAGGGGCTCGAGAAAGAGCAGGGCGGCTCGCTCGGCTGCGGCTTCCCCGGGGCATGGCGTCGGAGATGGAGTTTCCTGACTGTGCTGCCAGAGCCAACTTACACGAGATGATGAAAGCCTACACTGACCAGTGAGTGGACTTTACTAGAAGTAGTGCACAAGATGACTTTCCGAACCCTTAAATACAGAGGAGCGGAGCTGACGTCATAATAATGTTTTTTTCCTTTTAATTAAAGAAATATCAGTCCAGTTTTGTTTTGAAGTTTTTGGTGTTTTTTGGTTTATTATCAATATTTTTTTGATTTGGGGGTTCTTCTTTCATATAATTAAATTTCATTTCTTTTCAATCTTTCCTTTTGTATTTGTTCACTTAATAAGAGAATGGGAGGTCTAGATTACTTTTTTTTTACTCCTTGTGATTATATATCTTAACTGTTATGATTGCTCTCCTGATCTCTCTGCACCAGATGTATAATTACTAATGTTATATATATATTTTGTACTAATTTGAAAATTAACAAAAAGATTGAAAAAAGGAAGATGACTTTCCTGAGCTGGGTTCGGCAGATTAGTATTAATTAGAGATGCACTAATGCAACTCTGCTCAATTTAAGAAAAAGAGATTAAAAAAGGGCTAAATTAAACTGAAGAATTCCACAACTGCTGATGACTGGAGCGAAAGTAAAAAAATATGTCAGTGGATGAAGGAATTTAATAACTACATGGCATTTGTAAAGTTGAATTCTCTACATAGCAATGGAATGTAAATTTTCCTATAATCCTTTTTTTTTCCAGGTACATAGTTAGTAGCAACATCATAGAAGACTGAATAACAAGAGATTAAAGTTCATATTATTTGTTTCATATCTTTGCTTAAACAATCCAAAACCAATCCTCACACACTTCCCCCATTGCCCCAAACTTTCTCACAGACTCCCAAACAACACTATCTTCTTTTGTAATTATCAAAAGCATCTAATAAACTGTCTCTTCTCCACTGGAAACAGTCCCCACACCTACAGTAAAGGTACACCATTATTTTCAATTAAAAATTATCTATGAACATTCAAGATTTACGCACCTGTTCAGCAAAGAAAGAAGAAACTGTGAAAATAATTAGCGTGACGAGCACACAATGTGTCCAGAACTTCAACTTGTCTCTGTAAGCTCTCCTGTAAGGAAGATATTCAATCACATTTAGTTAACTATTTTAAATACAAATAGTAGGCTTTACAGCCGATTGATTCTTGAAAATGTTTGCCATTGCTGCTGGGAAGCATCTGATAAACTTTGTCCCTACTTTTAGCCACATCCAGGTCTGTCCACAAGGGGGGGGTGCCATTTGGACCTATATTTATATTTTTTACGTTCTTATTTTTGTTAATTCTATGATTTCATCCACTGTAATGTTTTGAGCCATAGCAAAAAAGTCCAAAAAGGAACTCAAATCATCAAAATTACTCAGCTGATTTTTTTAAAAGGATTATTATTTAAAATGTTATTCTTACCAAGGTGAATAACCCCAATTCCCCCCTCTGCTTACATCTGCTATCATCTTGCTCAATCACTTAACTTTTTAATGATCACAGCTTACTTCCTGATCTAACTTTGGGTCTTCACTAAACTTTACGCCACATCTGAACTGTGCAAGATTTTGACAATTCCTCAGACTGCAGTAACTTACAAACTGCATCTTCTTTGCACAAGTCAACATTCAGTGCTTAAGTCTTATGTTTTCAGGTTACCGAGAGCACAGCTAAATGCTCTATGAAGCTTCCTTTGTCAAATCAGCAAAACCCAACAAATTGGCCTCAAGTATTGGGAGAGCCCAAGTATAACATTGGCCATCCTGGAGCCTTTGGTCAATTTAGATTTTCACTGGTTTTGGGTTTTAAAATCAGTGTTCCTACAAAGGCAATTTAGCTCCAGTTACAAAATTTATTCCTTATGTTTCTAATTTACAATTACATTTAGTTCTGCCCGTTTGAAATTCACCCAAGCATATGCAAGTCCCTAATGTAATGCTGATTAAGAGAGACTTACAACATTCTGCATTGGAATGTTATAAATAAACTGCCAGTGAACTACAGTTTGGTTGATTTTAAGTGAAAATTGTTCATTCAACAAGCACCTGATTCTGATTGAAGTCAGGAGAGAAAATACATTCGGGAAGGTTATCATGTCTCAATTAGAAAGCATAATGTTTAAAGAGTCAGTCACACAGCACAGAAACATGCCACCTGGCCCACTGTGTACCCATCTATACTAATCCCACTTACCAGCACCTGGTCCATGGCCTTCAACTCATAACTGAAACATTCCATCCATCCCAGGCAACATCCTGGTGAACCTCCTCTGCACCATCTCCAGTGCAATTTTGTCCTTCCTATTGGTATCAGCTTATTTTGTTGTACTGAGTTGTACTGCGGTACGGTGAAAAACTTGTCTTGCATACCGTTCATACAGATCAATTAATTACAGTGCATTGAGGTAGTACAGGGTAAAAACAATAACAGAATACAGAGTAAAGTGTCACAGCTACAGAGGAAGTGCATTGCAGGTAGACAATAAGGTGCAAAGTCATAACAAGGTGGATTGTAAGGTCAAGAGTCTATCTCATCATATGAGGGAACCATTCAATAGTCTTATCAGCATGGGATAGAAGCTGTCCTTGAGCCAGGTGGTACGTGCCCTCAGGCTTCTGTATCTTCTGCCTGATAGGAGAGAAGAAAGAATGACTTGGGTGGGTGGGGTCTTTGATTATGCTGGCTGCTTCACCAAGGCAGCAAGAGGTATAGCCAAGAGTCCATGGAGGGGAGGCTTGTTTCTGTGATGTGCAAGGCTGTGTCCACAACTGTCTGCAGTTTCTTGCGGTCCCAGGCAGAGCAGTTGCCATACCAAGCCGTGATGCATCCAGATAGGATGCTTTCTATGGTGCATCGATAAAACTTGATGAGTGTCAAAGGGGACATGCCAAACTTCTTTAGTCTCCTGAGGAAATAGAGGAGCTGGTGAGCTTTCTTGGCCGTGGCGTCTATGTGGTTGGACCAGGACAGGCTATTGGTGATGTTCACTCTGAGGAACTTGAGGCTCTCAACCCTCTTGACCTCAGCACCATTGAAGTAGACAGGTGCACGTGCACCGCCCCCTTTCCTGAAGTCAATGACCAGCTCTTTTGTTGACATTGAGGGAAAGGTTGTTGTCATGACACCACGTCACTAAGCTCTCTATCTCCTTCTTAGAGTACAATAACATTGTTATTTGAGATACGGCCTACTATGGTGGTATCATCTGCAAACTTGTAGCTGAAGTTAGAGCAGAATCTGGCCACACAGTTATGAGTATATAGGGAGTAGAGTAGAGAGCTGAGGATGAAGCCTTGTGGGGCACCAGTGTCGAGAACGATCATGCTGGAGGTGTTGCTGCCTATCCTCACTGATTGCGGTCTGTTGGCCAGAAAGTCAAGGATCCAGTTGCAGAGGGAGGTGTTGAGTCCCAGGTCTCGGAGTGTGGTGATGAGTTTGCTTGGAATTATAGCATTGAAGGCAGAGCTATAGTCAATAAACAATCGTCTAATGTAGGTATCTTTACTGTCCAGATGCTCAGTGTAGGGCCAGGGAGATGGCGTCCACTGTAGACCCGCTTCAGCGGTAGGCGAATTGCAGTGGGTCGAGGTTTTTCAAGAGGCTGGAGTTAATGCGTGCCATGACCAGTCTCTAGAAGCACTTCATGATGGTGGATGTCAGAGCCTCTGGTTGGTAGTGTTTAAGGCATGTTACCTTGTTTTACCTAGGTACTGGGATGATAGTGATCTTCTTAAAACAAGTGAGAAACTCATATTGAAGCAGGGAGAGGTTAAATGTGTCTGCAAATACCCCCACCAGCCGATCAGCACAATATTTGAGCACAGAGCCAGGGACACCATCTGGGCCAGATGCTTTCCTTGGGTTCACTCTCCAGAAGACTGATCTTACGTCCTCAATGGTGACCACAGGTTCAGTTGCACTGGAGGCTGTCAGGGTGGGTGGTGACAAACCACTCCCCTTCTGTTCAAAACATGCATAGAATGCATTAAGCTCGTCAGGAAGGGATGAGCTGTTGTTGACTACGCTGCCCAACTTCGTTGTTTAGCCCGTTATAGCATGTAAGCCCTGCCATAACTGTAGGCTGGTCTGGGACTCTTATTTTGAACCGATATTGTCTCTTGGTATTTTTGATAGCTTTATGGAGGTCGTATCTTGATTTCTTGTAAAGGTCAGGGTCACCTAATTGGAATGCAGCAGTCCTCAACTTCAGTAAGGAGTGGATCTTCCAGTTCATCCATGGTTTCTGGTTTGGGAACACCTCGATTGTCCTCTTTGGTACTCAGCACACCTGCTAATGAAGTCTGTGATGGTGGTGACGTACTCATCAAGGCTGGCAGCTGAGGTTTTGAACATGGACCAGTTCACTGACACAAAGCAGTCATGTAGAAGCTCATCTATTTCCTCAGACCAGCACTGCATGACTTTCTGTACTGGATCCTCCCGTTTCACTTTCTGTTTGTATGCAGGGAGAAGGAGCACAGCCTGGTGGTCTGATTTACCAAAGTGAGGGTGAGGGGTGGCTCGGAAGGCATCTTTGATGGTTGTATAGCAGTGGTCAAGGGTGTTAGGAACCCTGGTGGGACAGGAGGCAAGCTGGTAGTACTTTGGTAGCACACTCTTGAGGTTGGCCTGGTTGAAGTCACCTGCAATAATGAAGAAGGCCTCAGGGTATCCTGTCTCAAGGTTGTTGACCACAGAGTATAGCTCATTGAGTGCAGGCTTCATGTCTGTCTGGGGTGGGATGTAGACTGCCATCAGAATAGCTGAAGTGAACTCCCATGGCAGGTAGCATGGTCGACACTTCCACAGAACAATAGAGCACAAGACAGTCCCTTCGGCCCACCATAGATATTCTAACGGCTCACCATTAGATATTCCAGGCTGGGTGAGCAGGAGCTTGCCAGGATCGTCACATCCGAGCACCATGAGTTATTGATGAAGAAGCAGACCCCTCCACCTCTAACTTTGCCCGAGGATGCTGTACGGTCCATTCGGTGGATTGAGAAGCCCTCAGGTCGTATGGCAGTCAGGTGAAGCAGGTGTAAGCCACATTTCAGTGAGACATAGCACACAGCAGTCCGTCAATTCTCTTTGGTAGGTCAGTCTTGTCTTAGTTCATCAACTTTGTTCTCAATGGTCTAGCCCTATAGTGTGGTAACCAAAATTGAACAGAGAACAACCAGCTGTAGCCTAACCAAACGTTTTATAAAGTAGTATTTTAACTTCCCTGCTCTCACATTCCAAGCCCTGGCTAATGATGCCCAGTTCTCCCACATGCCTTTTTAACCACTTAAACTACCTCCCTGGTCTTCCCAAAATGCAAGACCTTACACTTATCAGGATTAAATTCCATCTGTTATTTCAATGTTGTCTTAATCTCCATTCTTTGCTGGGAAATGCTTTTCTAGATGGAGTTTGAAACATGGCATTCAAACATGGTCTACACCATGCCCTGAATCTTCATCTGCTCCTATTTGAAACGTGTATGCCCATTTCTTTGACAGAGGTTAAAGACCTAATAAATGGCTGCATCTATTTTGAAGTGTTGACAATTGGAATTATAAACTTCCTGGCAAATTAAAACATTGGAACGTTTTGACTCGGATAAATCATTCCCTTTTGTATATTAATAAAACGTAACATATTTTAGAATCAAAATTACTGTAACATTACTCTGCTGTATATAAATAGGTGTGTAATAGTCTGTAATCAGACTTATTAACAGCAAGTGTAAATAAGCCAAAAGCTATTCTTGGCGACACATGGTGGCTCATTCCCCTCTGGGCTAAACTGTAATTACCACTGGTCAAGTGAGGACCAGCATGTTTTTTTTTTATTTTGTATAAGGGAAAATAAAGGGAAGTAAAATAGTATACTAGAGGAGGTACAATTTATAATGATTTTAAAAAGTAAACAGATATGAGGAACACAGTACAGGAGAAAGTGTACTGCCCCTGAAGAGAAATGAAGCAGGTATGATGCACCATTCACCATCTTCATGGCTATAAAATAGAGCCTAAAGGTTCTGTTCAAATCATTTCTGCACATTTAGCTGAGGATTGTCTACAATTTTATGAGCTGATGCAAGATTGTTTTTTAGGACTATCTGGCCAATTTATTAAAAAAGATCTCACTTTTATTAGGATTTAATATAATTTTCAAATACATCCTCAAGTATACAATTTGAGGTGCAAATTTTGAGATGGGGAATAGGTTTTGTTCTAAGTTAAGGATTGCATGTACCATTCTACTGCAAAAGAAAATTAGAGTCATAGAGCAGTACAGCACAGAAAAAGGCCCTTCGGCCCACCAGGTCTATACTGACCATCATACCCAGCTACACTAATCCCACTTGCCTGCATTAATTCTATATCCCTCTGTGCACTGCTCATTCAAGTACCTGCCCAGATGCCCCTTAAATGATGTTACTGCTCCTGCTATTCCAGATACCAATTACTTTGTGTGGAAAAAATTTACCTCTCAGATCTCCTTTAAACCTCCTCGCTCTTACCTTTAACCTATGCCCTCTAGTTTTAAGACACCCCTACCATGGGAAACTGGCTATCTACCTGGCTATGCCTCTCATAATTTTATACACCTTTATCATGTCACCTCTCAGCTTCCTTCGCTCCAGGGAAAACAGGCCCAGCCTATCCAATGTCTCCTTGTAACTCAAGACCTTCAATCAAGCAAACATCCTTGTGAATTATTTCTGCATCCTCTCTAGCTTAATCACATCCCTCCTATGGTGTGTCAATCAGAAATGCATGCAATGTTCCAAGTGTGGCCTAACCAACATTTTGTACAACTGTAACATGACAAAGGAATTAGATCTGTTTTGTTCATTTTTCCAACATTCCACACTTTTTCTTAATATCAGCACTGAGACAAAAGTAGTTTAAGGATAAAATAGGGTTGGTCTTCAGACAATATGAAACAATCACACCAGAAGGGCCAAATATCAGGGTTTCACTGTCACCATTATTTTGGAGCATATTGGGCAACTTCCATAGTATGTAGATATGTAGTTAGAGCAGGAAATCTAAATGTACAGTCCAAATTACCTTACTGTGTTAAGTTGGAATATCAACTACGGTGATATTCCAACTTAACACTGTAGGGCATGAGAGAGCCTGAAAATGAAGTATTTACTCACACAATACCCACCCAGAAATGTTAGGACTGCTGTATTCAATGAAAGTGGAGTTTTAATGGCAAAGTGATAATTATTATTAAACAACTTCTCCAGATCTGAAAATTTACAATCAAAAAATGTCATTCTTTCAAAAGAGACTTGTCTTGGAATCTTAAATTATTTTTAATTCTGTTATTTCTCTATCAATTCGATCAGTCTTTCACAATCTTCATTTTATTCTCTGTACATCTTTGAAATCTAATTTATAGTCCTGGCTTTACCCTTAACTGATTTTAGTTTCATCTTCACTGAGGATTTGTCAATCTCATTATTTGATGAAAAACACTATGATGCTGGAGGAACTCAGCAGGCCAGGCAGCATCCGTGGAGAAAAGCAGGCAGTCAATGTTTCAAGCCATGACCCTTCTTCATCTAGATTCCAGCATCTGCAGTCCTTTATTTCTCTCAATATTTCACGAGCCACACTACTTTTTTTTGCTTAGCAGAGGGCTCTGCTAAAAGGTACTCACCACTCTCTGGATGAAAAAGGTTCCCCCCAGATCCCCTGTAAATCTCTTCCCCTTTACCCCATTTTATTCATTTCTAATAAGGGTAAAAGATTCCTGTAGTCTACCCTCCATACTCTTGTTATATACCTCAATCCGGTCCCCCCTTAACCTCCTCCGCTTCAGGGAAAACAGTCTTATCCTCTCCAGTCTCTCCTCATAACTAAAATGCTCCATCCCTAGCAACATCGTGATAAATCTCCACTGCATCCTCTCCAGCTCAATCACATCCTTCCTATACCTTGGTGACCAGAATTGTACACAGTACTCCAACTGAGGTCCAACCAAGATTCTGTAAAGTTAGGACACAACCTCCCTACTTCTGTATTCAATGCCCTGACTAATGAAGGCCAGTATCCCATGTGCCTTCCTAACCACGTTGTCTACCAGTGTTTCCACCTTCAAGGTTCTATGGATATACTCTAAAGTTCCTATTCCTCAATACACCCCAAGACCCTACCATCCATGGTGCATGTCCTAGCATCATTAGTGCTCCCAAAATGCATCGCCTCACATTTGTCTGGATTAAATTCCATCTACCATTTCTCAGCCCATTTCACCAACACGTCATTATCACCCTACAGCCTAAAACTACCCTCCACACTGTCAATAACAACACCAGTCTTAGTATAATCTGTGGATTTACTGATCATACCACCTACATCCATATCATTCTTGCATATTACCAACAATAAGAGGTCTAGCACCAATCTCTGTGGAACACCACTAGTCACAGCCATCCAATCACAAAAACAACCCTCTACCATCAACTCTTGTCTCCTATTGTCAAACCAATTTTGGATCCATTTGCCCTGAACCTTTTGGACCAGTCTCCCATGTGGGACCTTCTCAAAGTCCATGTAAACATATCTAAAGTACTGTCCTCATCAATACACTTTGTTTCCTCCTCCGAAAATTTAGTGAGATTGGTTAGCCAAGATGTGCCCTTGACAAAGCCATGCTGGCCATCTCTGATTAATCCCTGCCTTTCTAAGTAATCATTAATCCTGTCCCTCAGAAGTTTTTTTCAAATAACTTCCCTACTACTATTAGGCTCACAGTTCTGTAATTGCCAGGCTTTTCCTGCAGCCCTTCTAGAAAGGGAGACCACATTTACCATCCTCCAGTCCACTACCTCACTTCTCCACGGCAAAGATGTAAAAATCTCAGCCAGAGCACCAGCAAGTCTTTGTAAGCACTTGCCACTGGGGTAATGGCTAGTGCCATAACCTTACAGGTGAATCCAAACCATAATGTTATTAAAAAGCCTATCAAAGCATTGTCTCCTGGGACTATACCACTCCAGCAAAGCTCTCAGGCTGGCATGAAGTTGCAGTCCACATCTCTTCCCATGAGCTGCTGCAGATCGTTTCTTGGTAACGTTAGAATGGGTGAATCAGGAGATAAACCTAAACTAACAGTTACGATGAAAGAAATAAAATTTAAGTATGAAGCATGAAATGAAAATTCTGAACAAAATATTTCCCATAAAATGGGAAGGTACTCTAAATAAAAAGTGGGCTCGAAACAGAGTACCGCCTTTAATTAAGGACCACTTACCATTCCCGAAGCTCGTGCATATGGAGAAATCGGTTGCGGTACTCCCTTGGCAGTTCAAACTGAGACGCTACTGGGAATAAGGACTCGTAGAAATCTCGAAGCACTGCCTTCACTGTGGCTCCATCTTTGTGATTGTGGTCAATGTTATCATTTAAACAAATAAATTTCCTGAAGCATATTTAAAACAATGGTTGAATGTTGGGTCATTAAATATTTGAAAACTACACTGAGCGTTATTCAGGGTTCTTTATTGTAAGTATATTTCTGAAATCTATGAGAAAGATTCAAAATATTTTAACACATGCTGCTACCACAACACAATACTTGACTCTAATGCACATTCTTTACACGGTGTTCATTTTGTCTACGTAGCTTAGATGCTTCCTCTGAGATTTTTTCCTCCCCAGAGGATTTATTAAATTTAAATTTTTAAAAAATTTTATTTACAGCATGGTAACAGGCCCTTCCGGCCCAACAAGTCTGCGCCGCCCATTTTAAACCCAAATTAACCTACCCATATGTCTTTGGAATGTGGGAGGAAACCGGAGCACCTAGAGGAAACCCACGCAGACACGGGGAGACCGTAAAAACTTCTTACAGACAGCGACGGGAATCGAACCCCGATCGCTGGCACTGTAATAGCATCACGCTAACCACTATGCTACCGTGCCGGTTTATGCTACATAGTTAAAAATTTTCTGCTTCAAAGGTTATTAAGCTTCCTATATAGGTTTTGTTGAATGTTGGAATTCCATGTTAAAGACAAAAAAAATGCACATTGGGCTTGGTTTTCATGATCTCTGTAGAACAGTCCACCATTGCAAGTCCTTACTCCCATAACCTTTACACATTTTTAAACATATATTCACTTTCTTTTTAAAAGTTATTATGGATTCTGCTTTTATATCTGTTTCTGGTCCAAACAATTCATTATGCAAAGAGTATTTTGCCATCTCTTCAGTCTTTTGGGATTATTTAAAATTTATGCAAACAGATTACCAATAATGGGAAAAATGAATTTCAGTTGCCAACTTATCTTAATATTTCTATCCTTAAGCAACTAGCATTCCGATTATCAACTTCTTACTTTCTTTTTTCATTACTCAAGCTCTCCTTAGCACTCATCTATCTCTTCTGTAATTTTCCCTTGACAAATCTTTCTAAAGTAAGAAAACACACTGCAGCCACTGTAACAGTCTGCATTATTTACAAGCTGAAAGGATTACTGGCCCCAATGTGACATCTAGTGGTCAAAATCTGAATCTTTAACACACAACAAAATTTCTTAACCTATACTGTTGTCTGTCTTATCCAACTAGTCTCCACAAACCTTCTCACACCACTCTCAATTTTATCAAAGTTTCCTATGCAGTGGCTTACCAAATGTCCTTTGAATATTCATAAAACATTCCCTACATTTTTTAACATATAATATTTCTTTGATTATATTGCACATCAACAAATAAGTTGCTGCACAACTTTTTTGAACCGTTCCAAAAATCTAGCATTGCATAATTTCAGTGCGACCTTGGGAGTTTCTTTTAGTCAGTTTTGTTAGTGATCACAGTCAGCTTTGGTGGCTAAGATCTTCTTAAACATCTCAATATGCAAGAATGAATTTGGAACTTTACCCAGTCCATTCAAACATATGCTTGTTTTATAAAGTTAACCCTGGTGCATATGACAATAAACTTAACGTGATTTGAATAGATGAGGTTTGTCAGGGTTAGGAAAAGCCATCTCCTTGATCCCATTCTTGTACCATTTTCCAAACACTATTGTTGTCAACCTATCGCGTGTACA
This sequence comes from Pristis pectinata, assembly GCF_009764475.1. NCBI lineage: Eukaryota > Metazoa > Chordata > Chondrichthyes > Rhinopristiformes > Pristidae > Pristis > Pristis pectinata. The sequence goes on along the minus strand of NC_067419.1, from coordinate 47,995,270 downwards.
AAGGCCATACAGTGTGCCCTTGGATGTTACACAATTCAAAGCAATTTATCGAAACGTCACAAAGAGAAAATATTGCCATGGTTATTCTCATATATGTACCTAGGGTTTCTTCTGATGTCATCCAACTGGCCAACAACATGAGAAACATTAGTGCGAATCATTTTAAAAGCAATCTCTTCTTCTCCCATGATTTCAAACCTGTGTACAAATAAAAGGGGAAATTAATCCAGAAACACTTCCTCAAAATGCTTAATGTGCTCCTTACCTATTTCATTTTTGCAATTGATAACAGAAAATAGATGCAGAACAAAGCACATTATAGGCTATTAAATGCTAAAACTGTATGATGAAGCTCTGTACAACTTCCCTCACAAAATTCTTGTATTACAGCTTATCATCAGGCAGAAATATTAAACAAAGTGAGCGGCCAGTCTACTTCAGTGGGACAAAATCCCATCTGTGCTAGCCAGAATGATCCAACATAAAATTAAGATTACTGGCACTGATCTTGCTTCCAGTATGTGCATTAAATTGGCCATTTCAGCACAAATTGACAAAAGTGGGAGCATGCTCCAAATTACAACTGGTTAAAAAGCTCACATTAGCTTATTGAAGGTTGGAGTAGTGAGGAATGCTCCTGGGCAGAGCAGAAAGGTTCACATTAAAATAGTGGTCTCTCTTTTTCTCTCCAATCCTGGGTATGCCTGATGTTGACACATTGCTCAAAATGGAAAAATAAATTTTTATTCCTTTTGGAAATATCCATGTCAAAAGATAAAAATAAAAGAATTATTGTTACATGTCTACAAACACTAATTATTGCAAATAAGTATAATTGGAAATACACAATTTGGGTTTGATTATCTAAAAAAAGAGGAAAACTATACAACTGCCTTTATAGCTTTGTAAATACTTGTATTTATTTTTGTCCTTGTAAGCCTTGCGAATACGATCAGTAACGGGTTTGCAGTTGATCACAAGTCCTTTAGTCACTGGAGGCTAGAGAAAACAAGATTTTTAAAGAAATTCAAATATTACTTATAAAGGAAAGAACAGCATTTACCACATTAATATCACAGCAAGCAAACCAAACATGAAAGAGATTCTATCTCATTGCTCAAACTAAATGTATGTTTTGGAATTGTTTCCCAAAGTTCCCTTTTACCTATTTAATACCCTTCCTGAAATTCATCCATCATGCCAAGGTTTAGGTCATACCTTCCAATATCTAATCATTTGCCTTGACATTAATTTTGACTGAATTTGTTTTTTTTGATAATCTCAGTAAAAATAAGTACTTAAAATGTACATGGAACAATAGAAATTTACATTTCAGATTCATTGAATTGTTATATTTTTAATTTTCCTTTAGTCTTACTGTTCTGTATGCAATTCAACATACAACTGGACAACTCAAATTCCTCAGCATTCAGGAAACGAAACACTGCAACTTGCACTAAACCATCACCACTTTAAGGCACAGCTGGAGATTAACTATATAATGGCATCAGTACAGCAGAGTGACCTTCACCAAATGATGAGGACCAATGAGCAAAAGCCAAGTGTACCCCTGCATTACGACAGGAAATTTGCCCTTACAGGATTCACAAATCACTACCAAAAAGTTTGATACACAGAATAAAAATTCTCTCTTACAGAATTTATGAGGAAAAAAATAAACACACAATGCAAAAGAAAGAAATTTTGTTAAATTTTGTCAAAGCTTCACATTGCACAAAATCACAATACAGACAGTTTTCTGGGAACAACCCTTCCGTAATGCAAGGGTGTACTTTACTTCCAACAGAAAATGGACAAGGTGAAAATATGACTTAATTCCTCTGGATCATACTTGTGTGATTTCTAATTATTTTGCATGCTAACAATAGAATTAATTAAATAAATATTCATCCCATTTGCTATAGTTGGGTGAATCACAAAAATGTTACTTCAGTAATGAAAGTATTTAATTTACAAGGATTAAGGTTTATTATTATCATAGATCAAGTGAAGTGGGATGGATTAGTTTACTTGCAATTCTTACCAAGTTTGGATCATAATATGCCTCCTGGGTGGGAGGAACTCTGTCAATTTGAGTTTCATTTGTGGGAAGCATCTTTGAGCAATTGATCAGCATTTGTTCTAGACTGGTTAAATCCTATAAATAAAAAGCAGCATTAATCAAAAGAATGTTCACAAGAGACATCTATCCTCAAACCCGTTTTGGTAAAACGATTAACTAGGTATGGCAGGCACAGTAGTGTAGCAGTTAGCATAACGCTATTACAGCACGAGCAACCCAGGTTCAATTCCCACCACTGTCTGTAAGAAGTTTGTACGTTCTCCCTGTGTCTGCGTGGGTGTTCCAGTTTCCTCCCACATTCCAGACATAAGGGTTAGGAAGTTGTGGGCGTGCTATGTTGGCGCTGGAAGCGTGGCATTCTGCGCAAAAGATGCAGTTCACTATGTGTTTCGATCTATTTATGACTAATAAAGAAATCTTATATAGAACTGCAATACAAACGTTCTTATTAATAAAATGCAATGCCCTCGACCTTCCATTTAAAAGCCAGCAGATTCACTCAGATGTTTTGGATTCCCAAGTGTAGGCTGAACTGCAGCCTTCCACCATGATTAAGTACCAACCACCAGAAACATGCCAGTGGAAGTCAAAAGGGGCATCACAGACTCCTGCAGATTGCTGTGTTCGGGCTGGGAAATGTTCCCATTGAGCACACACAAGGATAATGGGACAAGTGGCCTCTGCGAGAAAGGCAAGCAGATCTTTTTATTACTTTTAAGTCAGATGTAGGTAGATTCATTTTAAATGGAATTTTTAATGCATTTTTATTAGATTTTTAAAAAATAGATCCAAGGTCTTTTGAATGGTGGTGAATGCCAAGGTCAATCAGGAAAGGCAGCTGGCCATGTGTGATCACAGAACCCCATTACTGCACTCTCTGGTCTGCTGAGACCCTCACTGGCAGAAATAGTGTAGTCTAAGCATCAGTGATCTTGGTATCAACAGAAGATCTGCTCCAGCATACAAAATTTGCGAGCCACTAACAACCACATGAATCAGGAACCCAAGCAGTGGGTAAAAATTTTACCTGCAAGCTCAGGGGGAGCTCATGAATCCTAGTTGCTAACGTCCTGATTTCTCGATCAGAGAGAATTCCTGATCGATCTGTGTCAACTTCATCAAAAACATCAGATAGGTTTAATGGCTGTAGTGCACTCATTACATAGTAAAAATATGAAAATGCAAACTGCATGTCCTCAGAATGACGAACTTTATGGTCAGAAGTCTTGTCAAATGCCTCTGGAAAACTGTACAAAAATAAAACAATTTAAGTTAATTAAATAATGCTGGGTTCCAAGCAAATCAAAACATTACATTTCAATAATTATTACCAAAGCTGTCATCTATTTTTTCCAGGTTTCCCATATCTCCTCTCCCAATTAAGTGGTTCCTTGATCCTTGGGATTCCTGCACCCTTTGTTGTCGCCAAACACCGCCCTAAATAGCCATTCTACATACAAAACCTTTCAACTATGCCCACAGCCAAAAATATCATATGGCTAAGTCCAATTCTACTGTTCAAAGTGTTCCCAAAGAGCAGCTTTCCTGCCTTATTTAATTGCAGGCTTTAAGTATGGCTATAGTCACAGGCAAGCAGAATGACAAATTGAGGCCTTCCAAGTGGGAAGCCTTCTTTAAATATGCAAAGTCTTTGGACAGCAAGTCAGGAGGAGTGGGAGACATTAGTCTGATGTTGGCTGGGAAGAAAAAAGTATGGTAATTTAGGAAGTGCTGAAGAACACGGATCTCAGGGGATGGGGTGGTGTTTTTGTTTGCCCTTCCTGCCAAAGTACCCAACTTCGCTGTAAATTTAGCTTAAACCCAAAATTAAATCTGAAACTTTCTAGGTTTGTATGACCAATTACTCACTCTATTAGATCTGCCTTAGGTCAGTATTTTAATTTTTTAAATTTAAGGTAATAGACACAAACCTAGCTATCTTTTGCTGGCAGTTCAGAAGAGGTGATGAGGTCCTTTTTGCAGGTCAATATGTACCCATGGTCCTAACTTGCATGCCATTGTATTGCAATGCAAAAGCAAGTGCCCTAATCCCTCTGCTCCATTCGTCTCCAAGTTCCGGGTAGTGGTCGTTTGTCCTAAGCTGAGAAACTAGATACATTTGTATCTGGCCACTCAGCTTTATGCCAACAGCATGCCTCCCTTGATTTGAATGTGGTCACAGACCCAGATGGAAAAGATAAACAAATAAAAGTAGTCTGCTATTTTATTTTAAATAATGATAGATTTTTTAAAATCTCCATCAGTTAACAATTTTTTTTATATTTTGAAATTTAATTGTATTTCTATTCTTTAAATATCTTCAATTACCAGAGACATTTAAAAACAGTCGAAAAGACCTTGAAAGTTGTCAAAAGGTAATTAGGCCAGTCTAGGCATGGCCTCTGGCTCCATTGCCCAAGGACAAATCACCTCTCAGACTGCTTCACTTCAGAAAACAGCTGTGGCAGCAGGGTCTGGAACTTGATTAGATCCCTGGGCCACAAAAGGTTAGTGTGGTTACAGGGAGTGCACAGAGGGTGACCAGGGGGTAATAACCTGTTATATTTACCAGCATTTTAGACTGGTGTATTACATGGCATGTTTAAAACCATATTTCTTCCAGTAAGGCCAATTAAATTTAAAGAAAATATTTAAATCATGCATTTTTTGTGTCATGCACCTTCTCAAATTAACATTAGAAATATTTAAAAAATCAAAGCTTGAAAAATAAAATTGACAACATCTCACAGATCTTGAAGGTCACTCATGATAATGCGGTCTATCATATGAGGCATGTGAGCAGGAACTTTACGAGAAGCAAATCCAAATTTGGTATTGAGAAGTTTATTAACATAGCGTAGTGAGTCTGCAAACGTGTCCTGGAGTTTTCTTCGCATTTGTTTACCGTCAGTGTGATATGCATGTGCCTTCTCCAGTTTTTCCTTCTCCTAAAATAAAACATGTTATTGCTCATGAGATTTTAGGTTAAATATTTGGATGCTTAGGTATTTTCAGATATGAACTGATAACATACATTTTTAAAAGACTGAATTATAAATGGAGAAACTAATCAACACCATTGCCGTGGGTTAGTTTCCAATCCAACGTGGACAACAAAGCACATTGCCAGATTTCCAGTTAAGTTCTCATTGTGCCCATATATCCCTCATTTTATATAACCAGTCGGGTATACTGAGGAAGAGGCAGACAAACAAGCAAATGCAGTGAATTTGTGTTTGACAACATAATTTGCTTGAAGTGATTTTTAAACCCGTTACTAGTCCTGAACACTCAACAGCTGAGTTTTGATCTATCCAGCATCTCAGAATGACAGAAAACTTACAACATAAGGTCATTTGGCCCATTATGTCTGTGTTGACTTAAAAAGAGCCACCTAGTCTAATTCCCTCTTCCACCACTATCCATAGCTCTGCTGGGTAAGGCTCAAATACACATGCAAATTCCACTTCAACGTGACCATTTTCTGCCTTTACCGCCTTATTAAGTAGTAAGCTACAGATCTCTTTCAGACTATGAGTGCGGGGGAAAAAAAGCCTTGTCATTTTCCCTTTAAACCATGTACCAAGTATTTTGAATCTATGCCCCTAGTTTTTGATCCCTCTTAAAGGAACAGGTTAGTTCTCTCTCTTTTCCAGTTCTGGAGGATCTTCAACTTGAAATGTTAATTTTGTTTCTCTTTCCATATACCCTGCCTGGATTGCTGAGAGTTTCTAAATTATTTTAAAGTCATAGAGACATACAGCGCAGATTAGACCCCTGGGCCAACCCATCCATGCCGACCAAGCTGTCTACTTGAACCAGTCCCATTTGCTTATGTTTGGCCCATATCCCTCTAAACATTTCCTATCCATGTACCTGTCCAAATGCCTTTTAAAGTTTATGATGGTGCCCACCTTTACCACTTCCTCTGGCAGCTTGGTCCATATACCCACCACCCTCTGTGTGAAAAAGATGCCTCTCAGATCCTTTTTAAATCTTAAATCTTAAATCATCTTAAACTTATGCCTTCTAGTTTTAGACTCCCTACCCTGGGAGACTTTTTATTACAGATTTTCATCATTTGCAGTTTATTCATCTTCATTTATATCCTACCAGTACACAATATTCCAGATGTACTTTCAGCAGGGCTCTATATAATTTTACTGTGAAGTCTCTACTCTTGTACTCAAATCCTCTTGCAATAAAGACCAACATACTGCTTGTCTTTCTAAATGCCTACTGTATATGCATACTAAATTTCCATGGCCCTCTGAACATCAACATCTTTCAAACTCTTACCATTAAAAAAAAATGTGCTTTTCTATTTTTGATAAAGTGGATGACCTCATATTTTTCTCTTGCCTCTTCACTTAACCTGTCTATACTCTTTGGATGTCTATACGATCCTCAGAAAACATGCTACCATCCAACTTTTAATCATCCAAAATCATGGAACTATTACACTTGATCCTCTCAGAAACCTTTGAAATACATTATGAACAGCTGGGATTCCAGCACAGATCCCTACAGCACCTCACTTTTCATAGTCCCCCAACTTGAAAAGTACACCTTTATTCCAAGTCTCTATTTCTTCACCCATTTGCCATTTCTCAATTCATGTCAGTATACGACACCTGCATCTGTTTGCCGCAATTTTAATAATCTCTGATGCAGCATCTTATCAAAGACCTTCTGGAAGTCCAAATACACCACATTAATTGGTTCTCCATTACCTATTTTGCTAGGTATAAGCTCAAGAACAATCTCAACAGGTTTGTCAATAATCTCCCTTTTATAGAGCCATGTTGACTTTGCTAATCCTATCATTTGCCAAATGCTCCACTACCATTTCTTTAATAATAGACTAGCATTTTCATTGCAACTGACATCATGCTAACTGGTTTATAGTTCGCAGTTTTCTCTTTCCCTCCCTCCCTTTCTGAGTAATCAGTTGGAACCATTCTAGACTTTATGGAATTTTAGAAGATGACAATCAGTAGATCCACTGTCTCCTTGGCTACCTCCTTCATAATCCTGGAATGCTAATAAATCCTGGGGATTTAACACCTTTGGATCCCATTACTATTTGGATCTCCAATACTATATTCAATAATAGAGCTCATTTCCTTGAGCTCCTTATTCACCAGACTTGTAGCTCTCCACTATTTCCAGGAGGTTTCCTTCCATGAAAATAGAAGCAAAATATTAATTTCTCTGCTGTTTCTAGTATAATTTCCCCAGTCTCAATTCCAAGGCACCCACATTTTTAGCCAATCTTTTCCTTTCTACATATTTATAAAAGCACTTTGACTATAATACAAATTGACTAGAGTTAGTCATTACAATGACCCCTTTTCGATAATTTTCTGTAACTAAGCCAACCAAGTGAAAAGTACATTATTAATTACTTACTTCCACCAGTTCTTGGAAATACCCTCGTTTTTCCCAAGGTAAAAAGCCAACATAATTTTCAACATAATAGTGCAGTTTTCTGCTGGCATGTCCCGCACTGATATTTTTAGAGTCAGCTTCTCGAGACACAGTATTGACTCGTCTCATCACTTCATCCCTTTGCTCTTGTTGCTTGAACTTTGCTTCAATTTCTCTTGCACTCTGATCCTGTTTTAGCTTGCTGTTGTCATTTGGTATAAGAATATTAAGAATTTTCTGTGAAGTGATGGATTTGACATCAACTTTTTGGAACCCTGGGATATCTTTGGCTGGGTTTTTTAACATGGCACTCATTTTCATTGCAATTGAAGTATTTAGAGTTACTGGATTGTCAGCTTGTTCATTTCTTCCAGGTTGGTCATTCTCAACATGCTCTTTCGTCAAATGATTCTTAGCATTTTCATTCTTCCCCATATAGCCTGGAACAGCAAATCTTCTTTCCAATAAGTCCTGATCCCTTACCAAAGTAATCTTTCCTGTGTGCTGAGACATATGTTCATTTTCATTTTGTTTTGAGTGGGCAAGTTTTCTAAAAGGTTCTAAAATAAGCAACTTTGTACGATTGTACCCTTTAAGTGTGATATCACCATCTTTTAATTTTGAATCTAATTCTTTCATCTCATTTTGAACAGTAATGGGCAGAAGCGATACATTAATAAACCGAAGATCAAGCAGAAAGCTGATATTCAAGTCATCCAGAGTCCTTTCCTGAATTTTGGGGAAAAGCAATTCTTCAGCAATGTCTTTGAATGGTACTTCTATTTCCAGTGGGGCTGCAGTGAGATTTATTGCCTTTTCTTCCTTTAAGGTGGCAGTTTGGTTTGATTTCTGACTTTCCCTGGTGTCAACATCTACAGTAAGGTGCATTTTAAAATCCTTGTCATTTTTATCCAGGAAAGTCAAATTAAGATGGATGGTGGTTGCATTCATTCCTCTGTGCATGATCAAGTGAATGGTCTGCCACTTGTTAGCCACAGAAGCATGCCGAATAATTGCATTATCTACAAATGATGCCTCTGTGATCTTGTTAGCAAACTCCTCAAATTTGAAGTAAGGCAACGCCTCACCTTTTGGAAGCACATAATGGGTCAGGTTGGGATGAAGAATCACGCCATACATCTGATCAAAGTGTTCTGTGAAAAATTGTTGAATAAACCAAGTCAACACAAAACGCCTTAAGAAGCAAAGATTTCTAACTATTAAATTTGTCCTCTCATTTCTGCAAAATTAAAATCAATTGAAAGCAAAATATAAACAGAATCAGATATAAAACACTTCCACAAAATCTTGGCGATAACATGAACAGATAACTAATACAAAAGCAATCTTGCAACCCTTGAAATAAATCCAAAGTGATTGAAAGGATAAATTACGCAAAATAGCTATGTGATACGATTCTAAGGGTATCAGATAATAGACCACGCAAACCTGCTTTACTTTGCTTTGTACAGTGCAACCCAAGTCACAAACTGCACTTGAAGTGTTTAAATTCAAAACTAGCTTGCAAATTATTATTATGGTGAGGAAACGTGAATTTATGGAACAGGCTCCAAAGGGAGGTTGAAACGGAAGAAAAGGTATGTCAGGATGCTGCCTGGATTAGAGGGTATTAGCTGCAAGGAGAGGTTGGACAAACTTGGGTTGTTTTCTCTGGAGTGTCGGAGGCTGAGAGGAGACCAAATAGAAGTTTATAAAATTATGAGAGGCATATATTCTTGGAATACCCAACGGTGAAGTGCTGCCCACAGGAGTTCACATCGGCTATCCTGATGGCAGTCTACAACCCACCACGAGCGGACACAAAGCCTGCACTCAATGGACTATACTCCATGATTAACAGCCTTGAAACAGGATACCCTGAGGCCCTGTTCATCATAGTCGGAGACCTCAACCAGGCCAACTTCAAGAGTGTGCTACCAAAGTACTACCAGCACATCTCCTGGCCCACCAGGGGCCCAAACATCCTTGACAATTGCTACACAACCACCAAGGGCGCCTAACGGTCCATCCCCTGCCCACACTTTGGTAACTCAACCACCAGTTCCTTCTCCCTGCATACAAACAGAAACTGAAATGCGAATATCCAGTACAGAAAGTAGTACAGTGCTGGTCTGAGGAAACAGATGAGCTTCTACGTGACTGCTTTGAGTCAGTAGACTGGTTCATATTCAAACACTCAGCAGCCAGCCTAAATGAATATGTCACCACCATCACAGACTTTATCAGCATGTGCGTAGAGGACTGTGTACCAAAGAGGTCAATCCGGGTGTTCCCAAACCAGAAACCATAGAACCATACAGCACAAAACAGTCCCTTCGGCCCACCATGTTGTGCCATCCATCAAACCACCCTCACACTATCTAAACCTTTCCTCCCGCATATCCCTCTATCTCACATTCCTCCATGTGCCTATCCAACAAACTCTTGAACCTGTCCAATGTATCTGCCTCCACCACCACCCCAGGTAGTGCATTCCATGCACCAACCACTCTCTGGGTGAAAAACCTCCCCCTGACATCTTCCCTGAACCTCCCACCCATAACCTTAAAGCCATGACCTCTCGTCTTGAGCATTGGTGCCCTGGGAAGGAGGTGCTGGCTGTCTACTCTATCAATTCCTCTCAATATTTTATATACCTCTATCATGTCTCCCCTCATCCTCCTCCTTTCCAGTGAATAAAGCCCTAGCACCTTAAGCCTCTCCTCATATTCCATACGCTCTAATCCAGGCAGCATCCTGGTAAATCTCCTCTGCACCCTCTCCAATGCCTCCACATCCTTCCTATAATGTGGCGACCAAAACTGAACACAGTACTCTAAGTGTGGTCTAACTAGAGTTTTGTAAAGCTGCATCATCACTTCGCGGCTCTTAAACTCAATCCCACGATTTATGAAAGCTAACATCCCATAGGCCTTCTTAACTGCTCTATCCACCTGTGAGGCAACTTTCAGTGAACCGTGAATATGAACCCCCAGATCCCTCTGCTCCTCTACACTGCCAAGTACCTTGCCATTTACCCTGTACTCTACCCTGGAGTTTGTCCTTCCAAAGTGTACCACCTCACACTTCTCCGGATTGAACTCCATCTGCCACTTGTCAGCCCAGCTCTGCATCCTATCAATATCCCTCTGTAAGTTCCGACAGCCCTCCACACTATCCACAACACCGCCGATCTTAGTGTCATCCGCAAACTTACTAACCCAGCCTTCCACCCCCTCATCTAAGTCATCTATAAATATCACAAAAAGTAGAGGTCCCAGAACCGATCCCTGTGAAACACCACTAGTCACTGCCCTCCAATCCGAGGGCACTCCTTCCACCACAACCCTCTGCTTTCTACAGGCAAGCCAATTCCTAATCCACACAGCCAAGCTTCCCTGGATCCCTTGGCCTCTGACCTTCTGAAGAAGCCTACCATGAGGTACCTTATCAAACGCCTTACTAAAATCCATATAGACCACATCCACCGCACTACCCTCATCAATCTTCCTCGTCACCTCCTCAAAGAACTCTATCAGGCTTGTGAGGCAAGATCTTCCCTTCACAAAGCCATGCTGGCTGTCCCTAATCAGTCCATTATTCTCCAGGTGTTCATAGATCCTATCCCTTAGAATCCTTTCTAACAGCTTACCCACCACAGACATAAGGCTCACCGGTCTGTAATTCCCTGGACTATCCCTACTACCTATTTTGAACAAGGGGACAACATTTGCCACCCTCCAATCCTCCGGCACCATCCCCGTGGACAACGAGGACTCAAAGATCCTTACCAGCGGTTCAGCAATCTCCTCCCTCGCCTCTCAAAGCAGCCTGGGGAAAATCCCATCAGGACCCAGAGATTTATCTGTCTTGATATTATTTAACAACTTCAACACATCCTCTCTCTTGATATCTACAACCTCGAGAACATTACCCTTACCAGCACTCCCTTCCACGTCCTCAAGACCCCTCTCCCTTGGTGAATACCGAAGAGAAGTATTCATTGAGAACTTCTCCCACTTCCGCTGCCTCCAGGCACATTCTCCCACCTTTGTCTTTAATCGGACCTACCTTTACCCTAGCCATCCTCCTAGCCTTCACGTAGGTGAAAAAGGCCTTGGGATTTTCCTTAACCTTACTAGCCAATGCCTTTTCATGTCCCCTTCTAGCTCTCCTCAGCCCTTTCTTAAGTTCCTTCCTCGCTACTCTATATTCCTCACAGGCCCTGTCTGAACTTTGCTGCTTATACCTTATATATGCTACCTTCTTCTCCCTAACTAGTCATTCAACCTCTCTCGTCACCCACGGCTCCTTCACCCTGCCATTCCTTCTCTGCCTCACCGTGGATGAACTGAACCATGGATGAACTGAGAGATCCACTCCCTATTGAAGTCCAGGTCTGTGGCTTTCCAATCGGGTGACCCTGACCTTTACAAGAAATCGAGATACGACCTCCGTAAAGCTATCAGGGATGTTAAGAGACAGTACCAGTCCAAAATTGAGTCCCAGACCAGCCATCAGTTGTGGCAGAGCTTACATGCTATAACAGGCTACAAAATGAAGTTGGGCAACATCGCCGACAACAGCACATCTCTTCCTGAAAAGCCTTACACATTCTATGCTCGTTTTGAACAGAAGGGGAGTGGATTGTCACCACCCACCCTGACAGCCTCCAATGGACCTGAGCCCATGGTCAGCACTGAGGACGTAAGATCAGTCTTCTGGAGAATGAACCCGCAGAAAGCATCTGGCCCAGACAGAGACAGTGGCTGTGTCCGTAGATCCTGTGTAGATCAGTTGGCAGACATTTCTAACCTCTCCCTACAATCCTAAGTTCCCACCTGTTTTAAGACCACTATCATCCTCATACCAAAGAAAAGCAAGGTAACATGCCTTAATGACTACCAACCGGTGGCTCTGACATCAACCATCATGAAGCGCTTTGAGATGCTGGCCACGGCACACATCAACTCCTGCCTCCCAGGCAACCTTGACCCACTGCAATTCACCTACCGCCATAACAGGTCTACGGTGGACGCCATCTCCCTGGCCCTACACATATCTCTGGAGCATCTGGTTAATAAATACACCTACGTCCGACTACTATTTATTGACTACAGCTTTGCCTTCAATACCATAATTCCAAATAAACTCATCTCCAAACTCCTAGACCTGGGACTCAACACCGCCCTTTGCAACTGGATCCTTGCCTTTCTGACCAACAGACTGCAATCAGTAAAGAGAGACAGCAACACCTCTGCCACGATTATTCTCAACACTGGTGACCCAGAAGGCTGCGCCCTCAGCCCCCTACTCTACTCCCTATACACTCATGACCATGTGGTCAGATTCTGCTGTAACTCCATCTACAAGTTTGCAGATGATACCATCGTAGTGGGCCGTATCTCAAATAACAATGAGTCGGAGTACAGGAAGGAGATAGAGCACTTAGTGGAATGGTGTCATGACAACAACCTTTCCCTCAATGTCAGCAAAACAAAAGAGCTGGTCATTGACTTCAGGAAGTGCGGTAGTGCACACCCTCCTATTTACATCCATGTATTTAGATATTATATATTTATAATTGTTCTGACAAAGGGTCTTCAACCTGAAACTGTTTCTATTTCCATAGATGGTACATGACCTGCTGAGAGTTTCTAGCACTTTTATTTGACTTCCAGTACCAACAGTTTTTTGATTTTCATTTACAAATCTGTCACTACTTAAAAAGTGTCCTTCCTATCAAAATCAATAACCACATTTCCCACATTTTAACCCATCTCTCACTTACTGCCCAAGTACTGAAATGTGATTTTGCTCCATAGCCAAACCAGTATGTTCCACAGGCCACTTTAAGGTTAGGTTTGATATAAATAGAAGGTTAATTATGAGTAATTAACAAAAGCAATCAGATGCCACTAAATAAATCTAGTTTCATATTTCAACATATTTAAGAGTCAAGTTCAACTTACCCTGCCCACAATCACCAGCGTCGAACCCACACGACAAGACGTTACAAGCTTGATCACAAAATTTATCAGCCAGCCAAGAGTTGGCACAACCTTGGTTGCAATACGTTAGTCCAGGAAGACCACCACCAAACTGCCAGGCCTGCCCATTTGCCATTCCTCCAGCACCACCACCACGATTACTTGCAGTGTTTCCTGTAATTATAATAGCAAACATACTAAATAATCTCTTCAACAACTTGCATTAATAGTGTTTTTAAAGACTGCAAAATGTCCCAAAGTGTTTCAATAAAATTTGATACCAATTTAATACATCAAAGAAAGGTTTTTTTTAAAATCTTAGATGAGGAAGCAGCAAAGACATGGACAGGTTAATGAGGGATTTCATCAAAAGGTAAGGCCCCAGAAGGAGATTAAATCAGAATCAGGTTTATTAACACTGATATATTTCATGAAATTTGTTGTTTTGCAGCAGCAGTACAGTGCAAGATATAAAAATTACTATAAGTTACCAAACAATAAAATAGTGCAAAAGAGGAATAACGAGGTAGTGTTCATGGATTGTTCAGAAATCTGATGGCGGAGGGAAAGGAGCTGTTTCTAAGCACAAACACTGTGAGGTATGACTGGTGGAATTTATAGAGAGAAGAAAAAAGACATGGAGAGATTCAACAAGCTATATTGATTTAGCACCTTTAACACAGTAAAGCATCAGAGCTGGGGAAGTGGGGAAGAGAGGATAGTTATAATCTACTGAGCAGCAACACCTGCAATCCCATATTCTTTGGAGTCATAGAAACCTATAATAGACATTTGTGGGTAACTGAAAAGGTAGGCAAAGTGGCCAAGGCGACACTATTAGCAGTAGATTAGAAGAGTCAGGAGACCATGCTACAACTGCACAAAACACTAATTAGGCCAAAGAAAGATTATATTTTACAATTCTGATCATGTTTTACTGGTAGAACATGACTGTACCATAGAGGATAAAGAGATCTATGAAGATATTGCCATGGGTGGAGAATTTAAAACACATGGAATGTTCTTTGGGATGGAAAAGACTGAAAGGGGGATTGAATTTAGGTGCACAAAATTATATGGGGTTTAGACAGAGAAGATAGGAAGAACCTATTTCTATTAGGGATGTCATTAACTAGAAGCAAGTTGGAAGATCATTTTTTTTCTTCCATCACCGAGAGGATGACGAGGATGTGGAACTCATCCTCTGAAAGGGCACTGCAGGCAGAAACCTCAATCACATTTAGAAATTAAGCAGATGCTTGCATCAAATAATGTAACCCACAAAGCTGGAGTAGGAGATGGAAAATGGGGTCAGTCTGAATACTTTACACCTCGAACAATGGACTGAATGGGCCCACCTATACCATCACTTTTATGATTCTTAAAGAGAATGAAACAAAGTGGCTTAACCTACCAAGACAATCGCCTCCATCCCAATCACAAGCTGAATTATTGCAAGCCTTATCACAGTAGCCATCTTTAATCCAAGACCCAGGACATCCATCAGCACAATTTGGAACTGGCCAGGTTAGATAAACCTAATAAAAGATGTTGGTTGGTTTCTATAACATTAACCAGCAAGATGAATGTATTGCAAAATTTGATTTGTTTGAATCTTTGGTATAAATTAACAAATTAGTCACCTTGGAGATCTATTTAGCTCTCTTCAAGTGTATGATTTCACATTGTTACTAGAATTTATCTTAGCGCAACTGAGAGAACAGAATTACACTGCATAGGTCATATTAAAATCCAAATGAGAGATCCATATAATTTTGTCCAAGTAGTATATCATATACTAAGTTTAAAACATGGCTTACCTTTTGTCCATTTGAATGAGAGTAAAAGTCATCAGGCCATACTTCCTCTCCAAACATTACATCATCATTTAAATAGATGAATTTCTGAGAAAGGCCTGGAATGCGATGTAGGTGCGTTTCAATAGCTGGGGAGCTAAATGTTGGCAAATGGCTGAGATTCTTGAAAATTTCCTAAGGGAGGAAGGTCAAATTATGAAAGGCAATCTGATGTAAACAAAATGTATTACTGTTCCAAATCTGATTCCTGGAAAGCTGTTTCACAGCAAACCAGTACTGAAACATTGAATGCCAGTTTAATAATCTGAACAAATACTAAAGGTCCTTGATAGGCTGATGTATTAAACTGACAAATGCAAAGTAGAGATTAGAAAAGGATTACGAACAGGTATAATACAACCCAAACGGAAGCATTCCACATTCAATGAAACAGTGCACAGCAGCAGGAGCAAAAATGAGTGGGTAATTTAACTATACAGAGATTGTAATGATACACGAATAAACTGAGAAAGGGAATGACGTCGGCAAAGTCAAGTTAAGTGAATGAAATCAAATTTGATTCAGGAGTATGAGCAATATTAAATACTTTAGCCAACAATGGAGATCTAATTGTTATTTTCAATTTTGTATATCCTTGCATGCTCTTCAGCAAGCACAAAGAAGAAACAAACTGCAGTAATTTATTTGCTATTGATTTTGATGCATTTATTTTTTCCTCTTTGTTTGTTATTTCTCTTCACCGACAGAATTACAGCTTTATTGCTGATATTACTCCTGCATCTCTGCTGATAAGTAAAAGTACTTGCCTGGTGTGTTACTATTGTAACACGAGGATTGTCCAAGTTCAACCAAGAAGGAATTTGGCCATTAGTTACGATAAAGACATGCCGTATCCAAGGTGCATATCTCTCCACAGAACGCAAAGAGTATCGTAATTCCTCGTTGTCTTCAAATCGACTGGCTGAAATATCATCATCCTGCTTGGACTTGTGGAGAAGAGTGAAGCTGGTGATGAATGGACTTTCTGTGTTATAGTTATCAACTGCTTGTAAAAAATCATTGCAGTAAAAATCATAAATGATCTCCATATCGAATCCAAAAGTACTATAATTTTAACACTTACATGCAATATGTACTATAATCTTAACATATCATTTAATAGTTTTGTTACAACAGTGCATAACTCTTATATTTATAATTTGAGGTATTTATACTTTTATCTCCATTTCTCTTTCCACATTTGTGGTCTGACCAGCATTTTTTGTTTCGAGTTCAAATTTCCAGCAACTGCAGTATTTTTAATTTTTATTACACAACTTTTAACTGCTTAATCTAATATTTAGAACAGTACAGCATAGGAACAGGCCCTTCAGCCCATAATGTTGTACTGAACTAATTAAACTAATGACACCTAATCCCTTCTGCCTGCATATGGTCCATATCCCTCCATTCTCTGCATATTCATGTGCCTATCTAAGAGCCTCTCAAATGTCCCAATTGTATCTGCTTCCACCACCACCCCTGGCAGTGCATTCCAGGTACCCAACACTCTGTATATAAAAAACTTGCCCCACAAATATCCTTTGAACTTGCCCCATCTCACCTCCTCTAGTATTAGACATTTTCACCCTGGGAAAAAGGTACTAGCTGTCTACTCCACCTGTGCCTCTCACAATTTTATAAACTTATATCAGGTCTCCTCTCAGCCTCCACCGCTCCAGAGAAAACAACCCAAGATTGCCCAACCTCTCCTTATAGCTCATACCCTTTGATCCAGGCAGCATCCTGGTAAACCTCTTCTGCACCCTCTCCAAAACCTCCACATCATTTCTACAATGGGGCAAACAGAATTGAATGCAATACTCTAAATGCTGCCTAACCAAAGTTTTATAAAGCTGCAACATAACTTGCTGACTCTTGAACCACCCCATCAACTTATGTGGCCATTTTCAGGAAGCTATGGACTTGGATCCCAAGATCCCTCTGTATATCAACGCTGTTAAAGGTCCTGCCATTAGCTGTGTACTTTCCCTCTACATTTGATTTCACAAAGAGCAACATCTCACACTTGCCTGGATTAAACTCCATTTGCCATTTCTGTGCCCATATCTGCAAATGATCTTATCCTGCTGTATCTTCTACACTATCCACAATGCCACAAATCTTTCACATTTTCATCCAAGTCATTTATAAACAGCAGAGGTTCCAGTACAGATCCCTGTGGAACTAGTCACGGACCTCCAGCCAGAATAAGATCCATCAACCACTACTCTCTATTTTCTATAGGCAAGCCAATTCTAAATCCAAACAGCAAAGTCACTGTGGATCACATGCATCTTAATCTTCTGGATGAGCCTACCATGAGGGACCTTGTCGAATGCCTTACTAAAATCCACATAGACAACATCTGCTGCTCTACCTTCATTGACTACCTTTGTCACCTCCTCGAAAAACTCAATCAAGTAAGACATGATTTACCCGAAAAAAAGCCATGCTGACTGTCCCTAATTAGTTCATGCTTTTCCAAGTTTTCATGAATCCTTTCTCTAAGAATCCTCTCCAATAGCCTCCCTAGCACTGACATGAGATTCACTGGTCTATAATTTCCAGGATTATCCCCATTTCCCTTTTTGAACAAAGGTACAACACTAGCTACTCACCAGTGACTAGACAGGACACAAAGATCTTGGTCAAGGCCCCAGCAATCTCATCATTTGCCTCTCTCAATAACCTGGGGTATATACCATCAGACCCTGGGGACCTATCCACCTTAAAGTTCTTCAAGAGGCCCAACACCACCTCTATCTCAAAATGCCCACACATATTAGTATGCTCCACACTGATCTCACTATCCTCCATATCCTTCTCCTTGATGAATACCAACATAAAATATTCATTTAGGACATTGCCCATATAGTCCGCCTCCAAGCATATGTTCCTTTACCCTTGAGTGGTCCTACCCTCTCCCTAGTTATCCTCCTGCTCTTGATGAATGTATAGAATGCCTTGTGCACATTCTGCATAAATACTGCCTGACTAGTTGATGGTTCCCATTGTTTACTTTTATTTTAGATCTACAGCACTTTACTTTTGTTTGGTTCCCCACATTATTGTGGCGCTTAGGGGAAAGAAATCTTTCAAATGAAATATACAGTATGAAACTTCTGTTTCACGATATAAAACATAGGTCGCAGACAGAAAACTGTAAAACCGCTATAATATTAGATAATTTGATGTATTAAAATACTTTAAAAAAATCTTAACACAAAGTACAATTTAAAAGCCCACATGTACAATTGCTATCCTGTAAGCACTCGAAGGACCTACCTGGCTGATGGTGCTGAGGTCCCACAATATATAGACTGGGTTGATTGTTATCTCTTTTCCTTCTATAGTCATGTTATTCTTGGGCTGCTTGGTTAATTCCACAAAATCTCTAGGATCTTTGAGTAACAATAGCGCAACACCAGCTTCAGAATATAACATCAGCTAGAGAGAAAGAATCAAATTGGAAATGTTATAGATAGTGGTGACATGCAATTCTGCTGCTGTTGATAGGGTCCACAACATTCATGGATGCTCAATTTTCAGTGGCAACATTTGTTCTGACGTCATCCCATTTACCATGATTGAAGTGCCACACGATACAATGGTATCCCCATTGTGAATCCATCTGCCATTGGTGGGCTGGCAAGGAGGTCAAGTAGGTTTGCAATCACTCTCTATTTGCTGCAGACCCAGTCTGGCAGTTATGTACTTTGGACTTGACTAATATTACAGTAGTGGCACTACCAAGCTACATCTTGGTCTTGGACATTGAAGACCCCAGCCAGAATACATTCTGCACCCTCATTGATTTCAGAAATTCTTCCAGGTGTTGTTCAATGTGGAAGAGCACTGATTTATCAGCTGAGGGAAAATAGATAAGGAGGTAGTTGCCTTATCCATGTTTGACCCGATACTATAAGACCTCCTGAGGATTAGAGTCGATTACTTCCATCTTTACCAGCCTGCTGTTATATCACAAGTGCCACCCCTAAGGTGGGTCTGCCCTGCCAGTAAGCAGAGTGTACCAGGGATTATGGTGAAGGAGTCTGGCACATTATCTGCAAGGTATGATTCTGTGGGAATGTCGAGAGGAGGATTTTGCAAGATTAACTGGCTGGAAGCGAATTCTCAATTTGATGCCTACTGGAACTGGGTTAGCAATCCACTTTTATTGCTTTTCTACTTTAATGCAGCTATAACTACACAACTGACTGGGCCATTTCAGAGGGCAGCTAAGAGTCAACAAACTGCTGCTGAATAAAAAAAACTGCAGGTGCTGGAAACGCAAAACAAAAACATAAAATGCTAGGAAAACAGCAGGTCAGGCAGCATCTGTGGAAATGTTTCAGGTTGATGACCCTTCACCAAAATATTGCTGCTGATTTTGCATCATATACAGGCCGGACCTAGTAAGGACAGCAAATTTCTTCCCCGAAGTATAGGCATGATGGTGGTTAGGGCAGTGGAATGCTCCTCCTGCAAGACGTGGAGAGTCAGTGAACCTCACGGTCTCCCTAATGACTACATCTGTGGGAAGTGCACCCAGCTGCAGTTCCTGACAGACCAGATCAAGGAACTGAAGGCGCAGTTGGATGTACTCAGGATCATCCGAGAGGCTGAGGGCTTCTCAGATGAATGTTTCAGTGAGGTGGTCAAACCCAAGGTACAGACTTCAAATAGATGAGTGACCACCAGGAGAAGCAAGGGCAGCAGGCAGTCAGTGCAGGGTTACCCTGTGGCCATTCCCCTCACTAACAGGTACATCTCTTTGGATACTGTTTAGAGGGATGTTCTTTCAGGGGCTAGCAGCAGTAGTCAGGTCTCTGGCACTGTGGCTGGCTCTTGAGGCACGGAGGGAAAGGGTGATAGTGATAGGAATCATAGTGAGGGGGACAGACATGAGATTCTGTGGCCGCAGAAGAGATGCCAGGATGGTGTGTTGCCTCCCGAGTGCCAGGGTCAAGGATGTCTCTGAGCAGCTGCAGAAAATTTTCGAGGGGGGAGAGCGAACAACCAGAGGTCGTTGTACACATCAGTACAAATTACATAGGCAGAACAAGGGATGAGGCCCTGCAGAATGAGTATAGGGAGTTAGATAAGAAATTAAAATGCAGGACCTCGAGGGTAATGATCTCCGATTACTCCACATGCTAGTGAGTCCAGCAATAGAAAGATAGGCCAGATGAATGCATGGCTGAAGAGCTGGTCAGGGACAGGGATTAAGGTTCTTGGATCATTGGGATCTCTTCTGGGGTACAGGTGACCTGTACAAGAGGGACAGGTTGCACTTGAACCAGAGGAGACCAATGTCTTAGCGGGGAAATTTGCTTTTGCCACCAGGGAGGGTTTAAATTAGATTGGCAGGGGGGTGGGACTCCAGAGAGCTAAGTCAGTGAGAAGAGAGGGGTAAGTGAAGCAACCAAAGAGTGTAGACTGTAAGCCTAGCAATCAGGATAGCTATGTTTACAGTAAAAGGGCAAATAGGAGCACTACTTTAAATTGCATCTAGTCAATGCACGTAGTTTAACAGGTAAGGCGGACAAACTGAGGGCATGAATTGCCTCTAGGGACTGGGATACTGTGGCCATAAAAGAAGCGTGGCCGAGGGAAAGGCACTCAATGTTCCGAGATATCGATGCTTTAGGCATGACAGAGGAACAGGTAAGAGTGGAAGGGGTGTTGCCTTTTTGATAAGGGAGAACATAACAGCAGTGCTTAGAGAGGATATTCTTGACGGATCATCTAACGAGGCTACTTGGGTAGAACCTAGAAATAAGAAGGGAATGGTCACCTTGGTAGGGCTACACTATAGAACCCCCCCCCCCCCAAGTAGTCAATGGGAACTTGAGGAGCAGATGTGTTGAGAAATTGCACATAGTTTTGAGAATAGTAGGGTAGTGCTAGTGGGAGGTTTCAATTTTTCAGGTATCAACTGGGTCACCCAGATTGCAAAGGGCCTGGATGGGGCAGAATTTGTGAGGTTCATCCAAGACAGTTTCCTCATGCAACATATAGAGGAAACCTACTCGAGAAGGAGCAATACTGGACATCCTCTTAGGGAACGAGGTGGGCCAAGTAACTGAAGTGGCAGTTAGGGAGCACTTTGGGTCCAGTGACCAGAATTCTATTAGTTTTAAAATAGTTATGGAAAAAGATAGAATAGGTCCACAAGATTAAACTCCTGAACTGGAGCAGGGTCAACTTTGAGGGCATTAGGCAGGATCTAGCTGGGGTCCACTGGGTGACTCTATTTAAAAGCAAAGGAACAGTTGGCAGGTGGGAGGCTTTTAAAAGGGTCATATCAAGAGTCCAGGGGCAGCATGTTCCTGTTAGGGTGAAGGGTAGACATACCAAATTCAGGGAATGCTGGCTGACAGAGATCAAGGCTCTGGTCAGGAAAAAGGAAGCATACATCACGGTTAGACAGCTGGGTATGAATAAATCCCTCGATGAATATAGAAAGTTTAAGACCAAGCTTAAGAGGGAAATCAGGAGGGCAAAATGAGGGTATGAGATGGATTTGGCAGGCAGGATTAAATTC
The DNA here is from genome assembly GCF_009764475.1 of Pristis pectinata. Classification (NCBI taxonomy): domain Eukaryota; kingdom Metazoa; phylum Chordata; class Chondrichthyes; order Rhinopristiformes; family Pristidae; genus Pristis; species Pristis pectinata. The sequence goes on along the minus strand of NC_067419.1, from coordinate 47,973,361 downwards.
CAAGAGGTTATTCAGTTATATTAACAGTGAAAGTGTGACTAGGGAGAGACTAAGTCCTCTTAAAGACCATCAGGACCGCCTATGTGTGGAGCCACAGGAGATGGCAGAGATTTTTAATGTCTATTTCTCTTTGGTGTTTACTAAGGAGAATATCATGGATCCCAAGAAATGAGGGTAATAAGTAGTGACGTCTTGGATCATGTGCTTATTACGAGGAAGGAGGTATTTGCAGATTTGAAGTGCATTAAGGTGGGCAAATCCCCAGGGCCTGACCAAGTGCACCCTTGGACCTTACGGGAGGCCAGGGAAGAAAAAAAGAGGCCCTTGTAGACATATTTGCTTCATTGTTAGCCACTGGCAAAGTTCCAGAAGACTGAAGGGTGGCTAATGTTGTTCCATTGTTCAAGAAGGGTAGCAAGGACAGGCCAGTGAACATGACTTCAGTTGTAGGGAAATTACTGGAGGGAATTCTGAGGGACAAGATCTGCCATCACTTGGATAGTCAAGGCCTGATCAGGAATAGTGAGCATGGTTTTGCGAGTGGGAGATCATGTCTGATGAATCTTTTGAAGAGGTAACTAAGGGGATAGATGAAGGTAGGGCAGTGGATATTGTCTATATGGACTTTAGTAAGACTAGGTCCCACCAGGCAAGCTGATCGGGAAGGTTAGATTGCATGGGATTCGTGGGGAGCTAGCGAGGTGGATTCAGAATTGGTTCAATGATAGGAAGCAGAGGGATACGGTTGAAAGTTGATTCTCCCACTGGAGGCCTGTGACTAGTGGGATGCCCCAGGGGTCAGTGTTGGGACCTCTGTTATTCATTATGTAAATTATTTGGATATGAATGTATATGACGCAATTAGCAAGTTTGCTGATGATACTAAATTAGGGGGTCTTGTTGATAGTGAAGCAGGTTACAATGAATTGCAAAGAGATCTTGATCAGTTAGGGAGATGGGCTGAGGAATGGCAAATGGATTTCAACTTAGATAAGTGTGAGATGATGCATCTTGGACATTCACACCAGGGTAGGACCTACACAGTGAATGGCAGGGCACTGACGGGTGCTGTACTCCCAGGTCCCTCTATTCCACAAGTGCCTTCATTAGTCAGGACACTGAGTTTAGGAGTAGGGTCATTATGTTGCAGTGAGGCCACATTTGGAGTATTGTGTACAGTTTTGGTCACCCTGTTATAAGAAAGACATTATTCAAGCTAGAAAGGGTGCAGAAGAGATTTATGAGAATGCTACTTGGACTAGAAGGCCGGAGTTATAGGGAGAGGTTGGCCACACTGGATCTTTATTCCTTGGAGCTTGGAAGAATGAGGGGTGACCACCTAGAAGTTTATAAAACCATGAGGGGTATGGATAAGGCGAACGGTCCATAGTCTTTACCGCAGGGGCTGGGGAGTCCATAACTAGAGGGCACAGATACAAAGTAAGAGGGGAGAGATTTAAGAGAGACTTGAGAGGTAACTTTTTTTTTTACACAGAGGGTAGTGAGTGCTTGGAATGAGCTACCAGAGGTAGTTGTCAAGGTGGGTACAAATTGCAACATTAGAGGCATTTGGATAGGAATGTGAAGGGGCTTGGAGGGTCATGCGCTGAACGCGGGCAACTGGGACTAGCAGGGAGGATGCTGTGGTCAGCATGGACCAGTTGGGCCAAAGGGCCCGTTTCCATGCTGTATTACTGTGTGATTCTATGACAAAAATAAGTCGAATTTTACAGTAATGTGGTAGGTTCATGATCAAGACTAGATGCTGAACCGTTACCAAAGGTTCTTCTTTACGTCACCAGTGCCGACGGTCATGTGATGTGGTCAATGTGTTCTTCACCATATTACACCTTCTGTCGGAATTTTCTTAGGGTTAAGCTATTAATTTTGGAACTCTAGTAAGAAAAAACTTTCCAAATCAGCAGCCTACATTCTTTCCTTAAGTAAAGGGCTTGCATTATAAATAAAATATTTACCTATCCACTTGGAGATAGGTGGATAACCTATCCTATCGTCAATCAGATATCACTTGATGAAAAATACTCATAACTGAGATCATCAATCTAGTGCAGTAATGAATCAGTCCTGCATCATTAGAAATGATACTTTTCCGATGCAAATCTCCTGCCGCAATTCCCTCCATTATAAGAGCCCTGAATTTGAAGTACATAATTGCCAGAAAAATTGTTCTTCAGTCCAAGACAACTTGTTTTATTTTTACAGTATTGTACAAAGGGTCAGAGTCCATTTAAAAAATCTTTAAGTGCCTGAGGTGCACAAGCCATTTAGAATAGGGTATTCTCAGGGAAGAAATTCTGATGACCTGGCCATTAGCAACGGCGTAAGCTGTTTACTTTTGCATCCTGTTTTAAGCTTTCGTGTCACATTAATGCTTGGTTTTTAGGTACTTCATACTATTAAAATGGAATAGGTTTACAGTCAAGATATAATGATATTGCTACAAAGTTTGATAGACCAATCCTCAACAAAGGTGAAGGTTGGAGTCAACAGTGTTTTTCCCTGGAGGGACAAGTACAGGCACAAGTGTGACTAAATGAAGGTCAACAAAAATATCCGTGCAGCTTATCACTGGAGACATTGAACTAGCTTCAGTGAGTTCTGTCCACAGAACAGCAGTCACTTTATGTTTATATGGTATAATTCACCTTAGTAAGGGCATTTATATACCAGGTAAAATAAACCAGCCTGACGGTTTACAATCAGCCTTGCATTATTACAGATGAGATATCACTTAAGCAAAACTTGCATTACACATGGAAGAACAGCACAATGAAAAATTCAGCAATTATTCACAAAACTAAGCAATGTAAATAGAAACCTACTTAAACGAGTTTGGAAACATTCACTGCATCAAGCTCAAGTTCAGTGGTAAGCCACAAGCAGAGTAATTTATTGCCATCCTACTTTCATATGACTTTTACATGATAGTCTAAAAATATTCCTTTAGCTAAGACCTAAAGATCTACCATGTCTGTTGAGGCTTTTCGAGGAAAGAGGTCAAGAATAGCCAGGACAATTGAAAGATGACCCCAGCATTGCCTGACTGATATTCTGCCAAGCCCTGATTTGAATTTCCAATATGTCATTCAACTATGTTGTTAAAATAAACAGAACCATTTAGGAGAATATACAGATCCCGTGTCTAATTTCTAAAATCCTGAGCAGTGAATCAAACAATTTCCAATTACCCTCTGCGTCACCCTTTTACATTAGAATTAAATAACTATTACAAAGTCAAATGTGTTACTGCTCAACTGAAACTAGTTGTAATGGAGATGCTACAAAATATTGCACTGCAGTGCTTGCCTTACGTGGAACATAGAATACAGCACAGGAATAGGCCCTTCAGCCAAGATGTCAGTGCCAAGCATCATGCCAAATTAATTAAACATCTTCTGCTGCATATGATCCATATCCCTCCATTCCCTGCATATTGCATGGTGCAGTGCAATGGAAGACTCAAGCCACTGCCTCATTATATTTTTCTGCGGAGAATTGAAAAGCACTGTGTGGAATGATTGTACTTTAACCTGGTGGAAATGAGAAACAAAAGTGGAAGATGCTGATAAAACAAATCAACGGGCTATTATCTACAAATACCAGTGAGCAAAAATAGCATGCATTCTTTACTGGTGTACCTTTTATTTCTGAGAATTGCCAAACTAATTTAGTATCCAAATTAATTTAAGATCAGATTTTAATGTTAGGATCTACGCCATCAAACAACAAAACAGGAAAATTGCTTCATCAGTGTTAGGCTACTGAGCCACTACCTCTCTTGCTTGCTCTGCATAACCAGTTTCAGCTGAAAATGAGATTCACACCCAGATTTCCTACACTGAAACAATCTAATGATCATTTTATTACAATCAACCAGGCATTTTTCAGGGTCGTTTTTGTTTTATAAGTGAGTCAATTCCATTTACGTGGTCTATTCTAAGTTACCTAGCTTATATGGTCAGAGTGCATCCTAAAACACTAAGAAACCAGCCATCTAGTCCACTCTCATGAGGCAGGCCAATCCACCTTCAATACTATAATTCCAAGCAAACTCATCACCAAACTCTGGGACCTGGGACTCAACACCTCCCTTTGCAACTGGATCCTTGACTTCTTGACCAACAGACTGCAATCAGTAAGGATAGACAGCAACACCTCCGCCACAATTATTCTCATAACCGGTTACCCACAAGGCTGTGTCCCTCAGCCCCCTACTCCACTCCCTATATACTCATGACCATGTGGCCAGATTTTGCTCTAATTCCATCTACAAGTTTGCAGATGATACCACTGAAGGTGGGCCATATCTCAATAATGATGAATCGGAAGTACAAGAAGGAGATAGAGAGCTTAATGACATGGTGTCATGACAACAGCCTTTCCCTCAATGTCAGCAAAACAAAAGAGCTGATCATTGACTTCAGGAAGGGGGGCGGTGCACACGCTCCTGTCTACATCAACGGTGCTGAGGATGAGGGGGTTGAGAGCTTCAAGTTCCTAGGAGTGTACATCATGAATAGACTGTCCTGGTCCAACCACATAGATGCCACAGCCAGAAAGCTCACCAGCACCTCTACTTGCTCAGGAGGTTAAAGAAATTTGGCATGTCCCATTGACCCTCACCAATTTTTAAATCGATACACCATAGAAAGCATCCTATCCAGATGCATCACCGCTTGGTGTGGCAACTGCTCTGCCTGAGACTGCAAGAAATTGCAGAGTTGTGGACGCAGCCCAGTGCATCACGAAAACCAGCCTCCCCTCCATTGATTCTGTTTATACTTCTCACTGACTCAGTAAAGCAGCCAACAATCAAAGACCCCACCCATCCCAGACATTCTCTCTTCTCCTCCCTCCCATTGGGCAGAAGATACAAAAGCCTGAAAGCATGTACTACCAAGGCTCAAGGACAGCTTCTATCCCACTGGTACAAGACTGCTAAATGGTTCCCTAGTAAAGTGGACTCTTGACCTCACAATCTACCTCGTTATGGCCTTGTGCCTTTGTCTACCTGCACGGCACTTTCTCTGTAGCTGTTACACTTTATTCTGCATTGTTAGTTTTACCTTGTACTACCTCGATTGCACTGTGTAATGAATTGATCTGTATGAACAGTATACAGGACAAGTTTTCACTGCACTTTGGTACGTGACAATAATAAACCAATTCCAGGTTAGATGGATGCATACTCTAGAATGCAGAAGATGCCAATGCAGAAAGCTACCATAACGGTCCTCATTTCACATGGTGGTAGTAGAGGAGGAGGATGACAAAGGCAGAGGAGTGACATCCCATGCACTTCTCTGTGCCTGTTGGGAAAAGAGCCACTTCTGTATATGACAGAGGAAAAGATAATTATTTTGTACAAAAATAAAGAGGACAAAGCCAACAACAGCTACAAGGACACCTCTGCTCAAAGATGATCAGCAAAGTGGTTGCAAGGGTCCAGCTAAAGACACCATATTCTTGTTGAAAGAGCCTGTTGTGACATCCAGTTTCAGAGCAGGACAATCTTTTACACTGCTTCATCCAAAAAAAACCATAACATTTGTTGACCTCCAAGATCCTGCTGAAAATTGTCTGTAAAAGAACATGCCACAGGAGTTTCTCTGTGCAGTCTCGTTTGCTCAATCATCTTCAAATGTTTCATCAGCATAGTTCCTTCCCAATAAGATGTGAAGTGGGAATGCTTACTGACGATTACACCAACTCCTCAAATCATGAAGTCGTCCATAACTGCAGGTAGTAACACAGGCAGTGAGCTAGAAAGTGGCAATAACACTTGTCCCTGCACAAATGCCAGGCAATGACCTTCACCGACAAGAGAGACCAAAATCTGCTTGGCATGTAATGCATCACTTTCACTAAACCCGACAAAATCAGATCATGTTAAGGAAAGGCAGTGTTGAGGTAGGAGGCAAGAGAGGGTGGGTAGGATGACATATAGCATTGACCATAAAATTTAACTGGACCAGTCACAAAAACACTGGCTACATGGCAGTGCAGAAGCAAATGAACAGTACGTACAAAGGCTAGATATTCCATAGCAAATAGCTCAGCTTCAAACAAAGCCTTTTCACTATATACAAGGAGGGAAGCGATTTTTTCATTTATATTTGTACATGGGACAGGCCTGTCATTTTTATTCTCCATTCTATTCCCCCAGTGATCTCTCATAAGAACAAAGAATCAGGAGCAGTGGGATATTTGGCTCCTCAAGCCTGCTCCACCATTCAATCAGATTGTGGCTGATCCCACCTTGGCCTCTGCACCACTTCCCCACTCCCCCTTCACCCTCGGCTCCTTTGTTGTTTAAATGTCTATCAGTCTCTGCCTCAAATATATTCAATGGCCACCTCCACAGCTTTCCGGGGTAGAGAATTATAAAGATTCACATCCCCCAGAGTTTGAACACCTCATTTCCATCTGAAATGAATGACCCCTAGTTCTTGGATACCTCCACTAAGGAAAATATCCTCTCAGCACATTTAACCTGCCACTTCCCCTCAGAATCTTACATTTATCAATAAGATCACTTCTCATTTCCATACTCCTTCCATCATTCATAAAACCTTTCAACCCAGGAATCAACCTATCGTGCTGCCTCCAACTTTGTACACAATACACTAGGTGTGGTCTTACCTGCACCAATAACACATCAAAATTTTCCTGTTTCATACCACACCCCCTTGCAATGAAGGCCAATAGTCCATTAGACGTCTTAATTATCTGCTGAACCTGCAATACTAATTTTTGTGCTTCTTGCCACTGATCCCTAAATCTGCTTGTACTACAACATTTTATAGTCTCAGTTTAAATAATAATTTGCTGTTTCATTCTTCCTTCTAAAGCATATAACCTCATATTATATCCAATCTGCCAACTCTGTGCACATTTCTAACCTATTTATCAGAGTTTTGCTGCATATGGAAACCCTAGGTGAGGAGATTCAGAGACAGGACTGCTGTTGTGAGAGGTTGATGGGGAGATGGACACAAGGTACAAGAAGAAAGGTGGGAGGCATGAAGTAAAGGCATCCATTATTATGATATGTCCACTATACCTTTTGTATAATAACAGCAATATTACTCATTTACTTACACAAGTGCCTTATTAATTCCATATACTGTATCTATTCAAACATACGAGATTCTGGAGAGGACTGATAGGGTGGATACTGAGAGAATATTTTCTTAGTATGGCTATCTGGATAGGTGGGGATAGATTCAGAATAAGGAGTCACGCATTTTAGATGGAGATGAGGAGGAATTTCATCTCGGTGGGGGTGTGAATCACTGGAATGTTCTATCTCCATGGAGTTGTGGAGGCAGTCATTGAATACATTCATGGTGGAGAGGGACAGACCTTTCAGTTACAAGAAAGTCATGAGTATGCAGACAGAGTGGGAAAGTGGTGTTGAGGCAAATATTGGATCATCCATGATTTTTTGAATGGTGGAGTAGACGTTGAGAGGCTGATTCGCCTCCTCCTCTTCTTACATGTTGTTGTAAAACTGACAAAACATTGGTTTAATTCCTCTTCCATTTCCTTATTCCCCTTTACAAAGTCTCCTGTCCTCCCCCCCCCAAATTTGCCCTCATTAGCCTTTTTTTTAAAAATACCAACCTACAGTATAGAAGCTCTTACTGGTTGGTTTGTATCTTATTAGTTTACTCTCATTAGTGTATTTTCCCTTTATCAATTTCTTGATCATATTTTGTTGAATTTTAAAATATCCCCAATCTGCTTATTCTGGCAACTTTATAAACCATATCATTAGATTTAATGCAATACCCCAGAAGTGCTGGAGGAATTCAGCAGGTCAGGCAGCATCCATGGAGGGAAATAAACAGTTGACGTTTCAGACCTAGACCCTTCATTTCCCTCCATGGATGCTGCCTGACCTGCTGAGTTCCTCCAGCACTTTTTGGGTATTTGCTCCAGATTCCAGCATCTGCAGAATTTCTTGTGTCTCCATTAGATTTAATACTACTTTTAATTTCTACCACAGCCAATTTATCCCTCATACCTTCATAATTTAATGTAGGAAAGTAGTAGTCATTCTTGCATGCAGATTAATTAGTTGGATTGGCATCATGTTCGGCGCAGACATCATGGGCTGAAGGCCTGTTTTTGTGCTGTATTGTTCTACATTCTATGTTACATGTAAACTGTTGCACCATTTGCACATGCCAAGTTCTGTGCAGGAAAGATTTATCCAATTTTGAACCTCATTGCTGATTATTTTATAAATTAATGACCAAGTTAAATCCCAATTTGCACTGCTACACACACTTAATAAACTATTTTTCCCAAAATTAACTTGTGACCAAGGTTAAATTCCACAACAGTAAATCCCACATATCACAATATTACACCCAAGCACAACTACTACTTTAGATCATTTGAAAATGTAAAGAGTACCATCTAGTGGCTGAAATTAATCAATCATCTCCAAAACAAGGAGTACTGGTGAAGTACTGTAGAGACAAGAAAGATAACTGGAGGGAAGGGACTAGCTACTGTCAGCATCCATGTGGGAAATAACGATGTGTTTTCTAATGATGTTGCCAAGGGGCGACATGTAGTTAAGTAAGAGGACCACAGATTGTCCTTGGAGAACATAGGCATGGAAAGGGAAGCTTATGCAAGTGATTTTCTAGCTAACTGGTCCGGTTCCACTCAGCTGGCAATGGTGGAGGAGGTCAAGAGGACAATATGATGAATCCAGTCAAGGATAGACTAACTTTGACACAATGTCACAAATGACTTTATATTGTTGGCAGGTCCCTAAAACATAATTTGAGGGTATCAGCAAGGAATTCAGGGAAAGGGAATAAATTTGGAAGTCCTTTAGCAACTGAGAAGATGTAGTAATTGTACGGTTAGTGGAGTTCAGGGTTGGTGAAAGCAAGCATTAAAACAGTCAACCTGGTCCACTGCCAAGTAGGAACAAATTCTAGTCACTTTAACTAGGTTTTAATTATTTGAACAAATAAGCATTTGGTATATCAACAGAATACCAATATAAACTCATAGCTCAGTATCTAGCTACTACTAGCTGTAGGTATGCTAAACTTCACCCAGATGCATACTGGTTTGCCAAAACAGAACCAACTTTCCTTGAGTGAACATTATAATACATATCAGCTTCATCTTATACAACAATGCAGAAGTCATTGTTTGCTGAAACCAGAACACAGAACATTACAGCACTGGATAGGGCATTCAGCCCATAATGTTGTGCCGATCTTGATGCCATTTTATACTAAATGTCCTCCTCCTGTGTATCATTCATATCTTTCCATTATACATTATAATTATACATATAATTATACATTATATACATAAATATAATTATATTACGTTAATATATAATAATATATTAAATATATTAAGTCTTATTTGTAACTATACTTAACCAGAATTGGTACATTGGTTGTTCACTTCAAAATTCCCTTGGTTTTCAAAAAGTCAAGCAGAATAGAAAACCACAACCATTGAAAAAAGGAGGTAGAAAAACTGGTAACTATAGGCCAGTTAGCCTGACATCTTATTGGAAAATGATGGAATGTATGAAGGAAATAGTTATAAGACATCATGCTATTAACTAGGATTAATATGGCCTTATGGAAAGGAAATTAATATTTGACAAATTTACTGGAGTTCTTTAAGGATAAAAGAGAACAGGGTGGATAAAAAAAGAACCAATAAATGTAGTGTATTTGGATTTCCAAAAAGGCATTCAATAAGCTACAGGTAAAAGGCTACTGCACAAGAACTACCATCACAAATAGAGTACTGGCAACTAACAGAAAAAAAGTTGCAATGAATATGAGGCCATTTTCAGGCTGGCAGTTTGGTGGGTTGTCACAGGACTCCAACTACCTGCAATCTATATTAATGACCTAGCTGAAGGAGTGAGTGTTTTGCAGCTAAATTGTTGATGGCACTGGGACAGGTTGAAAACAAGTTGTGAAGAGAATACAAGAGTTTGTAAAAAAAAAAGTTTAAGTCAATGGGCAAGAATATGACAAAGTATAATATGAAGAAATGAAAGATTATCCACTTCTGTGCGAAGAATATAAAAAGTAAAATATTGTTTAAATGGAGAGGGACTACAGAATGCTGTTAAACAGCTAGATTTGGTATCCATGAAACACAAAGTTAGCATGCAAGTGCTGCAAATAATTGGGAAAGGCAATGGGAGCACTATCATTTATTACAAGGCGAATGGAGTATAATAGTAGAGAAGTCTTGTTATAACTGTGGCAGGGTGGTTGGTAATACGACACTTGGAGCACTTGAGTACAGTTTTGATCTTCTTATTTAAATGAGAGCTATATACTTGATTCAGAGGCCATTCAGAGGAGGTTTGATGGGTTGATTCCTGAGATGAAGGGGTTGCCTTACGAGGCAAGGTTGAACGTGTTGGGCTACTCATTGTAGTTTAGAAGGACGGATGATCTTATTGAAACGCACGAGATTCTGAGCGAGTCTGACAGGGTAGATGCTTCATGGGGGAAGTTGAGCCCAAGAGAAAGAGTTTACAGAGCAAGAATCACCAATGAAAACAAGAAGGAATTTCTTTACAAAGAGGGTTGTGAATCTTTTTCTACCAGAGAGAGCTGTGGAGGTTGAATCACTAAATACATTCAAAGCTGAGATCAACTAAGTTTGGAACAGACAGAAATGGAGCATTATGAGAAACAGGCAGGAATTGTAGAATTGTGGCCAAAACCAGATCAGTCATGAACTTATTGGAGTGACTTGAGGGCCAGGTGGCCGACTCCTGCTTCTATTTCTTATGTTCTCATGAAATTACTGAGCTAGCAGCAGTTTGATTTCTGATTGTAGTCAATGAAATAACATATATATCTTGTTTATAAATGCCAGTTTCCTTAAAATTAAAAACAGTTGCAAGGACAAGATCTTACCTGTTTCATTTTGCCAGTAATAAATGGCGGCAGTTTGGCTCGAATTTGTTCCTCCTCTTTGTAGGATGCTGGAAAAATCACTCAAAAAAGCAAGATTCTGCATTAGGACGGATCCAGGAGATTCTTTATCTGTGGTCTAAACAAACAAGTTACTTCCTGTTAATCCTCTACAGTTACGTAAAACACCATCTGGTAATCATGCATCTGGAATTCTCATGCAACCAGCAAAATTTGTTTATAATGAACAATAAGCTCAGTGAATTTTATTTTGTGTTATGCAAAATAAGTGTAAAAAACTTCCCTCAAACTTTCGTCTCTCTCAAGTAGTTGCAGATACAGTGAAACTGATGAGCCAAGTTCAGCATTAATACACCCAAATACATTAAGTGTAACATTATTTAAACTTTTTGTTCCAGGTTATGTACAGTATATACATAAGAGCAGTGCAGTTATAGGCTGATTTGCAGTAACATACTCTTTGAAGATTTAACACTTCATGTGATGAATTCAGCCATTCTTTTGAGTTTATTTTTGCTGTATTTTACATTAATAAGATTTAGCCTGAAAATAAAAAATAAATAAAGCAGTGTAAACATTGTATTTAAAAGGGTAGGGAGATGACATAAGGTTGGCAATTTATTTAAAGACTTATGCGTAGAATACTAGAGTGTGATGTACAGCAATTTTCATGCAACCAGCAGCCCATTTCCATGGATGCCGAGATACAAGAGACTGTAGATACTGGAGGAACATCTGCTGGAGGAACTCGCGGGTCGAGCAGCATCTGTCCAGGCAGTGGGGGGGGGGGGGGGGGGGGGGGGGGGGGGGGGGGGGGGGGGGGGGGGGGGGGGGGGGGGGGGGGGGGGGGGGGGGGGGGGGGGGTGGGGGGGGGGGGGCGTGGGAGGGGCCAGAGGAATTGTCGATGTTTCAGGTCAGAACCCTGCATCAGGACTCCTTTGTTCCCACATCCCACAGATGCTGTTCGACCATCTGAGTTCCTACCAGAAAATTGTTTGTTGTCCCATGGATGCCAGATGGCTGACAGCATACTGCGCTAGGATTTCAGCTGAAGCAGAAACTTTCAGCTAAGCAAAATACAACCACTAAATAAAACAGTAGTGGGCAGAAATTCAGCTATTTTATAGTGTCACGAACCAGCAACAAAAGAAACACACTGAGCATGATTCAGTGTTAAAAACTATTTTATTAATCACTACTTATGATAATACGTAAAATAAAAGTAAAAATGTTAGTATGTTAGAATTCAAAAATGTTAAACCTCGAACGTTAACCCCAAAACTAAACTCTTCGTGTGTGTGTGTGACAAAGTCCAAAACTCCCAGTTCCGGAATGGTTCTTAAAGTTCAGTTCCGCAAGCCATAAGGTGAAACATGAGCAAGGGCTTCTTCAACAACCACCGTTGTCTGAAGATAAGATGTAGATGTAGAAAAACATAGAGAGAGTACATACGAAATCCAAATGTTCCACGATGGAACCCAAACGACACTTCAGTGTTTACTCGGTAGTGACTTCCTCACCCCGAAAGCATCCGAACCGTGGTCGTCCACACACAAATACCTGTTTCCTTCTACAGGTCAGCAACAAAGTGAACTCCACCGGATTACTTCCAACTTCCATACATGGATTTCAGTGGCAAACACAGTTATTGTTTCTCATCCATCGATAGAGAAAACAAGCAGGCTGGTGTCTCTCTCCCTTCTCTCTCTCTCTCCTTCTTCTTCTTCTAACTTCTTCAACAACGTCATTACGTCCTTTATCTTCTATTGACGTAAGCACGCCCCACACACACATACACACACTCTCTATCTTAAAGGGACTTTCACTGAGTCCGTAACAATAGCAAGAGATTAACGTACACGCCAATGGAACTGAAAGTTGGAAATACTAGCACAAATACTATATTGCAAACTTAGACACAAGAGATTCTGCAGATGCTGGAATCTGGAGCACACACATAAAGTGCTGGAGGAACTCAGCAGGTCAGGCAGCGTCTATGGGAGGGAAGGAATTGTCAGTCAACTTCCACAATTCTTTCCTCCCACAGATGCTGCTCAACCTGCTGAGTTCCTCCAGTATATTGACTGTTGCAAAAGATAATAGGATCTCAATCACAACTCATTAACATCATATTTAGTTTCAATGCAATCAGTTGACCAATATTTAGTAAAATTTCAAAAAGATTAGAACCATACATCAAAATGAACACCATTCTTCCCAAGACTACTGAGCCAAGTAAAAACAAAATAGGCTCGCTTTTGGATATTTTTCTGTATTCATCTATCACCTAATCGTTTGCCTGGACTCACCAATTTGGGTCTCATCTGCTTACACTTACCCGGGCTGAATGACCTATCTCTCCACCCTGAGAAAAACTGGGTGGAGAGGCAATAACAAAACACTAGTGGTTTCAGATGGCACACTGCTGAGACCCGTGCTCCTAGAATACAATGACAGCCTTAGACAAGAGGCAAGGCAGGGAGTAGAACAGTAAGAAATGTCGATGTTTTAGGTCGAAACCCCTGCATCAGCACTCCTTTGTTCTCACAGATGCCGTTTCCTCCAGCAAGTTGTTTGTTGTCCCATGGATGCCGGATGGCTGAGAGCATACTGCACTAGGATATCAGCTGAAACAGAAACTTTCAGCTGACCAAAATACACAACTAAGTAAAACAGTAGTGGGCAGAAATTCAACTATTTTATAGCAAGAGATTAATGTACACACTTCTCCTGTCAAAAATGTAAAGGCTTTGAAACAATATTTAAATGTTTTTGAGAATCAGAGACATTCTTTTAAGTGCTTAAAATATTTTAAAAGTTAGAAGTTTAAAATAGATACACAATAAAATTAAAGTAAAATGTAAAAAAACCTCTGTTCCTAATTTTCAGCAAACCCCCTACTCAAGCGAATGGGGATTAGAGTCCTACACCAGAAGTGAAGAGGCAGATTCCTCAGTCTAATGCTCCACCACTGGATGCTGCATGAACCCCAGCAAAGGAGCAGAGTTGGCATTGGTCAATGGACTCATCCCAAACTTATTGTAGGTGGTTGGCTATTGTTCCATCACACAAGAGAGCACAGACTTAAATTTATAAGCAAGCACTATATATAGGCACTTGGTGAAGCTGGAACTCACTATTTTAGCATTAACCTATTTAAATATATGAAATGACAATGTCTGATTGTTCTAAGCAATACACAGGGAAGATAAACACATACCAGATAGCCTCTCCATGCCAATCGTTTATCATTTTGGGTTGTATTGTTGAAAGTGCATCATCCACTGAAAGAAAATAAAATTATACTGCAGCAGATTTACTGATAATACATTTGAACTGCATCAAGTTTTATTCAACTTCATGATAATACAAGCATTCCATTCTGTATATAGACAAACTACATGAATTATAAACTGGACTGGCTGCAGTAGATGTCCTAAATGAGGAGCTTGATTACCTAATACGAGTTTCACAGATTAATTTAGAAAACAGCAACTAAATACTGTGTAAACAAAAAAAACAATTCACATAAATTGTGTAGAAATTTAGTCTATGTAGATAATCATTCAAAGCAAGATCCCACATAAGCAATAAACCAAATGACCAATCTCCAGCAGAACTCTCCTTTGAACAGTTCCATGAGATCTAATGCAACAGGCAAAAATACCATCTCATTCAAATGCTCCTCTGCTGCAACCACAGTGCATTCTACAATTTAGAACCTGGAAAAAACTTCTCCCACACACACTGTCCAATATCTCTAACATTTAACTTTACATCTATTTTCTCTATGATTTATAATTTTTTATTAAATGAACATGCTATCAATTTTAATCAACTTTCTACTGTAGCAAATATATAGTTTAAAGTCACTTTATATTTACCTTCTTTTTGATTATCAAACATAATTACAGTAATATTGGATGATGGGGTTTTCAGCTTTGGTATTTGAAGAGATGTTTTGCAGCACGAAAGTGAGGGAAGAGTGAAGGCAGTTCCTTGACTGTACGTTTGCTGGTAAACTTGGATCCAAAACGATCATGGGCCCCTTTACACACTGCGATAACAAGCATTCTGGTTGCTTCTCACTGTAATACACAAATCTACATTTATTAACAGTTGTTAACTATAAAAGCATCTGGGCAGTATTAGATAACATTTACTAGACTCACTGCTTAGTCTCTTCAGTCATAATAAAAATGTTTGTAGCCATGATCAGTTTTGGAGCAGACAACTTCTATCCAACCCATTCTCCAATTAACAATGAGACTCACATTGCTTCCCTTTCAAATAACTTGGAAAATCACAAAGCTCCAAGTCAAGATATTCTTTATTAAACTACAGCATTCTCCACTCCAAGAGAGAAATCCCCACTTCAAACACATATTCACTGATTTATATGAAGTACCTTAAAAATACCCACAGTTTAAATTTTTCAATCAAACCAGAAAATCCAAATTTTTCTAGCTTTCAGCTAAACTAGGAGTAAAGCCTGACTGTCCGAAACCAATTGCCTTTAGGTCATGTTCAGGTCATTTTGAAGGGCGGAAGCAGCTAGTCACACAACTGCTCCTCATTCCTGATATCTGCTGAACTAACCATTTGGAAAATGGCAAGATTGAAAAGGGCAAAATAAATCACTTCACATCATTCTTGTAGTTTGAAAATAAGGAAAACATTTTATAATATATAACAATTTACAAATGATTTTACTGCTTAGTCCTATTGTGGAAAAAATATTCACAACAAGGTATAAAAAAATGCTTCCATGCAATTTAGTAGCTTATCAGAAAATGTTTGCTTATTTGTAGATCAATGTGTCACAGGACAGAAATAGCTATGATACCCATCTCCAACATCCTATTAATTTTTTGGCCAACATCAAGATCTGTCAAAACTAGGAAACAGCAAGTGTCATACAAGTCAGTTACTTACTGTATTATCTAAAATAATGCTTAAGCAAAGACAACAAAATTCAACTTTTTAAAAAGGTAATTGTAAAGTAAATCAGTTTCACATGCAAGTTACCTTTCTTAGTGGCCTCTGTGGCATTTCCCAAGACTTTCCCTAAAAGAAAGAAATGGTGTAATGGATAAACAAAAGTAGGAACTATTAAATTTAGATCACCACTGGACTGCCATACAATCCCAGATCTATGCAGAAACATGGACAGTGAGAACAGTGAGTAATAAAAATTGCAAGCCAATGTCAAAAGGAATGTTTAAAAAGTTGAAGGAAAAATACACCTTAGTTTATGCTGGTCTTTCTTCATCTGCTCCCTTAATTCTTGTAGTTCCTTAGTAAACCTGGATCTGTACCATTCACCCAAGTATATACCACATCAATTGGCATAGGTAGACATAACCTAACATATAAAGTGGTAATAAATAATAGTAAACTGTTAATTCCTATTCCAATCCACCATCTACATTTATATGTGCGATATTCAAATTAACCACAACTTACAGGAGAAGAACAAATATATTAATATTAAAGATTTGTTCAATGTATAGTATATACAGACATGCATATTACATTTATTGTAGACACTGTAATAAACTTTAAACAATTGCCTCCCATTCAATTGATTTCCATCTCTTCAACTGATTAAAAGGCAGTGCCATGTCAACCGTTTTAAGCATGATATTTCAGTTAGTGCGGGTTTACAGAAGTTCAGAGGTCTTGGCTTGCAGTACAACCTCAAGCCTTCCTCTCCCTAAAGCAGCTGTAAAGTCGCTACACATACAGTAAAACTGACTTTGCTAAGCTCAGCATTAATAACCCCAATGCCCTATTTGAAGCATTATTTCACAATTTGGATTAATAGTTATTCCTTACTAAACCAGATATTATGCCAAATGTTAACATTCATGATACACATGAATATAGGGAAATGGGGGGCTATGTGGGAGAGAAGGGTTAGATAGATCTTAGAGCAGGATAAAATGTCGGCACAACGTCGTGGCCAAAGGGCCCTGTACTGTGCTGTATGTTCTATGTTCTGTTGAGCAAGGCTCCATGTTTCTTAACCACACCCTCAATGCACTTGTGTGAAATATATTTTTAGTACCACCCACTCATATAACCTCAAGCCTACCATTTACTTTGGAAATATTGATGCAGAGTCAAGCTACCACAAATTGAAATAGGTGCCAATCATGGCTCAGTAGTAGCAAACCAACCTTAGCTTGAGGCTGAAAGGTTGAGTCCCACCCAGAGGCAGAGAACAAACTTTAAACTGGCACTTTAACATAGCACTTAAAAAGTCTTCCACAGTCAAAGGTGTTGTCCTTCAATATAACGAAATATAGGCCCCGTTTTCCTTCTCCATTAGAAGAGCCAATGGCATTTTGTGTAGAGCAAGTGGATCTCCCAGAAATCCTGGTCAATATTTATCCTTCAAATGACCACAATCTATTTTAGTGATGTTATAACCACATTTGCTTTTTCATGGAGATTCCACATACTAATAGACGGTTGTTTTTCTTAAAGTACTGCCTGCACTTCAAAATTACTTAATTGGCTCTATACTAAGTCCTTGTTATCCGTGACGGACAAGAGAATGGACCTCCCACAGATAACAAAATACACAATATTACAAGGCCTTCTCTTTTGTATCCAACCTAACCTTCAAATAAACATAAATATACCCTGTAGCAACTCACCGTCCGAGCAAGTGAACCAGCTCGGCGGTCGGGTCGGGCATCGTCAGAGCAGTGAAGCCCAAGATGGCATTGGCCTTCGTCTTCCCCGAGTGACGGGGAGAACCCACGCGCGGGAAAAAGTTGATGACGTAGCGAATAAGTCATTTCCATTTTCGGTGGGGGGAACCGTTCCTCTTAGAAGGTCCATGCAAGACAGGAAATAAATCAGTTTTGTTCTGCAGCCCACAACTAGCGTCTTGCTTTCACATCGCGGTAGCAGCCGCTACATTGGTGACCCCAACGGTCCAAACAGATTTTGGACCCGCACAATGGACGGACAACACAGCAGCCAATGCAGTGGCACTCAAGTCTGCCCACCTTTTGGACACTTTCAGCCCAGCGTCTGGTTCAACCAGGCTAAGCACAATTCCACCTTCGGCAGATCACCTCCGACTCACAAAGTACTACCATGTGGTCAGCTCTCTGGACCATGAGTACAGCTGCCCAGGTTGGAGACTTCATCCCAGTCTCCTTCGGAGCAGGATAAGCACCCAGCTTTCAAAGACCTTCTTATTCAGACCTTCGGCCTCTCCCGTCACGAGCTCGCCGCCCGCCTGCTTCATCTCGACGGCCTGGGAGAGATCCTCATCGGCCCTAATGAACGAGATGCTGGCCTTGGCTGAGGGACACAAGCCTTGCCTAATGTTTGAACAGGCCTTCCTCGAACAACTACCCGATGATATTCACCTGCTGTTGGCCGACGGTGATTTCAGCAACCCACGTGAGGTAGCTGGCCAGGCAGATATCCTGTGGAAGGCCAAATGCGAGAGCGGGTCGTCCGTCGGCCAAATTGCCAGGCCGCGAGCCCAACGCCTACCTAAACCAGTCCCAGCAACTGAGCGACCACACCCCAGAAACACAGATGATGACACTGGCGACCAGCTGTGTTTCTACCATCGGACGTGGGGCACGGAGGCCCGTCGATGCCGCCCACCCTGCAAGTTTCAGGGAAATGCCAGGGCCAACCACCGCTGATGGCTACGACGGCTGGCCGCCAATACAGCCTCCTATTTGTTTGGGACAAGCAGTCCGGGCGTCGTTTCCTTGTCGATACTGGAGCAGAGGTCAGTATTTTGCCCCTGACCAGCCGCGACACTCTTAACGGGCAACAAGGTCCTGTACTCAATGTCGCAAACGGCACAACCATATGGACTTTCGGTACCGGTACACTTCAATTACAATTCGGCGACAGCCGTTTTACCTGGAACTTTACCCTTGCCGACGTCACCCAGCCACTCCTGGGAGCCAATTTCCTTCGGGCCCACAGCCTGTTAGTCAACCTGTGAGGGAAGTGGCCAGTGCACTCCAGAACTTTCCAAACCTACCCCCTGGGAGAAGCCAGACTACCAGCCCCATGCCTGGACTCCGTTTCCCTGTCTGACAACGAGTTCACCAAGCTCCTAGCTGAGTTCCCATCGGTTTTGGCACCTCAGTTTACAAATTCGATGCCCAAACACAGGGTGCAGCACCACATCATTACCACAGGGCCACCCCTTCATGCCCGAGCACGACGGCTACCTCCAGACAAGCTCTGCCTGGCAAAGGAAGAGTTCCGCCGCATGGAGGAGCTGGGGATCGTTCGCAGGTCAGACAGCCCCTGGGCCTCCCCCCCCACCCCCCACACATGGTCCCCAAAGCCACCGGCGGGTGGAGGCCCTGCAGTGACTACCGCAGGCTGAATGGCACCACCACCCAGGACCGCTACCCCAAATCTCACATCCAGGACTTCGCGGCAAACCTACACGAGGCCCACATTTTCTCCAAGGTGGACCTTGTCCGGGATACCACCAAATCCCAGTCCACCCTGACAATGTTCCCAAAACTGCGCTTATCACTCCATTCGGCCTCTTTGAATTCCTTCAAATGCTGTTTGGCCTTAAGAACACTACGCAGACTTTCCAGCGGCTGATGGACGCAGTAGGCCGAGACCTGGACTTCGTGTTCACTTACTTAGATGACAATACTAATCGCCAGCCGTGACCACCAAGAACACCTTTCCCACATCCGCCAACTGTACTCCCTCTCCATGATTTCAGCCTCACTATCAACCCGGCCAAGTGCCAATTCGGACTTGACTCTATCGATTATCCTCGGCGGCAGA
This sequence comes from Pristis pectinata, assembly GCF_009764475.1. Lineage (NCBI taxonomy): Eukaryota > Metazoa > Chordata > Chondrichthyes > Rhinopristiformes > Pristidae > Pristis > Pristis pectinata. The sequence goes on along the minus strand of NC_067419.1, from coordinate 47,953,580 downwards.
GTCACCAGTGGAGCAACACCCTCTACCCGCCAAGGTAGATGCTATCAGCCATTTTGCCCGTCCCAATACGGTCAAAGGCCTGCAGGAATTCCTGGGGATGGTCAACTTTTACCATCGGTTCATCCCTGCAGCAGCCCGTATCATGCACCCTTTGTTCTCACTGATGTCTGGCAAGGGCAAGGACATCGCCTGGAACGACGAGGCTGTGGCTGCCTTCATTAAGGCCAAGGACGCCACAATGCTGGTACACCCTAGGACAGACGTCCCAACCGCCCTCACGGTGGACGCATCCAACACCGCAGTTGGTGAAGTACTGGAACAACTAATCGAAGGCCGTTGGCAACCCTTGGCATTTTTCAGCAGGCACCTTAGACCACCCAAACTGAAATACAGTGCTTTCGATCGGGAACTTCTAGCGCTGTACCTGGCGGCCCGGCATTTCCGGTACTTTTTAGAAGGCAGGCCTTTCACCGCTTTCACTGACCATAAGCCTTTGTCCTTCGCCTTCTCCAAGGTCTCTCTGATCCCTGATCAGCTCATCAGCAGTGACATTTGTCCTACATTTCCGAATTCACAACGGATATCCAACATGTCTCCAGAAAGGACAATGTCATTGCTGACGCGTTTTCCAGACCGACCATCCACAGCCTGTCCCTGGGTGTTGACTACACGGCCCTGGCTGACACACAGCAAGCTGACGACGAGCTGCCCAGCTACAGAACCACAGTCTCGGGCCTGAAGCTCCAAGATTTCTTAGTCGGTCCAGGTCAGCAGATCCTCCTTTGCAACATCGCAACAGGTCAACCCCGCCCTGTAGTTCCTGCAGCCTGGCAGAAACGCGTTTTCGACTCAGTACACGGGTTGGCGCACCCGTCCATCAGATCAACTGTTCGACTGGTCACCAGCAAGTTCGTCTGGCATGGCCTGCGCAAACAGGTCAGTGAGTGGGCCAGGACTTGTCCGCACTGCCAGACATCAAAAATCCAACGACATACCAAGGCCCCGCCACAGCAGTTCGAGCCTACCCGTAGAAGGTTCCACCACATCCACGTCAACCTCATTGGTCCTCTGCCAGTTTCACGAGGAGCCCAGTACCTCCTTACCATCATGGAACTATTCACGAGGTGGCCAGAGGCAACCACTCTATCCGACGTCATGACTGATTCCCGTGCCCAGGCGCTGCTCACAACTTGGATCTCATGTTTTGGTGTTCCGGCCCACATCACTTCAGACAGGGGCACCCAGTTTACCTCCAGCCTCTGGTCTGCATTAACGAACATGCTAGGGATGCAGCTGCACACCACCACGGCCTACCACCCTCAATCAAACGGGTTGGTGGAACGTTTCCACCGCCATCTAAAATCAGCCCTGATGGACTGCCTGAAAGGTCCTAACTGGGTCGACGAACTGCCTTGGGTCCTGCTCGGCATACGCACTGCCCCCAAGGAAGATCTCCACGCTTCATCAGCTGAACTCGTGTACAGTGCGCCCCTGGTCGTCCCAGGGGATTTCATACCCGCCCTTCGGGGCCAACCCACGGCAGTCCTGGAAAGGCTGCGCGAGAGGCTCGGCAGCTTGGCACTGATTCCCACTTCGTGGCATGGTCAAGCCCCATCCTGTGAGCCCAAGGAACTACGAGACTGTAAGTTCATTTTCGTTCGCAGGGGCACACCCCGGGCACCGTTGCAACGACCATATGAGGGGCCATTCTGGGTCATCAGGAATAATGAGTCCACCTTTATTTTGGACATTGGGGGCAAGGAAGAGGTCTTCACGACGGACCGCCTCAAACCAGCCTATTTAGATCTACAACAACCGGTCAAGGTCTCAACACTGCGACGCAGAGGCCGACCTCCTAAGCAACGGCTGGCACAGCCCGCGAACCTTGGGGACCGTATCGCCGGTTCTGGGGGGCGGGGTGTTGTGTAGCGACTCACCGTCCGAGCGAGCGAACCGGCTCGGCAGTTGAGTCACGCGTCGTCAGAGTGGCGAGCCCAAGATGGCATTGGGCCTTCGTCTTCCCCGAGCAACAGGGAGAACCCGTGCGCGGGAAAAGTTTGATGACGTAGCACATACGTCATTTCTGTTTTCAGTGGGCGGGAACCGTTCCTCTTAAAAGGCCCGTGCAAGGCAGGAAAATAAATCAGTTTTTGTTCTGCAGCCCACCGACTAGCGTCTTGCTTTCACATCACGGTAGCAGCCGCTACACCCTAAGATTTTCCAATAGGATCAACACACATTAATAAACACATTAAAATGCTTAAACACCTAAAAGGAAATGATGATGGCTAACAAACAACTTCCACTGAAACTTACAAGCAGGATTGGTTTCGAAATCACATTGTACAGTTATGTAGAGAAAAACCGCAAGTGGTCTTGATACAAGTCTGGAAACTGATCACCATATTCATACAAACAAATGGAGCTCCTCAATGAATATACAAATTTTTTTCAAACAAATATATCTCTATACGAGATGGGACCTTTGCTTGTATGCTAATTGGTGGATAACAAATCAGTGGATAATGAGGACTGAGTGCAAACCAGTTTGGGAGGTTTGGAGGTATGCAAGATACTATGTATGTGCAACTACATGAGCTTCCACCATTCATCCACCTGCCTCTGTCTCCTACCCCTCCCCTACCTTGCTCAACCAGCCCATCATCCTTCACCCCTCCTCAGTCCACCAATCACCTCAGGCTCCTGTCTCACTTACACCCCCTCTCCTCTTTATACTGGCTGTCTCCCCTCTCAGTCCTGATGCAGGATCAACGATTCCTCCCCACTTCCCCCCACCCATCCCATCACACCGATGCTGTTCGACCTGAGTTCCTCCAGCAGATTGACTGTTGCTCCAGATTGCAGGATCTGCAGTTTCTTGTTCCTCCCGTCTCCCACCTGGCTCCATCTGCCCATCATCCTTCACCCCTCCTTGGTCCTCTTCTCACCTACTGGACCAAGTGAAACCCATCCCCCCCTCCTCTTTATGCTGGCTGTCTTTCCTCTCCGCTCTCAGTCCTGATACAGGGTCTCGATCTGAAACATCGACAATTCCTTTAACCTCTCCCCTGCCCCACCCATAGATGCTGCTCAACCCGCTGTTGCTCCAGCAGAATGTTTCTTACACAAGTGCAAGCATTTATTTTAAAGGTTCGATTCATATTCCATTAACGCGTGTTCATGTTCTCTCTTCTGTACATCCCACAATATGTTGAGTTCTTACCTGGACAACATGATTTCTGAAAGAGTACATTTTTTAGTAGCAGAAGAATAAACTGACAAGTTACCTCAAGTGTCCAAACAAGTAACCAAACTCTTGACAAACCCATTGGTTAAAATGAACAAGAGATATGGAACATGTTCACAATTGTCAGTACTCAAGCAGATGGTACAATAAATTTCTGATAATCTGTTGTCCCATTGTTCAGTATTCCCAATGGTTCTGCATCTGACTCACTGTTTCCCACCTTTGCTTTAAACTAACCTGGGCTCCATTTAAAATGCTCCTTTTAAACACACTGGGTTCACTAGTAAGTTTATTATACCACTATGAAACATAGAAAAAAAGTGAATTAAAAGTGTGTGAGATATTAATAGGAATACTATCTAGTGGACCAGAAAATCGGCAAATCTGGCACCAAAGTCTCAAGGGTATAGGATTATCAGAGTTTTGCTACATTAGGGTCAGCCCCACACGAGCCATCTGTACTCAAGGAGGGTGATTTCTTTTTTTACCTATTTTGAAATGACTTTCCAGCTACATTGTCACGATATGAATCAAACATGACATGATATTGATCCCGACTCCATTCCAAGACCACCTAGAGAAAAAGGAATTGCATTCAAAAATAAATTAAAATTGTTCATTTATTAGACTTCCCAGTGCAGTTCAATACCATCTCAATAATAGTCTTACAGTACCAAAACTCAACTTTACTTGGCACTTAGGGAAACTAATTAAATATTTCTTGACTTGTAATTGGTCAATTTGGTTATCAGTGTATAGAGAACACAAAGTCTTTGTTGGAACTATTTGTGAAGCAGTTTGAATTTTGCCTAGTCGGTGCTTAATCTTGCCGATGCAGAAGAGGCCACATCAGGAGCAGCAAAGGCGTTGAAAGGGATATCTGCAACCCCATGGTGTGAACGGTGTTTTTCTAATTTCAGGTAATCCTTACCTCCAGGGTTCCCTCTCTCTTGCCTTCTGAGCCATTTTTGTTCCCTTCCCATACACCCCCCTCCAGCCGCCCATCACCCATTTTTGTCCCCCTCCCTCTCATGGTTTCATCCAGCTACTACCTAACTTCACCCACAGGATCCCCTCCCCCATTTGGTTCCTTCTGCCCTTTATCACTCCCCCAATGGTTCCCATTATCACCTTCCTTATCAGATTCCAGCACCAATAGCCTTTGTGTCCCCATTTATCACCACCGTCTCCAGCTTCACCCTCCCCTCCCAAGCTCCAACTGCCCTTTTTTGCCCGTCTGCTTCCACCATCACCCAACTGCCTATTTCCCCTCCCCGCTCCTTCTGCCCATCATCCCTCACACATCCCCAATCCACCGATCACCTACCAGCCCTGTCTCACCCTTACCCCTCTCCTCTTTATATTGGCTATCTTCCCTCTACACTCTCAGTCCTGCTGCAGGGTCTCAACCCGAAACATTGATAATTCCTTCCCCACCCGCCCTCCCCCCACAGATACTGCTTGACCCACTGAGTTCCTCCAGCAGTTGATTTGCTCCAGATTCCAGTGTCTGCAGTCTCATGTCTCCAGATCACTAGTGTGGTTTTCTCACTTTGAAGTTAGTGTCGAACACTGCGCCTCTGATAAGTGCTCCACTGATGCTGACTGACCAGGGGCATATTTCAAATATTTTCTGGTATTACTTCAAATCTAACCCAGATCCCTTTACATTCACAATAATCAAGTACAGCATTTTGCCTGGGGCTACATGAGAAACATATAAATATTTTAACATCCATGCTCTGCACTGTATTACTGCATTATGTTTATGATTGTAAGATTAATGAATTATTCAGGTAGAAATACAGCAACGAAAATGTACCACAAAAAACGGTCAAATTTGTTATTTGGGTATGAATTTTCTTCATACAATTGATTTTCTCACTAATATTTACTCTTGCTTATCATAATGTTATAATAAACAAGGGTGGATATGAAAGAGTGAGCAGATTGGCGCAATGCACATCATCTTTCAACTCGTGATATAACCAGTTATCTATGTAGCACCTTCAGAATAGCCAATCTCCCACACAGCAGTTTAGGTTTATTACATTAAGTTACTCACCTCTCCAAACTGAAAGGCAGACACAATCATGAGCACTAATCCTCCAAAGCAAAGGTAAAGGCCATATCGGTGTGACAGGCAGGTGTAAGTCTGCCTCTGAACCAACTTCAGCATTGAATTGAGGACCATGACCAATCCAGCATACTCCTTATTACAAATAACCAGAAGTCCAACAGTCGGAAATGCAGGGAGAGCAGAGGCTGCTTACTGCAGAATGAAAATAAAATGCTTCAAGATGCTAACCACACCAAAAGATTTTATACAGTTACAACACAATGATGACACACCCTCTACAATATAGCATAAGTCTATATGTTTTCACTATTGGGAGAGTCATGAACAAGGGAGCACAATTACAAAATAAGGGGCTGGTCATTTAAAACTGAGGTACGGTGAAATTACTTCTCTCAAATCTTTGAATCTTTGAATTCTCTGCCCCAGAGGGTGGTGGAGGCCAGATCATTAGATATATTTAAGGTGGAGATAGATAAATATTTGAGAGTAGATAAATATAGACGAGGAGGCATACAGGAGTGAGAAAGGTGGGCTGGTTGAGTGGTGTCACAACAATTACCTCGCACTCAACATCAGCAAGACCAAGGAATTGATTGTGGACTTCAAGGGGAAGTCAGGAGAACACACACAAGTTCTCATTGAGGGTCAGTGGTGGAACGAGTGAATAGCTTCAAGTTCCTGGGCATCAACATCTCAGAGGATCTATCCTGGGCCCAACACATTGATGCAATTATGAAGAAGGCACGCCAGCGGCTCTGCTTCATTAGGAGTTTGAGGAGACTTGGTATGTCACCAAAGACTCCTACAAATTTCTTCAGATGTACAGAGGAGAGCATTCTGACTGGTTGCATCACAGCCTGGTATGGAGGTTCCAACGCACAGGATCACAAGAGCCTGCAGAGGGTTGTAGACTGAGCCAGTTTCATCACAGACATAACCCTCCCCACCATCGAAAGGCGGTACCTCAAGAAGCCAGCATCCATCACTAAGGACTCTCACCATCCAGGACGTGCCCTCTTCTTGTTACTACCATCGGGAAGGAGGTACAGGAGCCTGAAGACTCAACGATTCAGGAACAGCTTCTTCCCCTCTGCCATCAGATTTCTGAATTGTTCATGAACACTACCTCATTATTCCTTTTTTTTTCAGAATCAGGTTATCACTGACATATATCATGAAATGTGTTTTAGCAGCAGTACAGTGCAAGACAGACATAAAAATTACCGTAAGTTACAAAAATAAATTGTGCAAAAGAGGAATAATGAGGTAGTGTTCATGGACCGTTCAGAAATCTGATGGCAGAGGGTAAGCTGTTGCTGAAACATAAGAGTGTGGGTCTTCAGGCTCCTGTACCTCCTCCCCGATGGTAGTAACATGAAGAGGGTATGCCCCAGGTTGTGAGGGTCCTTAATGATGGATGCCACCTTCTTGAGACACCACCTCTTGAAGATGTCCTCAATGGCAGAGAGGGTTGTGTCCATGATAGAGCTGGCTGAGTCTACAGCCCTCTGCAGCCTCTTTCGATCCTGCGTATTAGAGCCTCCATAGCAGGCGGTGATGCAACCAGAGTGCTCGTACATCTATAAAGATTTTGTAGAAATTCTGCCAACAACAGTGGTGTCATCAGCAAGTTTATAGATGGCATTTCAGCTGTGCCTAGCCCCACAGTCATGAGTATAGAGAGAGAGTAGAGCAGTAGGCTAAGCACATGTTCTTGAGGTGAGCCTGTGTTGATTGTCAGTGAGGAGATGCTTTCCACTATTTAACTTTGTAATTTATAGTAGTTTTATATCTTTGCACTGTACTGCTGCTGCAAACCAACACATTTTGCGACACGCAAGTCAGTGATAATAAATCTGATTCTGATTATCCAATTTGGATAAGTACATGGATAGGAAAGGTTTAGAGGGATGTGGGCCAAACACAGGCAAATGGGACTAGCTTAGGTGGGCAGTTTGGTTGGCATGAATGAGTCAGGCTAAAGGCGGTGTTTTTGTGCTATATTACTCTATGACTCTACCAAGGAATTGAGGGTTAAGGGGGAATGGCACAGAAGAGGAGTTGAGGCCTGCAGTCAGCCATGATCATATTGATTGGTTGGGCAGGCCTGAGGGGCCAAGTGGCCTATTCCTACTTTCTTGTGTCCTTTTGTTCTAAGTCTGATTGACAACCACACATCCAAAGATATCTCCCAAGCCAGTGCATGCCTTCATTTATCATTTGCAATGTAACAGATGAAAAACTCCCATTTCTTCTTTATTAAGAAAGCTGCATATTAAATCCCAAGAAAAAGATCGATATTATTATTTATGAGTTGTGGACTCCACTGAGGGTGCCAGTATTTACTGTTCATCCCCAAGTTTCTTTGAAAAAGGCTGCTGAGCTACCTTCATGAACTGCTGCTGTCCATGTACAGTGCTAATGGAGAATTCCAGGATTTTGCCCCAAATAACATAAGAGCAGGAGTAGGTCATTTGACCACTCAGGCCTGCTTCATGCTCTGAGATCAAGTTTGATCTTTTACCTCAGTGCCACTTTTCTGCACTAATCCCATAAACCATAAATCCCTTAGTATCTTAAAAATTTGTTGATTTGTCTTGAATATTACAGCAACTCAGTTTCTACTTTTCTCGTCTAGTGTATTCCCAAAGATTCATTATGCTGTGTGAAGTAATATCTTTGTGCTGAATGGCCCAACCACTTACTTTGAGATTGTGACCATGATTCTGTACTCCTCAGCCAAAAGAAACATCTACCCTGTCAAACTCCTTAATTCTGTACATTTCTCATCTTTCTAAATTCAGGAGGCTACAGCCCTATCCTAGCTAACCTTTACCTATCCTGTGAAAAATCCCTGTCCTGGGAATCAATCTAGTGACCCTTTGCTTCATTCTCTCTACGTATATTGTTCCTAAGGTAGGAAGTCCAGACGCAATCTCACCAGGGCTCTATACAATCGGAGCAAGATATTTCTATTCTAGGAAGTCAAATCCTTTTGCAATAAAGGCTGCACAACCATTTGCCTTCCTAAATGCTGTTGAACCATCTTATTAATTTTCAGTGACTCTTGCATTGGGACACCCAGGTATCTCTGAGCACAAAACCTTTCAATCTTTCAAAATGTCACTGGGTGACAGTGAAGGAATGAAGATATATGTGCAAGTCACTTGGAGGGAACATACTGTTATTCCCATGAACCTGCAAGGGAATCAAAACAGAGGGTACAATAAATGTGTAAAAGTAATGATGAAATTTCTGAATGCCACCCCAAAAAAAAGAAACTCTTAATTTCAATTTTGCAAGCTCTTTTAATGAAAATCCAAGTTTGGTTTAATCAACAACTATAGATTATCAACATTATAATTTATGCCCTCTCTTTAAGTATGCAAAACTGTCAGTCCAGCTCTAAAGTTTCAATCATTTGGAAACTGTAGATGTCAACCATGTGTCACTCCAGAGCTGTCTTCTGACTTGGATACCCCTCTCCAGAGACTTCAACACCAAGTCTGCAGTGCAGTAGTGATGAAGTAGTACACTGTCAGAGTTGTCATCTTAGGATAAAGCATTAAACCTAGACTTTCCACTTACGTGAATGTAAAGATTCTCAAGGCTCTACTTCAAAGAATAGAAGAATTATCTCCAATATGCTGACCAATATCTATTCTGCAATTAATATCACAAAAATTCAGGTCATCTGGTCTTTTTTTTAAAAATGGGAACTTGCTGTATGAAAGATTGCTGACAATAACTACAATTACCAAACTTAAGGGATGTCAAACACACTAAAACGTCTAAAGATATGAAATATATTATGTATATTAAAATAACTTTTGTCACTGTATGTACCCTATGCAGTTAACTCAAACACAAGAGCACTTGTTATAGTTTTGACACTGCATTCTGACATTGTGTAGAGTTAAACTGACACAGGGAAAGACTGTTGTGAAAGAAATCTCATATTACTACTCTCTTAGAAACTGAAGGCCCAGTTTTAGATTTATACTGCAACTTTACCAGAATGGACAAACCACATCACAAAATATGGTTGAATTGCAAAGTGATGCATACAGGGACCCTTAATCAGACTTCCAGTTTAGTTTTACCAGTCACTACATGGGTGGAGTTTTGTACTCTCATGACCAAATATCTCTATTGCTTCACATGGAGGACAAGAACAGTTTACACAGTCTTGCTTCACAAGCTCACACAGCTTGGCTATTCCAACAGTTATTTATTGTTTTGACCTATTTAACTCTAGTAGACCTGGAGTTCAGGGCAAGTCTGATCTTAATACTGCTACCTCTGTTACATGATTCACAATTTGAGATCATGCAAACATTTCAGAATCTTGGTTTAAACCCTGAATACCTTGAACCTCCAGAGCACATAACTATCAAGCACACAAAGGAAAAACCTTGAGTACTTCTAGAAGGCAGTTAATGCACCAGTATTAAGTTAAAACATTAACCCTGATCAATGGTGATTTTGGTTTGTTCAGACACAAAACCTAAATAGACAGTTTGATCAAGTTTCAGTCTTTGGAAAGCAAGCTCCCAGGGAAGGTACGATCCAACACCCAGCAGTGTTTCAAGTTTTAATTTAATCAAATGCTGAATGAACGAAAAAAGTGCCTGGGGAGCAAGTCCCTTCACGATTCTTGATGGTCCAAACTCTTATGCAGTTAATTTAACTTTTTAAATAAGATGCAAATGACATTTGATGGAGATGATAAATTAACGTTTTGGGCAGTTCATTCAACAGTAGTAAAACATCAGAGAACAAAATTGCTGCAAAATGAAAGCATTTCCAATATCAATTTCATCATTACGGCATTCTTTCAGCCTCCCTTACTATTTGAAAACGGCAAAAAGTTATGCAAATGGACCCAAGGACAGAGAAACATAGAATCATCACAGCACAGAATCCCAGCCCTTCGTCAGCTCTCCAGAAAACCAATCCACTCAGTCCCATTCCTGACCATTTTCTTCACAGCCCTGAAATTTCTTTCAGTCAGATCATGTTTTCATGCAGCATGAGAATATTTTTTTTGGAACTCATCCCGATTGCTGTGCCAATCTTCTTAACTCTATTTTATACTAATATTTCAATAAGTAATTAAGCAGCCTAATCAACCTCAGCAAGGGTCCCAGCAGAACCAGAATCAGGTCTTCAGACCAAAGACATCCTTCCAAATAAAACCTCAAACTGAAGCTGCAAGGTGAATCCCAATTTTCCCTCCCCCACCAGCCAAACTAATCTCCACCCTGTTCGCCTACCCCCCCCCCCACCCGACCGTCTTCTGTTCTCTCTCACTGGAATTCTCCCCATACCTACCTCGACCCTCCCCATAACCTCTCCTATTCCTCCTGTCCTTCCCCATAGTCGAGCCCAAGTGAATACCAAGCAACAGAGGGACTACAGTGTACAAGTCCAACGATCCCGAAAGGTGGCAATGCAAGGAAGAAGCCACATGGGATACTTGACTTTATTAGCTAGGGCATAATATCAGAACAGGGAAGTTATGGTACAACTATACAGAACATTGGGTAGGCTACAGCTGGAGTATTGTGAACAATTTTGGTCACCACACTACAGCAAGGACATGATTGCACTGGAGAGGGTGCAGAGATTCACCAGGGTGTTACCTGGGATGGAGTGTTTCAATTATGAAGAAACCGGAGAGGCTGGATTTGATCTTCCTGAAGGGGGGGCAGGGGAGAGGGGAAGAAGAGCCTTACTGAAGTATACAAAATTACAAGGAGCGTAAGCTGGGTAGATAGAAGGAAACTCTTCCCCATAATCAAGGTGTCCATGGCCAGAGAGAGTTGTTTCAAGGCAAAGGGTAGGTAGTTCAGAGGGGACATGAAGAGAAATGCTTTCACCCAAAGGGTGGTTGGAATCTGGAACACACTACCTGAGGGTGGTGGAGGCAGAGAATTTCACAGCATTTAAGTAGTATGTGGACAAGCACTGAATCACCAAGGCACAGTAAGCTACAGACTAAGGGCTGGTAAGCAAAAATTAGTACCGATGAGTACTTGGTCAGATGGAATGTTTCTGTGCTGTATGAATCTACACCACTCCTCACACACCTCTGTCCGTCCCTCATTCCTTTCCCTTACCCTCCCTCCACACTGTTCCCAGTCCTACATCTCCTAACCCTCTTGACCACACTCCCCAGGTCCACTCATTCCCACCACCCCCCCACCCCCCGAGTTCCCTTGCTCAGGTTCTCTCCACTCGTCTCCCCTCATCCCTCCTCAGGTTCCCTCATCCCCTCCCCATCACAGATTCCCTGTCCTCTGTTCAGGTTCCCACCCCTCATCCCTCCTCTCTTACCCCATTCCCTCCCTCCCACTCTGGTCCCCCACATCCCTCCCCTCCGGTCCCCTCCCTCTTCCCGCTGCCTCAGTAAAGCAGCCAACATAATCAAAGACCCCACCCACCCCGGACATTCTCTCTTCTCCCCCCTCCCATTGGGCGGGATCCTGAAAGCACGTACTACCAGGCTCAAGGACAGCTTCTATCCCACTGTTACAAGACTATTGAACGGTCCCCTAGTACGATAAGATGGATTCTTGACCTCACAATCTACCTCATTATGACCTTGCACCTTATTCTCTGCGCTGCACTTTCTCTGTGACACTTTATTCTGCATTCTGTTATTGTCTTACTCTGTACTACCTCAATGTACCGTGTAATGAATTGACCTGTACGATCGGTGTGCAAGACAAGTTTTTCACTGTAGCTCGGTATATGTGATAATAATAAACCAATTTCTTCCCCTCATCCCTCTGGTCCCGTCCTCCCCTCTTCTTCCCTCCCCTTCCCTCAGGTTCCCACCCCCTTCCCCTCCCCTCAAGTTCCCTCCTCCTCCTCCGGTTCCTTCCCCCCTCCTCCCATCAGGTTCTCTCCCGATCTGGTTCCCTCCCACAGGTTCCCTCCCCCTCCGGTTCCCCCTCCTCCCCCTCCCCTCAGGTTCCCTCCTCCCCCCCCTCAGGTTCCCTCCCCCCTCCTCCTCCCCCCCCTCAGGTTCCCTCCCCCTCCTCCTCCTCCTCCTCCCCCCCTCCGGTTCCCTCCTCCTCCTCCTCCTCCCCCCCTCCGGTTCCCTCCTCCTCCTCCCCTCCGGTTCCCTCCTCCTCCTCCTCCCCCCTCCGGTTCCCTCCCCCCTCCTCCCCTCCGGTTCCCTCCCTCCCTCCCTCCCTCCCTCCTCCCCTCCGGTTCCCTCCCTCCTCCCCTCCGGTTCCCTCCCCTCCCCTCCCTCCTCCCCTCCGGTTCCCTCCCCCCCCCCTCCCCTCCGGTTCCCTTCCCTCCCCCTCCCCTCCGGTTCCCTTCCCCCCTCCTCCCTCCTCCCTCCTCCCTCCTCCCCTCCGGTTCCCTCCTCCGGTTCCCTCCTCCTCCCTCCTCCCTCCCCCCTCCGGTTCCCTCCTCCCTCCTCCCCTCCGGTTCCCTCCCCCTCCCCTCAGGTTCCCTCCCTCCACCTCCGGCCCGCTCTGCCGGGGGCCCGGCTTTCGCCGACGCGCTGACCGTCCGCTCCCGCTGACCGTCCGCTCCCGCCAACCGCCGCCCGCGCGCCGCATTCAAACGGCGCCGCCCGCCGCCCGGCTCGAGCCGCCACCGCCGCGCCGCGCCGCACGTGACCAGCCCCCCAATAGCTACCCCATCCACGCGCTACGTCACAGGCCACGGCCGGTCCCAAACTCGCGCATGTGTCTTTCGCACACCCTCGCCGCTACCACCCTGTGCGCATGCGCAGTTTTGCACGGTTCCGCGTAGCCATTGTTCTCTATCAGCAGTGGTGCGATTAGAGCCGCCATCTTGGGTGTGGCAATGGCGTGAGAGGACAGATGGGCGGAGCTTATGGGCAAGTTGCGTTGCGCTGTTAGGCTGGGTTAAAGTTTACTGAACTTACCACGAAGTTCATAAGTTACCCAGAGGTTGCTGAATGATGTCAGTTCATAAATTCTAAACCATTCTGGCGCCTGCTGAATTTAATTTCACTTTATTAAATCGAAAGCCAGTTTCATTAACACTGACACTACTGGATTGTGGTGGGATGTTCAGAATCTGGTTTAATATCACTGATTTATATGCCGTGAAATTTGTTGTTTTGTGGCAGCAGTACAAAGACATCAAATTACTAATAATTACAAAATAAATAGCGCAAATAAAGGAATAATGAGGTAGTGTTCCATAGAGGGGAAGAAGCTTCCTTTCCTCCGATGGTAGTGACAAGAAGAGGGCATGTCCCAGATGGTGAGGGTCTTGAGGCACTGCTTCTTGAAGGTGGCCCTGATGGTTGGGAGCATTCTGCCCGTGATGGAGCTGACTGAGTCTACAACCCTCTGCAGCCTCTTGCGATCCTGTACATTGGAGCCTCCATAGCAGGCTGTGTTGCAACCAGTCAGAATGCTCTCCACCATACATCTATAGAAATTTTCAGGTCTTTGGTGACATTCCAAATCTCCTCAAACTCCTAATGAAGTAGAGCCGCTGGCATGCCTTCTTCATATTGCATCAATGTGTTGGGCCCAGGATTGATCCTCGGAGATGTTGACGCCCAGGAACTTGAAGCTGCTCACCCTTTCCACCGCTGACCCCTCAATGAGGACTGGGGCGTGATCTCCCGACTTTCCCTTCCTGAAGTCCACAATCAGATCCTTGGTCTTGCTGACGCTGAGGTTGTAGAACGGGTGCAGGAAAGATTTCATGAATCATTCCACGCAGATTGCAGCTGAAAGCTTAGACTGGAGTAACCTGTATTGCTCTCCTTGGACAGAACTGATAGTAGATTAGATAAAGACGTACAAGACCGTTATTGGTTTAGATAGGATAAGTAGAAGACAAGAGGCTGCGGATGCTGGAATCTGGAGCAAAAAACAAACTACTGGAGGAACTCAGTTGGTAATGCAGCATCTGTGAAGGCAGAGGGATGGTCAACATTTTGGGTCATGACCCTCTGTCAGGACTGGAAGTGTAGAGGAAAGATAGCTGGTATAAAGAAGAGAAGGGTGAGACAGGGGCAGCAGGTGATAGGCCATCCAGGTGAGGTGGGGGATGGGCAGATGAAACCTGGTGGGGAAGGGGATAGGAAGGCTAGGCCAGGAGAGACAAGACATTGAACAGGCAGGGAGAGTCAACTGGTAAAACAGTTGAAGGATTGCCAGAGGAAGTGGTTGAGGCAGGTACATTAACAACATTCAAAAGGTACTTGGGCAGGTACATGGATAGGAAAGATTTAGAGAGATATGGGCCAAACATGGGCAAATGGGACTGGCTTAGAAGGGAACCTTGGTTGGCATGGACCAGTTGGGCTGAAGGGCCTGTTTCCGTCCAACACTATGTCCTTCTATACAGCTTAATCTGATTGTATGCTTGTTTCAATTAAACAATTAAATTTGTTTTGAGGATAAGGATGTAATGAGACCTACATGTACATCTTTAGATAATCAGATTAAAATGGTACACAATACTCTAGTTGTGGTCTCACCATGAAGCCATGTGATTGAAGGAAAATGTCTTTACTCTTGTAGTCAAACCCTCTTGCAATAAAGACCAAGAAACCATTTGCCTTCCTCACTGCCTGCTACACCTGATGTTGGTTCAAGTTCAAGTTCAAGTTTATTGTCATAGACATATATACACAGGGTTTAAATGCCATGAAAATTCACTTTTTGCAGCAGCAGCAGCACAGTACAACTCAAAGAGGTTCTATACTCCCACTGTAGATATGTAATTCTGCAAAATTACCTGTCCACATTCACACTGTTAAAGTTAAGTAGGTAATACAGTTGGCTTTCAGTGTTAAAGGACACCCACAACTCTTTGAGCATCACAATCTCTCACCGGTTAAAATAGGTGAAGTCTTTCTGTTTTCTACCGAAATAGATAATACCATAATTTTTTGCCTTGGACACCATTTGCCATGTCGTTGCCCGCTGACTTACTTTGTTTGATTCGCCTTGAGGCTTCTTTGCATCTTCATCACTACTCACGTTCCCAATCGACAAATGAGCAAATGTTACTGTTGTGACTGTGAGCAAGCCACCAGAGGCTGAAGCTGATAGATGCAAAAGGTCTTTATTCAACACAAGCTGGTCTGTGGAAGCTATTTCTTCTCTCCTGACATTCCTGACTCCTCTCCTGACTATTCAACGATGGCCTAGTACGATAAGATGGACTCTTGACCTCACAATTTACCTCTTTATAACATTTCACCTTATTGTCTGCCTGCACTGCACTTGCTCTGTAATTGTAACACTTTATTCTGCATTCTGTTATTGTTTTCTCTTGTACTACCTCAATGTAATGTTGTAATGAATTGATCTGTATGGACAGTGTGCAAGACAAGTTTTTCACTGTAGCTTGGTACATGCGACAATAATAAACCAATTTAGCAATCAACAATACAGTGATGCTTTCTACTTTTTAAACACAAGGATAACAAACAATTAACTACAGTTACAATGGCTATAATTACCTACTTAATTTTAATATTTTGAATATAGACAGGTAACTTTGCAGAATTACATATTTACAATGGGAGCACATCCCAAGTGACAGAACCCCTGGGAACATTGCAATATTGGTTGCTGGTCCAAGGGGTTCTGAGCACAAAACACTGGACACCCAAAATATACCTCTTTTGTTACAGTGTTGAAGGATGACCCCCTGGATACACAACAGCCAGGACATTAAGTGACAAAATAGACATGTCCTGAAGTGTGTATTAAGTGGCAGGGATCTGTCTTTAACAATGTGTTAATACAGAAGATGACCACTTAATGCCTTCCCCGATCTCATCATGAGGGTTACAATGAGGGCTGATTAACATGAGCATTCATTTATTGTCTTCCCTGCGTAGTTACAATGGTACAGAATCAGAATGTCCCACATCCAGTTACTGGTTTCAATGGCCTTAAGGTATTGGTGAAAATTAAATTGTTCTTTTATATTTCAAAAATAGACTTTATTGATAATAAAAATTATATATAAAGGGAGAAACAATCCCAAAAACATTTACATTCATGGTCATTACATTCAGTAGTGTAAACTTTTTTTTAAGGAAAAACAAACAAACATAGCACCATGCCATTTATGTAGCCCCCAGGGATGATACATCCTTTTCATTATTCAAGGGGCTTCCCCACCCAACTCTCCCTCTCCATGTACAGTAGTGGGAGAAGCCTATACTGTGGTCCTTCCCCACAGAGACTTAGCATTGTCTGCACCGAGTTCCAGTGCATCTCAGTGTTAGTCGGCATTATGCCCTTACGCACATCTCACTGTGCTGGAAGACCAACAAGTTTCAGGCCAACCAAAGGGCGTCCTTTACCGAGTTGATGACCTTCCAGCAGTGGTTCTTGTTTGAATTAACTAGCTGCTCCTCCTATCCCTTAACTCCAGAAGACGTCCCAAATAATCCCTGGCGATTATTTTTGGTCCGACCCGTGGGGATGCCTGATGCCGGGGCCGGACACTAGGGCCCCTCCGGATCGGAAGCCCGACCCGATGGAGCACCCGGGGCCAAGTCCCGATGCTGAGGCCCCCTAGATGCCCCCACTTACCTGCTGGGACAGACCACTCCTCTTCAGGACCTTCAGACCTCAAAGGGAACAACAATTTATCTCACAGGTCAGTTGAATCCATCCCAGGTCTTCCAGGTCTGTTCTCAAGCAGTCACTTACCTTCCAGTCCAGGCAGATCTGCTCCAGGTCTTCCAGGTCTGTCCTTAAGCAGGTGGTTCCACTCCAGGACCGACGAGTCGCAGCCGCTCACCTCGGGAGCCGGGTAAGAGGGCTGGGCTGCAGGTGAGGCTGAAACAGTGTGGGTACAGAACCCCCTTCCCCAGCATACTACCAGCTAATGTCCAGGCCATTGAGAACAAAGTTGATGAACTAAGGCGAGATTGACCTACCAAAGAGAACTGAGGGACTGCTGTGTACTATGTCTCACTGAAATGTGGCTTACACCTGCCTCACCTGGCTCTGCCATTCAACTTGAGGGCTTCTCAATCCATTGAATGGACCGTACAGTGTCCTCAGGCAAAGTTAGAGGCGGAGGGATCTACTTCTTAATCAATAACTCGTGGTGCTCAGATGTGACCAGCCGTCAGTTGTGGCAGGGGTTACACGCTATTATGGGCCACAAAACAAAGTTGGGCAGCATCGCCGACAACAGCACATCCCTTCCCAATGAGCTTAATGCATTCTATGCACGTTTTGAACAGAAGGGGATTGGTTTATCACCACCCACCCTGACAGCCTCCAATGAACCTGAACCCATGGTCACCATCGAGGACGTAAGATCAGTCTCTGGAGAGTGAATCCGTGGAAAGCACCTGGCCTTGTCCACAGATCTTGTGCTGATCAGCTGGTGGAGGTATTTGCAGACATATTTAACCTCTCCCTGCTTCAATCTGAGTTCCCATCCTGTTTTAAGAAGACCACTATCATCCCGGTACCTAAGAAAAACAAGGTAACATGCCTACCAACCGGTGGCCCTGACATCCACCATCATGAAGTGCTTCATGAGACTGGTCACGGCATGCATTAACTCCAGCCTCTTGGAAAACCTTGATCCACTGCAATTCGCCTACCGCCGAAACAGGTCTACAGTGGATGCCATCTCCCTGGCCCTACACTCATTTCTGGAGCATTTGGATGGTAAAGGCACCTATGTTAGACGATTGTTTATTGACTACAGCTCTGCCTTCAATACTATAGTTTCGAACAGATTCATCACCACACTCCGAGACCCGGGACTCAACACCTCCCTCTGTAACTGGATCCTTGACTTCCTGACCAACAGACCGCAATCAGTGAGGATAGGCAGCAATACCTCTGGCACTGTTATTCTCAACACTGGTGCTCCACAAGGCTGCATCCTCAGCCCTCTACTCTACTCCCTATATACTCATGACTGCATGGCCAGATTCTTCTCTAACTCCTTCTACAATTTTGCAGATGATGCCACTGTAGTGGGCTGTATCTCAAATAACAATGAGTCAGAGTACAGGAAGGAGATAGAGAGCTTAGTGACATGGTGTCATGACAACAACCTTTCCCTCAATGTCAGCAAAACAAAAGAGCTGGTCATTGACTTCAGGAAAGGGGGCGGTGCACATGTACCTCTCTACATCAATGGTGCTGAGATCAAGAGGGTTGAGACCTTCAAGTTCCTAGGAGTGAACATCACCAATAGCCTATCTTGGTCCAACCACGTAGATACCACGGCCAAGAAAGCTCACTAGCTCCCCTACTTCCTCAGGAGGCTAAAGAAATTTGGCATGTCCCCTTTGACACTCACCAACTTTTATTGATGCACCATAGAAAGCATCATATCTGGATGCATCACGGCTTGGTACGGCAACTGCTCTGCCCAGGACCACAAGAAACTGCAGAGGGTTGTGGACACAGTCCAGCACATCACGGAAACCAGCCTCCCCTCCATGGACTCTTGTCTATACTTCTCGCTGCCTTGGTAAAGCAGCCAGCATAATCAAAGACCCCACCCACCTGGAACATTCTCTCTTCTCCCCCCTCCCATCAGGCAGAAGATACAGGAGCCTGAGGGCACGTGCCACCAGGCTCAAGGACAGCTTCTATCCCACTGTTATAAGACTATTGAATGGTTCCCTTAAATGATAAGATGGACTCTTGACCTCACAACCTACTTTGTTGTCTGCTTGCACAGCACTTCCTCTGTAGCTGTGACACTTTACTCTGTATTCTGTTATTGTTTTTACCCTGTACTACCTCAATGCACTGTGTAATGAATTGATCTGTATGAATGGTATACAAGACAAGTTCTTCACTCTACCTCGGTATAAGTGACAATAATAAACCAATACCAAATTGTTAATATAGATTGTGAATAGTGAGGGTCCATGCACTGATCTTGGATCAGTCACCAAAGACTCTTGCAAATTTCTACAGATGTATGGTGGAGAGCATTCTGACTGGTTACATCACCGCCTGGTATGGAGGCTCCAATGCGCAGGATCGCAAGAGGCTGCAGAGGGTTGTAGACTCAGCCAGATCTATCACAGGCACAACCCTCCCCACCATCGAGGACATCTTCAAGAGGAAGTGCCTCAAGAAGGCGGCATCCATCACTAAGGACCCTCACCATCTGGGACGTGCCCTCTTCTCGTTACTACCATCGGGGAGGAGGTACAGGAGCCTGAAGACCCACACTCTGTGATTCAGGAACAGCTTCTTCCCCTCTGCCATCAGATTTCTGAACAGTCCATGAACCCATGAACACTCCCTCGTTATTCCTCTTTTGTTTATTTATTTTTGTATCTTACAGTAATTTTTATGTCTTTATGTCTTGCACTGTACTGCTGCCGCAAAACAGGAAACTTCACGACATACGTCAGTGATAATAAATCTGATTCCGATCCCACTAGTCACAATCTGACAACCTGACAAGTTCCAGAAGACTTTATGTTATATTTTGCTTATTTTTGTCGTATAAATTACTTATAATTTATGTTTATTGAGATTTATGTTAACTTATGTATGTCATGCTTGTAGTGTACTGCTACTGCAAAAAGTTAATTTACATGGCATTTACACCCTGCGTATATATGGCTATGAAAATGAATTTGAACTTGACACTGAGACTGCAGATGCTGGAATCTGGAGAAACTCGGCGTGTCAGGGAGCATCTGTGGAGGCAAAGGGATGGTCAATGTTTAGGTTGTGACCCTGCATTGGGACAAGTTGCTGTTTATTCCCAGTTTTGTACTCCGTCTGTTAACCAATTCCCAATCTACCATCATATAATATCCCCAACTCCATATACTGCAAGCTTCAACATCCTGCTTCAGAACCAGGGATGACTCGCTATCTCTCTGGCTCTGTTACAAATGAAGTGATTGATGAGGCCAAGGTGCAACTTGTGGCTCATCCACAGATGGGACAGGAGGTGTCTGAGGGGATGGGCAGGTGGGTAGTGTCTGAGATGGGGCCCATACAGACTAAATAAATAAATAGAAACACATCCCATGGGTGAGGTGCATAGACCAGGAAGTAATTGGTACATTATTGTCACATGTACTGAGGTACAATGAAAAGATTTTGTTTGCGTGCCATCCAGACAGATCATTCCATACATCAAGTATATCAAGGTAGTACAAAGGGAAATGCAAAAGCAGAATGCAGAACATAGTGTTACAGTTACAGGGAAAGTGCAGTGCAGCGAGACAAGTAAAATGCAAGGGCCACGACAAGGTGTATTGAGAGATCAAGAGTCCATCCTTATCGTATAAGGGGTCCATTCAAGAGCCTTATAGCAGTGTGATAGAAGTTGTCCATAAGCCTGGTGGCATGTGCTTTGAAGCTTTCGTACAATCTGCCCAATAGAAGGAGGGAGGATAGAGAATGTCCAGGGTGGAGGGGCGGGGGGGGGGGGGGTCCTTGATTATGTTGGCTGCTTTACCGAGGCAGCAGGAAGTGTAGACAAGAGTCAATGGAAGGGAGGCTGGTTTCCGTGATGGACTGGGGCTGTGTTCACAAATCCTCATTTTCTATCAGTCTTGGTCAGAGCAGTTGCCATACCGAGCTGTGATGCATTCGGATAGGATGCTTTCTATGGTGCAGCTGTAAAAAGAAGTAACAGTCCACTGGCAAGAAAATTGAAGGACTATTGCCAATTCATGGGGTCTGATGTGATTGTGTGTTTCATTTTAACAATAACAATTTTTTTGACATGTTTGAAACGTAATGAAATCTGCAGCCTCCCTAATTAAATACATTTGCTGCAGTCAAAGAGGTCATATGAGTAATTTATTTCATGGTTCCAGAAAGTTCTTGGGTGTGTCCCTGTGAAACAGCAAACAAGTTTTTAAAATTATTGGGTTTTATGTAGTTATTTTACTTTAAACATAAGTCGATTTCTCTTTGTCACAAACCTCAGCAGATTTATTATTAAAAGGAAACCGAAACAATTCAAGTCACCCCAGTACAAGACAATGTGCTTTCACCACAGTTTGAACACATCAGATCTCTCAGTAGAACTTACACTCCACGCCGAACAAAAAGTTTCTCAGTGTGAAAAGTTTTGGAAAACTTACTACTCTCTCCCAGACATACTGGCATAAATTTGTAATTAAAACAACTTTAGATGTAACAATTTACAGTTGGCACAAAGTATGAAGCAGATTACCTGTACAAACAGCAACTTTGCTAAGTTTCTGTGATGTTGGCAGGAATCCCTTGACTCACTGACAAAAGCATAATGTGCAGGGCTAAATCAGTCACATGGTTATAATTGAGTCATCACCACCTTTATCACAATTTGTCTACATGTGCACTTATGTATATTTGCTGTTGCAGAGAGATAGGGGTATTGCAAACAGTGTGAGTGGAAATCTAAAATTACGGAGCTATTGAAGATTAGGTAACAGTTGCTGCAGTACCATCACCATCCGGGACATGCCCTCTTCTCATTATACCATCGAGGAGGTGGTACAGGAGCCTGAAGACCCACACTCAACGATTCAGGAACAGATTTTTCCCCTCCGCCATCAGGTTTCAGGAACCCATGAACACCACCTCATTATTCCTTTTCTCCGGCACTATTTAGTTTTGTAATTTATAGTAATTTTTATGTCTTTGCACTGTATTGCTGCCGCAAAACAACAAATTTCACATCATATAAGACAGTGATAATAAACCTGATTTTGATTCTGATCTACAAATGCACTGCAGTTATTCACCTAGGCTGCTCCAACAGGCTCGGTAGTGTAGTGGTTAGCATAACGCTTTACAGTGCCAGCGACCTGGGTTCAATCCCAGCCGCTGTCTGTAAGGAGTTTGTACGTTCTCCCCGTGTCTGCGTGGGTTTCCTCTGGGTGCTCGGTTTCCTCCTACGTTCCAAAGATGTACGGGTTAGGAAGTTTTGGGCATGTTATGTTGGCACCGGAAGCGTAGCGACACTTGCGGGCTGCCCCCCAAATCACTACACAAAAAAGATGCATTTCACTGTGTGTTTCGATGTACATGTGACTAATAAAGATATCTTATCTTATCTAATTAGGGATGAGCAATAAATGCTGACTTTGTTGATGGTGCCCAGATTCTGAAACATTGTAGATAGATGAGAGGCTTCAGACTCAGAGGGTTTAGATATAAGCATTGAGAGAAGTTGGGTGCACCTGGAAGTCCGTGAGCCAATCAGCATCCATATACACAGATAATAAAATCTTGAGCAAAAAAGTGTTAAATAATCAAAATGGCAATTGGCATGGTAGTCTTCAGATGTAACAGAGTCAATAATGATTAATGTTGCCAGCTGTGGCGCAGTGGACGGGATTGGGATCATCAAGCATTATTCCCCCCACATTCCCATTAACCTGCCCCCTCCCCCCCCCCCCCCGGACTCTACCTTCACCTACACACTAGGACCAATTAACCTCCCAACCTGTTTGCCTTGGGATGCGGGATGAAACCGAAGCATTCCGGGGGCACCCACGCGGTCACAGGGAGAACATGCAAACTGCACACAGACAGCACCGGAGGTCAGGATCGAACCCGGGCCACTGGAGCTGTGAGACAGTGACTCCACTAGCTGCACCTCTGAATTGAGTACAAAGTTCTTGGCTGTCACTCTGGTGCAGTACTGAGGGAGCACTGCAGTGTCAGAGATGCAGTTAAGCATTGACCATGTGGCTGTGAATTGGGGACTGAAGTTCAAATAGCGACAGGAGGTTTCACTTCATCCAACGTTTGTGATGCATCCAGATAGGATGTTTTCTATTGATACGTTGGTGCGGGTCAAAGGGGACATGCCAAATTTCTTTAGCTTCCTCAGGAAGCAGAGGTGCTGGTGAGCTTTCTTGTGGGGAATTTACTACCACTAACCAGTCTGTCCTACATGTGACCGTTTAACGCCCAGCAAGCCACTCTGTTATAAAGCAATCACTGTAGAATTACAAGTAATCACAGGATCCTGGTGCTCTGTCAGCACCCCAGTTTCACACTTGGGAGGACAGATCCAAAAGACTGACGATTTGTTGGAGGAACTCAGCGGGTTGAACAGCATCTGTGGGAGGTAAGGAATTGTCAACGTTTCAGGTAGAAACCCTGCATCAGGACTTCCAACTTGAAACATAGATAATTCCTCTCCCTCCACAGATGCTGCTTGACCCACTGAGTTCCTTCAGCAGATTGTTTGTTGTTCCAGATTCCAGCGTCTGCCGTCTCTTGTGTCTCCAAAAAACTGACTCTGTGAAGTCTTGCAGCCCTAAAGAAAAATGCTTCATGTTCCTACAACAGCTTGAATCTCCCCAAAGAGCTTCGGGACTAGTGAAGTCTTTTCTTACTCTGGGGAATATGGTGACCATTTTGTGCAGAGGAAGATTTCACAAACAGCACTTTCAAAATGACCAGGTGATCTTTAGTGACATATACTGAAGGATAAATGTTATATTATCATAGTTATACAGCACGGAAACAGGCCCTTCAGCCCAACTGGTCCATGCCGACCAAGATTCCCATCTAAGCCTGTCCCATTTGCCCACGTTTGGCCCATATCCCTCTAAACCTTTCCTATCCATGTACCTGTACAAGTACCTTTTAAATGTTGTTAATGTGAGGTAAGATAAAATAAGATAAAAGGTCTTTATTAGTCACATGTACATCGAAACTCACAGTGAAATGCATCTTTGACAAATGCATTGTCGACAGACAGCAGCCAGAATTGAACCCAGGTCACTGGGGCAGCTCATTCCATATACTGACCACCCTCTGGGTGAAAAAGTTGCCCCTCAGGTTCCTATTAAATCTCTCCCTGCTCACCTTTAACCTATGCCCTCAAGTTCTTGATTTCCCCCAACCCTGGGAAACAGACTGTGCACATTGACCCTATCTATTCCCCTTATGATTGTATACACCTCCATTAGATCACCCCCTCATCCTCCTACACTCCAGTGAAAGTAAATCCCAACTTGCTCAACGTTTCTATAAGTCAGTCCCTCATGTCCCAGCAAAAATGTTGACCAGAGAGAATTCCCTCTGTGGATCTTTGAGAAAATGTCATGGGGCCTTTTACAAAACCAGACAGAGCAGATGATTGAGTTCCTCTGACACTACTGCACAAGATTGGAGTGGAATGTGAGCACACAGACTACTGACTCACACACATGAGTGCTTACCACGAAGCCACAGCCGTTGCTGCAGTCTGAGTCAGAAAGGGCCATGGGAACTTCCTGATGACCGTTATAACCCATTACAATTGCACGACACGCAGGGTTCAACTGTGGCTTGGTGGATAACAACCTGTCACATCTTGTTTCAGTGGTGTGTGTCTCAGTCAGAGTCAAACAGAACAGAAAGAGACCCTTTGACCCAGAGTCCATGCAGAGTTCAACACCCATTTACCCCAATCCTACACCCCGTTTTATTCTCCCCACATCCATCAACTCCCCAGATTCTACCACTCAGTTTAGTTAATTTGGCATCATATTCAGCACAGCCATTATGGGCCAAAGGGCCTGTTCCTGTGCTGAAAAGAGAGAAAAAAGAGAGAGCTATACACTTAGGGCAATTTAAAGGGGCTAATTAACCCCTCAACTCACGCATCTTGGGATGTGGGAGGAATCCAGAGCACCCGGGGGAAGTCTACACAGTCACAGTGAGAACGTACAAATTCTGCACAGGTTGCGCTAGAGGTCAGGATCGAACCTGCATAGCTGGAGTTGTGAGGCAGTAACTCCTCCTGCAGTGCCACTGTGCTGTCCTAGTCTCAGCCCTCTAACCTCACGGTCTGGTGTCATAACTGCAAGCTTTATGAAATGAAATCTCCCCTCATTAACTGTCCATTAATAAATGACTCCATTCCCCATGCCCTCCCCTCCTCCCACCAATGTGGCTGATGGTCAACCTTCCAGGACACTATAATACAAGAGAAACAAAGGACTGCAGATGCTGGAATCTAGATGAAAAGCACGATGATGCTGGAGGAACTCAGCAGACCAGGCAGCATCCGTGGAGAAAAGCAGGCGGTCAATGTTTCGGGTCAGGACCCTTCTTCAGGACTGAAGATAGGAAAAGGGGAAGCCCGATATATAGGAGGGAAAAGCAGAGCAGTGATAGGTGGACAAAAGAGGGGAGGCGGGTGGGCACAGGGTGGTGATAGGTAGATGCAGGTAAGAGATAGTGATGGGCAGGTGTGGGGGAGGAGGGGAGAGCAGATCCACCGGGGGATGGGTGAAAGGTAAGGAGAGAGAGGGAAAAAGAGGTAGAAAAGAAGGGATAGGCTAAAAGGGAAGAAGTGAAGCATGGTGGGGGGGGGGGGTGTTGTGGGGAAGGGTGGTGGGGATTACCTTAAGTGGGAGAATTCAATGTTCGTGCCGTTAGGCTGCAAGGTTCCAAGACAGAAAATGAGGTGTTGTCCCTCCAATTTGCACTTGGAATTCTCCTGGCAGTGGAGGAGGCCGAGGACTGACATATCGGTGATAGTGTGGGAGGGGGAGTTGAAGTGACCGGCAACGGGGAGATGCAGATCACCATTTTTTCATCTAGATTCTAGCATCTGCAGTCATCGCGAACGATGCTCAAGGTTAAACAGAATGCTCAAGTTGAACACATAATTAACCATCTAAGCTGCATCAAAGCAGTTTCTTTACACACCTACTACTTTCACCATCTTATACACCTGTTTTCTTTTCTGATATCAACCAGACTCTTGGTCACACCTCCTTGGGTCCCTTCCTAATGAGCTGCCTTGCCTGGTCCCAGCAGATGTTGGAAAATCAGATGGTTCTGGTCCAAGTAAACCCTCTAAGCTGAAAGACAAAAAAACTGCAGAAGCTAGAGATCTAAAATACATGCAGAAAATGCTGGAAGTACTTAGGTCAGGCTGCAGGAAGACAAACAGAGCGAACATTTCAGGTTGAAGATCCTTCATCAGAACTGGGAAGGAGACAGAAGCGGATTGTGGGGGAGGGGGATGTCTTTGGTGGGGTAAAATCAGAGTGACCCTCTAAACTCATTTCCCAACACCTGCTGCATTCAAACACTACAGTGTATCAGCGCATGGACCTTGGAAACTCCAGATTGTTAAAGGATCAAATCTAACGGCTTTCCCCCAACCTCTGCCACTGAGAAGGAAAGGGCAGCAGATAGAGAAGAACATCAGCCGCTGCACATTCCACACCAATCATCTGCCATTGCTTCATTGCTGCTCTATCTTAGTTAGAAAGTTTATGGGACGTTCGCTTTCATAAATCGTGGGATCGAGTTTAAGAGTCGCGAGGTAATGATGCAGCTCTACAAAACTCTGGTTAGACCACACTTGGAGTACTGTGTCCAGTTCTGGTCGTCTCATTATAGGAAGGATGTGGAGGTGTTGGAAAGGGTGCAGAGGAGATTTACCAGGGTGCTGCCTGGTTTAGAGAGTATGGATTATAAGGAGAGACAAAGGGAGCTGGGGCTTTACTCTTTGGAGAGAGGGAGGATGAGAGGAGACATGATAGAAGTGTACAAAATATTAAGAGGAATAGATAGAGTGGACAGCCAGTGCCTCTTTCCCAGGGCACCAATGCTCAATACAAGAGGGCATGGCTTTAAAGTAATGGGTGGGAATTTCAAGGGAGATATCAGAGGGAGGTTTTTCACCCAGAGAGTGGTTGGTGCATGGAATGTGCTGACTGGGGCGGTGGTGGAGGCAGGTACATTGGTCAAATTCAAGAGATTACTAGATAAGCATATGGAGGAATTTAAAATAGGGGGATAAGTGGGAGGAAGGGGTTAGATAGTCTTAGGCAAGGTTTAAAGTTCAGCACAACATTGTGGGCCGAAGGGCCTGTATTGTGCTGTACTGTTCTATGATTCTATGATATCCAGAAACTCCCTGATAAACAGTACTGTGGGAGCACCTTCACCACACCAACTGCAGCAGTTCAAAGCAGCCACCACCACCTCCTCGAGGGCAATTAGGGATGGACAATAAATGCTGGCCTTTGCCAGTGATTCCCACATTGCATAAATGGATCAATAAGGATCTGTCCACTGTGACTTCCAGATCCCAGTCCTAATCTTGACCTCTTAACCTACATCGTCATGGCCCTTGCACCTCAATGTACTGATGTATGAAATGATCTGTCTGGATAGCACACAAACAAAAGCTTTTCACTGTATCTCGGTGCATGTGACAATAATAAACCAATTACCAATCTAGAAATATAGATCCGTTACAGATAGGGGCGATATATAAATAGCAGATGGAGTTCAATGCCGGCAAGCGTGAGGTGTTGCACTTTAGGAAGTGAAATGAAAGGAGAAAATATACAGTTATGGGTAGGCCCCTTAACCGCGTTGATGTACAGAGAGATCTTGGGGTCCAAGTCCATAGCTCACTGAAAGTGGCCACACAAGTAGGTAGGATGGTAAAGAAGGCACATGGCATGCTTGCCTTCATAGGTCAGGGCATTGAGTGTAACAGTCAGGAAGCCATGTTGCAGCTGTGTATAACTTTGGTTAGGCCGCACTTGGAGTATTGTGCGCAGTTCTGGTCGCCCCATTACAGGAAGGGTGTAGAGGTTTTAGAGAAGGTGCAGAAGAGGTTCACCAAGATGCTGCCTGGATTAGAGGGTACAAGCTATAAGTAGAGGCTGGACAAAGTTTGGTTGTTTTCTCTGGAGAGTTAGATGCTGATTGGAGATCTGATAGAGGTTTATAAAATGGTGAGAGGTTCAGATAGTCAGAATTTTTTTCCCAGGGTAGAAATGTCAAATACTGGAAGACATGCATTTCAGGTGAGAGCAAGTTGAAAGGAGATGTGAGGGGCAAGTTTTTTTTAAACACGCAGAGACCGGTGGGTGCCTGGAATGGGTGACCAGGGGAGGTGGTGGGAGCAGATACGACAGTGGCATTTAAGAGGCTGTTAGACAGGCACATGAATAAGCAGGGACTGGAGGGATGTGGATCATGTGCAGGCAGAAGGGATTTGGGTTAATTCGGCATTGTGTTCAGTGCAGACATGGTGAGCTGAAGGGCCTGTTCCTGACCTGTACTGTTCGATGTTCTATGTTCTATGTTCTATGTTCTATCTTTCTATTTTCCCAGAAATCCTTAAAGTCCCTTGATGTAATTTGTGGCCTCTGCACTAATCTCCATTGGATTGCATCTGCTCAACTCACATAACAGATCACACACCCGTACTTTGTGCCTTCACATCCCACCACACCTTCCAACGTCTTGGCACCATCCAGGTAGTGACCCACGACCAACCCCAACACCCAACCGCCTCCCTCCTACCAAATGATTTGTGAAACTGCTGGAATTCCACTCCTGCAGAGCTCCACCCAACTGTCCCGGCAATCCTGACACCGTATCCTCAACAAATCTCTGCTTTCAACAGCCTAGTCCTATTTCATCCCATACCACCAGGTTCAGGAACAGCTACTTCCCTTCAACCATCAGGTTCTTGAACCAACATGCACACCCCTAACCCCACCTCAGCAACGGAACACTACGAACCACCTCTTGCACTACCACGGACTTGTCTCTGATTGTGGATTTTTTGCACTAATGTTTTGCACAGTTTTTTTCCTCCACTGTCTTCTATAATTTACATATAATTTATGCTTAATTTATGTTCTGTGTTGTCTGAATCCATGTGCCTGTGATACTGCTGCAAGCAAGTTTTTTGTTGAATCAGAATCAGGTTTATTATCACTGACTTATATGACGTGAAATTTGTTGTTTTGCTGCAGCAGTGCAGTGCAAGACGTAAAAAACTATAAATTACAAAATAAATAGTACTTGTACCTCACCGTACTTGTGCACTTGACAATAAACCTGACTTGACTGATAAAAAACTTTACCGAAAGCCAGTTAAGCAAAATCTATTTTCTCTCTCATTTCTCAAGTAGTTTATCAGAAAATTGGTCTGGGCACTACCACATTGTCTAAGATAGCTTGGATGCCAGTCACACCACCTCCAAGTTCAAGTTCATATCATGCAATTTAAGTACAAAAGTCTAGGCTGCTACTGCAGTGCATTGGTACATCCTGGGAAGAAGATGGAGACATGAGAGACTGCAGATGCTGAGACCTGGAGCAAAAATCAAACCGGAGGAACTCAGCAGGACTGTGGGGGCAGAGGGATGGTCAACCTTTTGGGTCGGGACCCGGCATCAGGACTGAGAGTTGGGGGGGGGGGAGGGGGGAGGGTATCCAGTATAAGGAACTGAGGGGGAGGCAGGAGCTGGCAGGTGATAGGTGGATCCAGGTGAGGAGGGGGACGATGGAGTCAGGTAGGTGTGGGAAAGGTGGAGGTAGAGGCAGAGGGAGGGAGGGAGGTGGAGACAACAAAGGGCTGAAGACCATGGAGTCTGATAAGGAAGGAAGGTCATGAGTGGAACCAGATAAGGGAGGGATGGAGGGTAAAAGGGGAACAGGCTGTGTGGGTGGTGGGTGGTGGGTGGTGGGGGTGGTGTGGTGGTGGTGGTGGGGGGG
The DNA here is from genome assembly GCF_009764475.1 of Pristis pectinata. Lineage (NCBI taxonomy): Eukaryota > Metazoa > Chordata > Chondrichthyes > Rhinopristiformes > Pristidae > Pristis > Pristis pectinata. Next base: position 47,923,783 of record NC_067419.1, on the reverse strand, counting down.
TGGTGGTTGGTCGTGGGTGGTGGGTAGTGTGGGTGGTGGGTGGTTGGTGGGGGGTGGTGTGGTGGGTGGTGGTGGGGGTGGTGGGTGGTTGGTCATGGGTGGTGGTAGTGTGGGTGGTGGGTGGTGGGTGGTTGGTGGGGGTGGTGTGGTGGGTGGTGGGTGGTGGTGGGGGTGGGGTGGTTGGTCGTGGGTGGTGGGTGGTGTGGGAGGTGGGTGGTGGGTGGTGGTGGGGGTGGTGGGTGGTTGGTCGTGGGTGGTGGGTAGTGTGGGTGGTGGGTGGTGGGTGGTTGGTGGGGGGTGGTGTGGGTGGGTGGGTGGTGGGGGTGGTGGGTGGTTGGTCGTGGGTGGTGGGTAGTGTGGGTGGTGGGTGGTTGGTGGGGGGTGGTGGTGTGGGTGGTGGGTGGTGGTGGGGTGGTGGGTGGTTGGTCGTGGGTGGTGGGTAGTGTGGGTGGTGGGTGGGGGGTGGTGTGGTGGGTGGTGGGTGGTTGGTCGTGGGTGGTGGGTGGTGTGGGAGGTGGGTGGTGGGTGGTGGGGTGGTGGGGGTGGTGGGTGGTTGGTCGTGGGTGGTGGGTAGTGTGGGTGGTGGGTGGTGGGTGGTTGGTGGGGGGTGGTGTGGTGGGTGGTGGGTAGTGGTGGGGGTGGTGGGTGGTTGGTCGTGGGTGGTGGGTGGTGTGGGAGGTGGGTGGTGGGGGGTGGTGTGGTGGTGGGTGGGTGGTTGGTGGTGTGGGTGGTGGGTGGTTGGTCGTGGGGGGTGGGTGGGTGGGAGGTGGGTGGTGGGTGGTGGGTGGTGGTGTGGGTGGTGGGTGGTTGGTCGTGGTGGGGGTGTGTGGGAGGTGGGTGGTGGGGGGTTGTGGGTGGTTGGTCGTGGGTGGTGGGTGGTGTGGGAGGTGGGTGGTGGGTGGTGGGTGGTGGTGTGGGTGGTGGGTGGTTGGTCGTGGGTGGTGGGTGGTGTGGGAGGTGGGTGGTGGGGGGTTGTGGGTGGTTGGTCGTGGGTGGTGGGTGTGGGTGGTGGGGGTGGGTGGTGGGAGAGGGAAAAGAAGTCACATTCTAGTGGAGACAGAGACTGCAGATACTGGAATCTGGAGCATAGACAGAATGGGTTGGGTTACAGGGTAGCAGTGGGAGGAGGCAGTGTGGTGGAGTTTAAGAGGCTTTTAGACAGACATGAATATGAAGGGAATGGAGGGATGTGGATGATACACAGGAGGAGGACATTTAGTATAAATGGGCAAGAAGATCGGCACAACCGTGGGCCGAATGGCCTGTCTAGTGCTGTACTGTTCTATGTTCTAAAATAACAAATTTCACATCATATAAGTCAGTGATAATAAATCTGATTCTGAATATTCTGGGTTACCAAATTACCAATAATACCAACAATAGCTGCACAACCATTTTCTTTAGAACAAGAAAATGAGAGCACACAGGACATAATTCTCCTTGGGCTGGTGCTTGTTTAGAGGTTTGTATTACCTTGCGATTTTGTTGCTACACAGAGGCCATGCTTTAGTCGTGATGATAGGGCTCCTGCTCAATGATCAACAAATATTGTTCCATATTCTGTGGTCCTATTAAAGTTCAAGGTTAATAGATTACCAGTTAAGGCAGTTTCTATGACAATTTGGAAGGTGCCTTATTAACAGCTGTATTTATTAATAGCATGGGAAGATTATTCACTGCTCAGGTCAGCAGGGTTCAAAGGTTCTCAATAATCCAACATGTAAGCCATGCCTTCAATAGAACAAGAGAGAAAGTTCCTCACTCAGGAGAAAGTGGCCTGGAATTCATTATAGAATTTGCAAAGCTGACCAAACAGGCACCCCAGAAAATGGTTTCCAGAAAGCCTTTGCAAGGAGAGAAAGGCTTGGGAAACAGATTCTGGAGCGTGAGGCTGAAGAACAAAATCTTGCACTTAATGGATTTCACAACCTCATGATCACACTTTGCAGCCAATGATACACTTTCAAAGCATAGTCACTGGTTCCAGCAATTATCACAAAGGAAGCTCTGACAAATAGCCATTGAGATAATTAAGTGCAGGTCAAGTTCATCGTCTAGGCAAAAATACCCAGGGTATAAATGCCATGAAAATTAGCTTTTTACAGCAGCACCATTGTAGATTACAAACATAAGTTAACATAAACAAATTAACATAAATTATACATAATTTACACAACAAAATAAACAAAACAACACTAGTGCAAGTTGAAAGAGAGAGAAAAGAACCATGGTCTGCGGTAGTGTTAGAGTTTCTTCAGTCGGCTCACGAACCTGACGGCAGTGGGGAAGAAGCTGTTGTTGAACATTAGGGTGTGGGTTTTCAGGCTCCTGGACCTCCTGCCTGATAGATAATCCATCGATTGAGGATTAAACATGAAGGTACAAAGATAGCAAGGGTCAACAGGTTGTGAGGACACAAAGAATCCACAAAAGGATATAGGTGGTTTGAATAAGCAGGTCAGACGTTGCCAGATGGGGTCGGATGTGGGAAAATGTGAGATTAGCCACTTTGGAATGAAAAATGAAAAAGCAAATTGCTACTTAAATAGAGTAAGACCACAGTGTTGTGGTACAAAGGGATCTGAGTGTATCTCCCATGCAAGGATATGACTGCACCGGAAAGAGTGCAGAGGAGATTCACTGGGATGTTGACTAGGTTGGAGGACTTTAGTAATGGGGAGAGATTGGAGAGGCTAGGCTTGTTTTCCCTGAAGCAGAGGCGGCTGAGGGCTGACCTGATAGAGGTACATGAGATCATGAGAAGCATCTTTTTCCTATGGTAGGGGGTATCATAAATAAGAGGGCACAGGTTAAAGGTGAGAAGAAGGAGCTTTAAAGGGGTTCTGAGTGGCAAGTTCTTTACCCAGGGAGAGGTTGATATCTGGAACTTGCTGCCAGAGGAGACACAACCATTATGTTTAAGAGGCATTTAGATAGGCAAGGTATAGAAGGCATCTTGGTCAGCATGGACCAGTAGGACCGAACTTTATGATATGGTCCTAGTGCGGAAATGGGATTAATGTAAATGGGCAAAGAGGTCAGCACAGATGTGGTGGGCCGAAGGGCCTATTTATATTCCTACTACGACTCTCTGCTTTTGATTCTATATCAGAGGCTGAATCCACTGTGTGCAAAACACTTGATCCAATAAACAACAAATTCTATATCCTACTCATTGTAAAATGACTCATTTATCATCGGTAGGTTCAGACTTTCCTTTGGTGCATTTGCAGTTCAGGGACTGGCAAAGTGACATGGTTCATTGACCAGCTTTTATCACCTTGGCTACTTCTGTCTGGAGATCTTTATGGTAAGGTTTAAAAGGAAAGGTCAAAGTCAAGTTTATTGTCATATGCACAAGTACATGAATGGAAAAGGTGCAACATTTTATAGACTCTGAGCAGCAAGAATAATTGGAGATAATCTCATGAAGACTATATTAAAGAGTTGTCAGTATATTGGTATTGGTTTATTATTGTCACTTGTACTGAGGTACAGTGGAAAAACTTGTCTTGCATATCGATCGTAAAGATCAAAGATAATTATATCATTATCAACTGTTGATTCATAATTAACACACCATGCCATGCTCCTATGCCTTGAGTATATTTTTATTTCTGAATGTCACTAGCAGGCCAGCATTTATCAGTCAAACCTAGTCGTCTTTTGAGCTCGAGGCCTCTTGAACTGTTGCAGTGCTTCTGGTGAGAGGTTCCATGGAGCTGGGAGCCAGTGAAATATTTTCAAAGTAGAGATATTAGAACCTGTAGATGGTGGTAGAGCTCACAGGTTTGGGAAATGCTGTCAGAATAGTCTAGGCAAGTGACTGCAATGCACTTTGTAGATGGTACACAATGCAGTTATTAAATAAAATGGCATGGATTAACATAACAGAAACTGGCCTGAATGTTAAGCATGGGTGGTTAGACTCTTTCATAGGAGATGTCATTGATTGGCACTTCTGTGACGTGAATGTTACTTGCCACTTATCAGCCTATGCTGAATGTTGTCTATGCACGCAGGTCCATGTTGTCCATGGGCTACCACATTTACCGAGGAATGGACTGAAACTAAGATACAAGACAAGATATTTACTTATTAGTCACAGGTACATCGAAACACACAGTGAAATGCGTCTTTTTGCGTACTGAGAATGTGCTGGAGGCAGTCCGCAAGTGTCGCCACACTTCTGGCGCCAACATAGCATGCCCACAACTTCCTAATCTCTATGTCTTGGGAACGTGGGAGGTAACTGGAGCACCTGGAGGAAACCCACGCAGACACGGGGAAAACGTACAAACTCCTTACAGACAGCAGCGGGAATTGAATCTGGGTCTCTGGCGCTGTAATAGCGTTATGCTAACCGCTACACTACCGTGCCACATCCATGCTTTTGATCTTGTGATGGAAGAAAACATCATTGATGAAGCACTAAAGGCAGTGCTGCCTTGAATATTGTGTAGGATGTTGGTGTTAGTTAAGAAAAGGTGAAGTTTTCATAAATGGAGTGCCGTAAGGATTCACCAGACTAATTCCAGGGATGGGATGTTTGCTATATCAGGAGAAATTGAGTAACTGGGACAGTATTCTTTCGAATTTGGAAGAATGGTCCCGACAGTGTACCTGGCAGGGTACTGAAAATCTCTGCTGACCAACTGGCTGGAATGTTCAAGACATCTTCACCCTATCACTGCTGCAGTGGGAGGTTCCCACCTGCTTCAAAAGGGCAGCAATCATACCGGTGCCCAAGAAGAGCAGGGTGAGCTGCCTCAATGACTATTGCCCAGTGATAAAGTGCTTTGAGAGGTTGGTCATGACTCCTACCCGAACAAGGACCTGGACCCACCGCAATTTGCCTACCACCACTACAGGTCTACAGCAGATGCAATCTCACTGGCTCTCCACTCAGCTTTGGAGCACCTAGACAACAGCAAAACATACATCAGGCTGCTGTTTATCAATTACAGCTCGGTGTTCAACATCATCATCCCCCTCAGTACGAACCAACAAGCTTCAAAACCTGGGCCTCTGTACCTCCCTCTGCAACTGGATCCTCAATTTCCTTATCGGGAGACAAGTCAGTGCGGATCAGTAAGTAACATCTCCTCCTCGCTGACAATCAACACAGGCGCACCTCAAGGATGTGTGCTTAGCCCACTGCTCTACTCTCTCTACACTCATGACTGTGTGGCTAGACACAGCTCAAACACCATATTCACCGATGACACCACTGTTGTTGGCAGGATCTCAGATAGCGATGAGGAGGTGTACAGGAGTGAGGTAGATCGGCTGGTTGAGTGGTGTCACAACAACAACCTCGCACTCAACTTCAGCAAGACCAAGGAATTGATTGTGGACTTCAGAAAGGGGAGAACACACACCAGTCTTCATTGAGGTGTCAGCGGCTGAAAGGGTGAGCAGCTTCAAGTTCCTGGGCGTCAACATCCCTGAAGATCTATCTTGGGCCCAACACATTGATGCAATCATGAAGAAGGCACACCAATGGCTCTACTTCATTAGGGGTTTTAGGAGATTCGGTATGCCCACCAAAGACTCTTGCAAATTTCGACAGATGTAGGTGGAGAGCATTCTGACTGGTTGCATCACCGCCTGGTACGGAGGCTCCAATGTGCAAAATCGAAAAGAGGCTGCAGAGGGTTGTAGACTCAGCCAGCTCCATCATGGCACAACCCTCCCCACCATCGAGGACATCTTTAAGAGGCGGTGCCTCAAGAAGGTGGCATTCATCATTAAAGACCCTCACCACCCAGGACATGCCCTCTTCAAGTTACTACCATCAGGGAGGAGGTACAGGAGCCTGAAGACCCACACTTAACATTTTTGGAACAGTTTCTTCCCCTCCGCCATCAGATTTCTGAACGGTCCATGAACCCATGAACACTACCTCGTTATTCATCTTTTGCACTAGTTATTTTGTAACTTATAGAACAGTACAGCACAGCACAGGCCTTCAGCCCATGATGTCTGTGCTGACCATGATGCCAATTCAAACTAATCCCATCTGCCTGCACATGCCCTATATCCCTCCATCCCCTGCCTGTTCCTTTTGTCCTTAGATCTACAACAGGTATCACCCAATAATACAGTATAATTAAAATTCAAGACAGACCACTTTGGCTGGTGCCCTTAACAAAATTACTCATGAGGGCACTGTAGTTCAGAAATAAAATTCACAAAGTAAAGTTTCGAAGATGTGATCCTTTCTATCATGAGAACTGTGGGAGAATGCAAGTACCTCTATCACCTTTAACAATCCAAGCCCTTATTCCTTTAAAAGATTTTAAATGCCAGTTTATAAGGATTAAAAAAATTGAGCATAAGAGAATAAAAAGGTCCTGACCTGAAACGTTGACTGCCTGCTTTTCTCCATGGATGCTGCCTGGCCTGCTGAGTTCCTCCAGCATCGTCGCATTTTTTATGCCTTGAAGTACACTTAATTATTTGACTAAGGAAAATAAAAAAAAATACAGATTCACACAGCACGGAAACAGGCCCTTCAGCCCAACTCGCCTTCCTGAGCTACTCCCCTTTGCCTGTGTTTGGCTCATATCCATCTAAACATTACCTATCCCTGAACCTGTCCAAGTGCATTTTCAATTTTATAATTGTCCCCACCTCTACAGCTTCCTCTGGCAGCTCGTTCCATATGCCCACCACCCTCTGTGTGAAAAACTTGCCCCTCAGGTTTCCTTTAAGTCTTTCCCCTCTCACCTTAAACCTGTGCTCTCTAATTTTAAAACTCCTTATCCTAGGAAAAAAGACCATGCCAATCCACCCTTAATGTGCCCAAGTGTAGACTTAGAACCTTGGAATCTCTAGCGCAGCAATTGGATGCTACATTGGGACAACCTCTCAGGTGATTCCTAGGCCCAAGATGGGCTGAATTGCCTTCCTGGTGTATGATTGTGTTTGGGGTTGGAATTTATTCTCAGGCAAAGAGAAGTTGATGGGCTTTATACTCTTGCTTCTGAAATTCCATTCCATTGAAGTTTGTTCAAAGAACTGTGAACATAGCCCAGTCCATCACGAAAACCAGCCTCCTCTCCACTAACTCCATCTACACTTTCCAACTCCCTCAGGAAAACAGCCAACATAGAGTCATAGAGCACTGCAGAACAGAAACAGGCTTTTCAGCCCTTCTAGTCCATGCTGGCCTGTTTTTCTGCCTAGTCTGATCTATCTGCACCCAGACCATAGCCCTCCATACCCATCCCATCCATGTACCTATCCAAACTTCTCTTAAATGTTACAACTGAACCCGCATCCATCACTTCCGCTGGCAGCTCGTTCCACACTCGCACCACCCTCTGAGTGAAGAAGTTTCCCCTCAGATTCCCCTTAAATATTTCACCTTTCACCCTAAACCTATGACCTCTAGTTCTAGTCTCACCCAACCCAGGGGGAAAAAGCCTGCATGCATTCACCCTATCTATACCCCTCATAATCAGAGACCCCTCCCACCCCAGACATTCTCTCTTCTCCCCATTGGGCAGAAGATACAAAAGCTTGAAAATACTCACCATCAGACTCAAGGTCAGCTTCTATCCCGCTGTTATCAGACTCTTGAACAGACCTCTTATACGATAAGGATGAACTTGATCTCTCAGTCTACCTCGTTGTGGCCCTTGCACTTAATTTGTCTACCTAGACCGCACTTTTTCTTTAATGACAACTGTAACACTATATTCTGCATTCTGTTATTGCCTTTCCCTTTGTACTACCTCGATGTACTGATGTTTTGGAATGATGTGTATGGATGGCACACAAAACTACGCTTTTCCACTGCGTATCAGTACATGTGACAATAATAAACCAATTACCTTGCACATTCAGTTCTCAGGAAGGCCTAAGTGCTACAGAGAGCATCAGTTATTTTATGCACCAAATAACTTGAGTTGGGAACAAAAGCAATCTGAATATTGTAGACACTTAGTACAGGAGAGGCCATTCAGCCCAACATGTCTATGCCAGGCAAAAAAGTGAGTTTGGGTAACTCAGTTCCAACACTAGAAGTCACTCCCAACTACTGCTTAATGTGCTGAGGGTTTCTACTTAATCCTTACAGAGAATAAGTTCTAATACTCTTCAAATTAAATTATTTTCATCAAATACTGCTAACAACTACCTTAAATCAATGCTCCCCAGTTACTGACCTCCGAGGGGTAATACATGCTTCCTGTCCAGCCCTCTTGTAATCTTATACACTTCAAACTCCTGCATTCCAAAGAAAAAACTGTCAGCAACAAAAGACATATTAATTAATGATAAACTAATTAATAATAACAAGCAGTTTAAAGAGTTCAATTGACCCTTACCAAGTGAACTAAAGGCAGTAGACTCCACTGCAACTTCTTGTAACAAGAACCATTCCACAAGGGGTGGAGTGCCCCTTGCTGGGTTTGAGTCATTGTAACTTTACATGACCCTACATGCAGGCTCGATATTTACTGTTCAAGCAGTTACAGTTAATAAAACAGGCAGATGGGAACCGCAGCCACTGCCAAGAAAATATGACACAATTCTGGCTTAAAGGAATTGGAAGTTGCTTACACAAGACACAGAATGTGGAACTCTCTGGTGTAAACTGTCCTTGAAGCAGAATTCTTAAATTATTGAAAAAGAAAATTAGCATAGTTGGTTAAAATAATGGAAAATTGAAGGAATGTATGAGAATGGGGGATGAGTGAGCGGGAATACTAAATCCTCCGGGAAGCGGGAGAAGACTAGGTTGGAGATTACAGCAAATGCAGTGTGAGTGGAAGATTTGGATGACATGAGGCTTTGGGTATAAGTCAAACAATGGGCTGAACATTGTCAGCCAGGTTCATTGCTTAAATATTTTATTGCATATTAGAGGACTATCAGTGAGTTGTACTTATTTGCCGACTCATTTTTGGGCTTATCACATAAGATTTCTTCATTAGTCACACGTACATCAAAACACACAGTGAAATGCATCTTTCGTGTCGAGTGTTCTGGGGGCAGCCCGCAAGTGTCGCCACGCTTCTGGCACCAACATAGCACGCCCACAACTTCCTAACCCGTATGTCTTTGGAATGTGGGAGGAAACCGGAGCACCCGGGGGAAACCCACACAGACACGGGGAGAACGTACAAACTCCTTACAGACTGTGACAGGAATTGAACCCGGGACACTGGCGCTGTAATAGCTTTATGCTAACCGCTACACTACCGTGCCTGCCTTCAGTGTGCCTGGCTTCGGTGGCAGGGCCAGCATTTATTGTCCATCCCTAGCTACACTTGTAAAGTTGGCGGTGAGCCACCTTCTTGAACTGCTGCAGTCCTGGTGAAGGTGTTCCCACTGTGCTGTTGGGGAGGGAGTTCCAGGAGTCAGACCCAGTGAAGGAGAAGGAATGGTGATGTACTTCCAGGTGAGGATGGCAGAGGGGAATCTTCACCTCCCTCCATTTGTCCTGGGCAGCAGAGGTGATAGGTTTCAGAGGTATTGGGTAGTCTGGGCAAGTAGCTTTGTAATTGGTGGACACTGTGAGCTAATGGTAGAGTGAATGAATACTTTGACTGGTTGATGAGGTGCCAATCAGGCTGGCTGCTTTGTCCTGGATGGGTTTGAGCTTTTTATGTGTTGCTGAAACTGCACATCCAGGAGGTGGATGGCATTCTATCACACTCCTGGCTTGTGCTGTTGATGGTGGTAAGGCTGAAGTGAACTGAATTGACGGAGATCTCAGGAAGGAGCAGAGATGGGTCATTTCTCAGCACTTCTTGCTGACCACAGTTGCAAATGCTTCAGCCTTGTCTTCAGCACACACAGACTGGGCCCAGCCATTGATGAGGATTGTTCTCGGAGCCTCCTCTTCCTCTTCGCCACCCGCTTGTTCACCAGCTTCCACAACCAGGTGTGGTAGGGCTTCAGAGGTTTGATCAGAAGCATTCGTCGTGTGATCACGTTATTATGTCTATTGCACTGCTTCTCCTGCTTAACACACATGTGGTCCTGCGCTCCAGCATCACAAAACTGTCATCTCATTATTAAAGAATAGAAGCAGAAAATGCTGGAAACATTCAGCAGGTTAGACTGCATCTGTGGAGAGAGAACTGGAGTTAAAGTTCTGATGAATGTTCTTTTAATGAAACATTAACTTTGCTTCTCTAAATTGCTATATTGGTAAATTGGTTGATTATTGTCACGTACTGAGGTACAGTGAAAAACCTGTCTGGCGTACCGTTCATACAGATCAATCGATCTATTGAACGGTTCCCTCATACGATGAGATGGACTCTTGACCTTAAAATCTACCTTGTTATGACCTTGCACCTTATCGTCTACCTGCACTGCACTTTACTCTGTAGCTGTGACACTTTACTCTGCATTCTGTTATTGGTTTTACCCTGTACTACCTCAATGCACTGTGTAATGAATTGATCTGTACGAATGGTATGCAGGACAAGTTTTTCACTGTACCTCGGTACGTGACAATAATCAACCAATACCAATACCAATTCATTACACGGTACATTGAGGTAGTACAAGGCGAAACAATAACAGAATGCAGAATAAAGTGTTACAGTTACAGAGAAAGTGCAGTGCAGGCAGACAATAAGGTGTAAGGTCATAACGAGGTAGATTGTGAGGTCAAGAGTCCATTTTATTGTACTAGGGAACTGTTCAATAGTCTTATAACAGTGAGATAGAAGGTGTCCTTGAGCGTGGTGGTACGGGCTTTCAAGCTTTTTCATCTTCTGCCCAATGGGAGGAGAAGAAGGGAGAATGTCTGGGGTGGGTGGGGTCTTTGACTATGTACACAGATTCTCTGTACACAGATGCTGCCTGACTTGCTGAACATTTCCAACATTTTCTGTTTTGATTTCCAGCATCTGCAGGTCAAATAGGTTCATCCCTGGTGTTGGTTCAGTCACTACAGGCCGCGGACTAGGTCTGGCAGTTCTGTCTTTCAGTCCAGTGAGTGCTGGTGCCACTAAACTATTCTTGGTGACGGACACTGAAAAAACCCTACCCAGAGTACGTCTAGTACCCTTTCTGCTCCCATTGAGTCTTCCAAGTGTTGTTTAGTTATATCACTATTCACTTCCTGTACTTGGTAGTAGAGCCAGTGAAAGAGAAGTCCCTGGAGCCCTAAAACTGGCTGGTGAGTCCCTCAGCAACTGTCCATCGTCGCTCCATCTGCCGCAACAGCCAGGACCTCCCGGTGGCCACCCACTTCAATTCCACATCCCACTCCCTCACTGACATGTCTGGCCACGGCCTCCTCTACTGCCACGTCGAGGCCAGATGCAGGTTGGAGGAACAACACCTCATATTCCGCCTTGGGAGTCTCCAACCTGACGGCCTCAACATCGATTTCTCGAACTTCCGGTAACCCCTCCCCTTCCTTTTCTTCCCCTCCACCCCCCCCACCAATCCTTTGTCTTCCCTTATTCCTGTGGCTCCCTTTCCCCGTCTTGATGACCTGCCCATCTCCTCTCCTCCCCTCCCCTCCCCCATCCTTCATTCCATGATCCACTGCCCTCTCCTACTGGATTCCTTCTTCTTCAGCCCGTTGCCTCTCCTACCTGTCACCTCTCAGCTTATTACATCTTCTCCCCCCTCCCTCACCTGGACTCACCTATCACCTGGACTCACCTCTCCCCTACCTGCGTGTGCTCCGCCCCCTCCCCCCACCTTCTTATTCTGGCTTCTGCCCTCTTCCTTTCCAGTCCTGATGAAGCATGTCAACACGGAACATTGACTGCTTATTTCCCTTCACGGATGCTGCCTGACCTGCCGAGTTCCTGCAGCATTTTGTGTGTTGCTCCAGATTCCAGCATCTGCAGAATCTCTTGTGTGTCCAGTAAGTTATGGCAGGTTTAATAACGTGCCCCTAGCGTAAAATCCAGCAATACCCCCACTTCATTACCCCATTATAGGAAGGATGTGGAGACTTTGGAGAGAGTGCAGAGGAGGTTTACCAGGATGCTGCCTGGTTTGGAGGAAGTGCTATGAGGAGAGGTTGGACAAACTTGTGTGGTTTTCTCTCGAGCGGCAGAGGCTGAGGGAGACATGAGAGAAGTTTATAAAATTATGCGAGGTATAGATAGACGGCCAGTATCTTTTTCTCAGGATTGAAATGTCTAGTGCGTGAGGGCTTGTATTTAAGGTGAAAGGGGGTAAGTACAAAGGAGATGTGCGGGGGCAAGATTTTTACACAGAGAGTGGTGAGTGCCTGGAATGCGCTGCCAGGGGTGGTGGTGGAGGCAGATAACATTGGAGTGTTCAGGAGACTCTTAGACAGGCACATGAATGTGCAGAGAAGGAGGGATATGGTCAATGTGCGGGGAAGAGGGAACAGATTAATTAGGAGTCACTGGTTTAATTAGTTCGGCACAACACAGGGCCTATCCTGTGCTGCACTGTTCCATGTTCTATGGCCACCTTTAGCATGAGATGTGTTGTCACACCTCATTGTTGTAGTGACACATTAGACAGCACTGGATCATGGAGTTTGTCTTAAAGAAGAATGTGAATTGCATGTGGAATTTACTGAATCTAAGCACAGAGTGGAAGGTTGTACATGCAGAAAGAAAAACTGATGTTTGCATTCCCCCTTCACAGCCTCAGGACATCCTGGGGCATCCCTCAGCTGATTACTTTTAAACACAGTCACTGTTGTGATCTAGGGGCAGGTGCAGAGCAAGCTCGCACAAGCAGCGATGTGACAAATGGCCAATCGATCAGTTCCCGGAAGTCATGGCCTTCGTTGAACTTCCAGACTGGCTGAGAAGGGTGATAAAGTGGGTCAGATGTCAGTGAAGGGAAATGGAGGCCTGGTTCAGTTGATTTGTGGGTGGGCCATGTTTTGTTCTCATCAGTGTGCCTGTCCTATGGTTCCGTAGGCCAGCTTCAGGTTCAAGTTTATTGTCGTAGCCATGAAATCAGCTTTTTGCAGCACAGTACATTACAGACATTAAACCCTAATTTGTCTTTGTAATAAAGGTTTTTTATAAAGAGGCTCAGAAACAGGCCCTTCAGCCCACCATGTCCAAGTCTATCTTTTTGCCCATCTATACTAATCCCATTTGCCTCATTGGAACCATCTCCTTCTGCGCTTTGCCTCCTTAAGCGTCTACCTAAATGTCTCTTAAACATAGACGCCTTGTAAATGTCTTAAACGTAAATGCCCCTTATACGATGAGATGGACTCTGACCTCATGATCTACCTTGTTGTGACCTTGCACCTTATTGCACTGCACTTTCTCTGTAGCTGTGACACTTTACTCTGTACTGTTATTTTTACCTGTACTACCTCAATACACTCTGTACTAACTCAATGTAACTGCACTGTGTAATGAATTGATCTGTACGATTGGTTTGTAAGACAAGTTTTCATTGGACCTCGGTACAAGTGACAATAATAAACCAATCCCAATACCAGTGGTGATTATATCTGATTCCACTACCTCCTCTCTCAGTGCGTTCCAGGTATCAATCACTCTGTGTGTGAGAAACTTACCCCTCAGATCCCCTTTAAATCTGGAGAAACAAAGGACTGCAGATGCTGAATCTAGGTGAAAAACACAATGATGCTGGAGGAACTCAGCAGGCCAGGCAGCGTCCATGGAGAAAAGCAGGCGGTCAGTGTTTTGGGTCAGGACCCTTCTCCAGTCCTGAAGAAGGGTCCTGACCTGAAATGTTGACCGCCTGCTTTTCTCCATGGACGCTGCCTGGCCTGCTGAGTTCCTCCAGCATCATTGTGTTTTCCCTTTTAAATCTCCTCCCTCTCACCTTAAACCCACACCCTCTTGTTTCTCATAGTTCTATCATGGGGAAAAGGTTTCGACTATTTACCCTATCTATGCCTCTCGTAATCTCATAGAATCCCCATCACCTCTCAGCCTCCCTCATTCCAGGGAAAACAAGTCCAACCGTTCCAACCTCTCCCCATGACTAAAGTCCTCCAATCCAGAGACATGAGAGACAGCAGATGCTGCAGTCTGGAGTAACACATGAAGCTCTGGAAGAACTCAGGCAGCATCTATGCAGGGAAATAGATAGTCAATGTGTCGGGTCAAGACTCTTCATCCGGACTGGAGTCTTGAGATGGTCTCGACCCGAAACGTCGACTGTCCATTTCCCTCCATAGATGCTGCCCGACCTGCTGAGTTCCTCCAGTGCCTGACACAAGAGAATCTGCAGATGCTGGGATCTGGAGCAACACACACAAAGTTAATCTCCTGAGGAAGTATAGGTGCTGGTGAGCTTTCTTGGCCATGGCGTTTATGTGTTTGGAGCAGGATAGGCTATTGGTGATTTTCACTCCTAGGAACTTGAAGCTCTCAACCCTCTTGACCTCAGCACTGATGATGTACACAGGAGCATGTGCACCGCTGCCTTTCCTGACGTCAACGACCAGCTCTTTTGTTTTGCTGACATTGCGGGAAAGGTTGTTGTCATGACACCATGCCACTAAGTTCTCTATCTCCTTCCTGTACTCCGACTCATCGTTATTTGAGATACAGCCTGCTGTGGTGGTATCATCTGCAAACTTGTAGATGGAGTTAGAGCAGAATCTGGCCACACAGTCATGAATGTACAGGGAGTAGAGTAGAGGGCTGAGGACGCAGCCTTGTGGGGCACCAGTGTTGAGAATAATCATGGCGAATCAAAATTGTTTTGATTCTAGGGTGTTTTCTTCTTGAATACGGAGCAACTGAATGTATTCAGTGTGTACCAGCAGGTTCAGCAATGATAGTTCTGTCTGAGTGTGTGATGACATGGAATCCGTGACCATCACATCTGTATCACAGATGCAGCGAACCACCAGACAAAGACCTCCAGTGGTGAACCTTGGCTGTTCATGCTCCTGGTCCTGTTCTAGGTGTCTTTAGGCAGGTCTGCTCACAATGTGGTACCCAGTGCCGTTCCTCATCCTAAAAGTTCCACAGCCTGGCTGATGTCATGTGCTAAGGGCTCTGCACTGGGTGACAGGTTAGCTGAAGCAGGGTGTGTGGGAGACTGAAGTTTGCAAAGGCAGGGTGCCTGAAGTCACGTGGAGCGTTCTAAATACCTCAGGTAAACTCCTACTGCATCAAGGAACTGAAACTTCAAAAGTTACCAACACACAAAGCATTGGAGCAAGTCAGCAGTCAGGCAGCACCTATGGAGGGAAATGTACAGGCTGTCCAGATGAAGGGTCTCAACCTGAAACGTCGACTGTCCATTTCCTGCCAATAGATGCTGCCTGACCCGCTGACTTCCTCCAGTGCTTTGTGGGTTGCTCCAGATTCCCGCAGCTGCAGTCTTTCCTGTCTTCAAAACTGACCAGCTGGATTTCAACTTTGCTTTCAATCGATAGTCAAGCTCTCATTGATATCTGGCCTCTGGACCATCAGAACATCTTGGTAATGGTATTGGTTTATTATTGTCACTTGTACCGAGGTACAGTGAAAAACTTGTCTTACAAACCGATCTTACAGGTCAATTCATTACACAGTGCAGTTACATTGAGTTAGTACAGAGTGCATTGATGTAGTACAGGTAAAAACAATAACAGTACAGAGTAAAGTGTCACAGCTACAGAGAAACTGCAGTGCAATAAGGTGCAAGGTCACAACAAGGTAGATCGTGAAGTCATGAGGTCATAGGTCATAGTCCATCTCATTGTAGAAGGGAACTGTTCAATAGTCTTATCACAGTGGGGTAGAAGCTGTCCTTAAGTCTGGTGGTACGTGCCCTCAGGCTCCTGTATCTTCTACCCGATGGAAGAGTAGAGAAGAAAGAATGTCCCGGGTGGGTGGGGTCTTTGATTATGCTGGCTGCTACACCAAGACAACGAGAGGTAAAGACAGAAGTCCAAGGAGGGGAGGCTGGTGTCCGTGATGCGCTGGGCTGTGTCCACAACTCTCTGCAGCTTCTTGTGGTCTTGGGCAGAGCAGTTGCTGTACCAAGCCGTGATACATCCTGATAGGATGCTTTCTATGGTGCATCGGTAAAAGTTGGTGAGAGTCAAAGGGGACAAACCAAATTTCTTTAGCCTCCTGAGGAAGTAGAGGCGCTGGCGAGCTTTCTTGGCCGTGGCATCCATGTGGTTTGTCCAGGATAGGTTGTTGGTGATGTTCACTCCCAGGAACTTGAAGCTTCTCGACCTCAGCACCATTGATGTAGACAGGTGCATGTACACCGCCCCCTTTCCTGAAGTCAATGACCAGCTCTTTAGTTTTGTTGACATTGAGGGAAAGGTTGTTGTCAAGACACCATTCCACTAAGCTCTCTATCTCCTTCCTGTACTCTGATTCATCACTGTTTCATCAACGGTGGTATCATCTGCAAACTTGTAGATGGAGTTAGAGCAGAATCTGGCCACACAGTCATGAGTGTATAGGGAGTAGAGTAGAGGGCTGAGGACGTAGCCTTGAGGTGCACCAGTGCTGAGAATAATTGTGCTGAAGGTATTGCTGCCTATCCTCACTGACTGCGGTCTGTTTGTTAGAAAGTCAAGGATCCAGTTACAGAGGGAGGTACTGAGTCCTAGGTCTCGGAGTTTGGCAGAGCTGTTGTCAATAAACAATAGTCTAATGTAAGTGTCCTTACTGTCCAGATGCTCCAGAGCTGAGTGTAGGGCCAGGGAGATGGTGTCCGCTGTAGACCTGTTTCGGCGATAGGCGAATTGCAATGGGTCCAGGTTGTCTGGGATGCTGGAGCTGATGCGTGCCATGGCCAACCTCTCACAGCACTTCATGATGGTGGATGTCAGAGCCACTGGTCAGTAGTCACTGAGGCATGTTACTTTGCTTTTCTTTGGTACCGGGATGATAGTGGTCTTCTTAAAACAGGAGGGAACCTGAGATTGAAGCAGGGAGAGGTTGAATATGTCCGCAAATACTTCTGCCAGCTGATCAGCACAAGATCTGAGCACACGGCCCGGGACACCATCTGGGCCAGATGCTTTCCTCGTGTTCACTCTCCGGAAGACTGATCTTACGTCCTCCACTGTGATCACAGGTTCAGCTGTGTTGGTGGCTGTCAGGGTGGATGGTGACAATCCACTTCCTTTTTGTTCAAAACGTGCATAGAATGCGTTAAATTCGTCAGGAAGGGATGCGCTGTTGTTAGCTATGCAGCCTGACTTCGTCTTGTAGGCTATTATGGCATGTAAGCCCTGCCATAACTGGCGGCTGGTCAAGGACTCTAATTTGAGTTGGTATTGCCTCCTGGCATCCCTTATAGCTTTATGAAGGTCATACCTCGCTTTCTTGTACAGATCAGGATCACCAGATTTGTGTGCAGCAGTCCTCTCCTTCAGTAGGGAGTGGATCTCCCGGTTCATCCATGGCTTCCTGTTTGGGAACACCTGTATTGTCCTCTTTGGTACACAGTCCTCCACACACTTGCTGATAAAGTCTGTGACTGTGATGACATACTCATCTAGGCTGGCAGCTGAGTCTTTGAACATAGTCCAGTCCACTGTCTCAAAGCAGTCACGTAGAAGCTCATCTGCTTCCTCAGACCAGCACTGCACGACTCTCTGTACTGGATCCTCCCGTTTCAGTTTCTGTTTGTATGCAGGGAGAAGGAGCACAGCCTGGTGGTCTGATTTACCAAAGTGAGGGCGAGGGGTGGCTCGGAAGGCATCTCTGATGGTTGTATAGCAGTGGTCAAGGGTGTTGGCGCCCCTGGTGGAGCAGGAGATGTGCTGATAGTATTTTGGTAACACATTCCTGAGGTTGGCCTGATTGAAGTTCCCCGCGATGATGAAGAGGGCCTCAGGGTATTCTGTGTTAGGGTATTTTGCAGTTGGTCAAGTGTGAGAACATTTTTGATTCTGATATATGACATTAACTTGTGTTTGGTTTAGTTCCTTTTAAGAAATGAAATGAGAGTTTCAGATTATATCATTTCATTGTTGTGAAACAATGTGATTTCCATGTGGCTTATCCAGTTCAGCCATGATGTGCTAAATTGGAAAGCACCCAGTGGGGAATAAAAGCAATGTGTAACTGCATATTACATCAACTTTCAGTGGTTCTTTTTATTTCATAAGATCTGAGCATTGATGGCAAGGCGAGCAGTTATTGTCCATCCCTAATTGTCCTTGAGAAGATGGTGATAAGGTGCCATAGAGTCACACAGCCCTTCAGCCCAACTGGTCCATACCAACCAAGATGCCCCATCCAAGCTAGTCCCATTTGCCAGTGATTGGCCCATAACCTTCTAAACCTTTTCCATCCATGGACCTGTCCAACTGGCTTTTACAAGTTGTTATTGTACCTGCCTCAACCATCTTGAACCACGGCAGTCCTTCTGGTGAAGGTGCTCCCACAGTGCTGTTGGGGAGGGAGTTCCAGGGTTTAGACATGTCAGGATGGTATCCCACTTGGAAAACCTGCTGCTCTGCACCCGCAGCCCTTGTCCTTCTTGGTGGTAGAGGCTGTGTGTTTAGGAGGCACTGTTGCAGTAGCCTGGGTGAGGAACTGCATTGTAGATGGTGCACACTGCAGCCACTGTGTGTCACAGCAGAGGGAAGGAATGTTTAATCTGACAGACAGAGAGCTAACATGTGGGCTGCTTTATCCTAGATGGTGTTGAGCTGCTTGTGTTGTTGGAGCTGAACTCATCCAGGCAGGCAGAGAGTGTTCTTCACCCTCCTGCCCCTTAGGATATACAGTTTCTCATCAGCTCTAGAAGTGCAGCATTTACATGGTTGGTCCAATGAATGATGTTCCAACCCACATGATAAGGAGGGGGAAGGTGGGGCTTTCAGTGATGGGAATGCCATTGCACAATAAGGAATGGTGTCCCCGACTGCAGATGGCCATTGGAATGTAATCTTAGAGGTGTTGGTGAAATGGAGAGGGTACAGAGGAGGTTCACCGGGATGCTGCCTGAGACAGGAGTGTTTTAGTTATCAAAGGACACTGGAGAGGCTGACTCTGTTCTCCCGGGAGCTGAGGGCGTTGAGACGGGATATGATTGAGGTATATAAAAGGGGTAGAGATAGGGGAGACTGCAGGAAACCTTTCCCCATTTCCAAGGTAGATGAAGGGTTGGGGTTGGGGGAGGAGATTCAGAGGGGATATGGGGGGTGTTTTTTCGCCCAGAGAGTAGGGAGTACCTGCAATGCGTTGCTCAGAGAGTGGTTGAAGCTGGTCACTAACAGCATCTAAGATGTGTCTAGATGAACATTTGAATTGTCTGGGCATTGTGGACTGTGGATGAAGTGATGGGATTAATATGAATGGGTGCCCACTGGCTGGCATGGATGAGTTGGACCAAATGGCCTATTCCCATGCTGTACTCTCAGTTCAGCATATCACGGAAACCAACCTCCCCTCCATGGACTCTGGTTACACTTCTCACTGCCTCAGTAAAGCAGCCAACGGCACGGTAGTGTAGCGGTTAGTGCAACACTACTATAGTGCCAACGTCCCAGGTTCAATTCCCGCCGCTGTCCGTGAGGAGTTTGTACATTCTCCCTGTGTGTCTGCGTGGGTTTCCTCTGGGTGTTCTGGTTTCCTCTCACGTTCCAAAGACGTACGGGTTAGGAAGTTGTGGGCATGCTATGTTGGCGCCGGAAGCGTGGCGACACTTGCAGGCTGCCCCCAGAACACTCTACAATGATGTATTTCACTGTGTGTTTCGATGTATATGTGACTAATAAAGAAATCTTATCTGATCTTACCCTCTCTTCTTCCCTCTCCCATCAGGCAGAAGGTACAAAAGCCTGAAAGCACGTACTTCCTGAAGCTATAAGACTATTGAACAGTTCCCTAGTACATTAAGATGGACTCTTGACCTCTCTTGACCTCCACTCTGTCCTTGTTATGACCTTGCATCTAATTGTCTGCCTGCACTGCACTTTCTCTGTAACTGTATTCTGCATTTTATTCTGTATTCTGTTGTTGTTTTCCCTTGTACTACCTTGATGTACTGATGTGATGAAATGATCTGTATGAACGGTATGCAAGACAATTCACCAATCTACGATTCTATGAAATGTTGGCTCGATATCAAGCCAGTTACTTGCCTCTAGAATTTAATTTCTTGGTCCATAGTTGTGATCAGTCTGGAATCAAGTGGTCAGTGAAACCTGGCTATTGCTGGGTAAATACCACTTGACAGCACTGTCTACGCCTTTCATCACCTTGAGAGGAGTTTGATCAGTAACTGGTCGAACTGGGGTGTGTTCAGGGCAGAAGTGGACAATCTCCCTCCTCAGTAGACAGTCACTGATGTTGCAACTGTTCTTGGAACAGCTCAACTGAGATGTGATTAGTTCCCTTTGATGAACTGACAGTTTCAGATTGTGTCATTATTTGATGTGATTTCTAAGGATATTCAAAGCATCAAAGGTGCATAAAATACCAGGGAAATAAAGAAAGGATGTGATATTTCAGACTTAATACAGCTCATTTTTCTTATGGGATGTGAATCCAGCTGCCAAACCAGTATTTATTACTCATCCCCGGTAGCCCTGGAGAAGGTGGGGGTGAGCTGTCTTCTTGATCCACTGCAGTCCTTCCGGTGAATTTGCTCCCACAGTGTCACTGGGGAGGGAGTTCCAAGACTGAGATACAGAGTTGATGAAAGAATGGTGATATATTTCTGAGTCAGAATGGTGTGCCACTCGAAGGAGGTGGTGTTCCCATGTACTTGTTGCCCTTGGTGGTGGAGATCAAAGGTGTTGGAGGAACTGTTGGAGTAGCCCAGGTGAGTAACTGCAAATACACTCTGGCCAATCACATGATCTTCTTGAGACTTGTTGGAACCACACTCATTCAAGTAGAGAGTATTTCATCAAAATCTTGACTTGTTAGTAGAAGGGAGGGTGTCTGGAGGTGAGTCACTCACCATAGGATACCCAGTTCTATTTGCTCTTGAAGCCATGGTATTTATGTAACTGGTCCTGCTGAATCTCTGGTCAATGGTGACCTCCAGGATGTTGGTGGTGGGGGGACTCAACAAAGGTAATGCAGTGGGTAGGTGGTTAGAGTCCTTGTTGAAGATGGTCATTGTCTGGTTGTCGTCCCGAAATCAATTTTCCCTATCCGTCTGCTGTAAATAACACAGCGCCACAAGGTCGATTCGAACAAGTACCTTTATTAGCAGTGCACTGCTAGGAGAATTCTCTTCAGCACTCACTAAGAGTCGCTTCCCGAGTTCTCCCCGAACAAAGGGCAGACAGACATTTATACAGGAATTGTCACGCACATCCCATGCAAACGGCGCCGCGAGTTTCCGTCAAGCTATAGAGATCCCAAGACAGCTATCACACCTTTTGTCTTAGTATAATTGAGTTACAATCAAGGCTTTCAAAGGCAGGTATCACCCTTCATTGTTCAGACCAAGTCTTCACCTCGATGTTAATTACACTCAGTATCGCCACCGTCTGACATATCGGAATGGTTCCTTACCCGAAACAAAGGCAGTTAACATACTTAACATTCCAACCTAACTAGTGGGTCAGCAGCTTGCTAGTCCTTGCTAAAGAAATATAAATACATATATGTATATTTTATTTGCCAGTTATAGGTACGGTTGCAATTCTTAACCCTTTGCTTCCTCATGGTAATTTTGTGGCATGGATGTTAATTGCCACATATCAGCCCACACCTGAAGGCTGTCTAGGTCTTGCTGGATGCAGGCATGGACTTCAGTTGCTGAGGAGTTGCAAATGGGATGGAACATTACGCCACCATCAGCAAACTTCCCCAGTCCTGACCTCATAAAGGAAGGAAGGTCATTGAAGTAGAAGAAAATGGTGGAGCCTAGGATACTGACTGAAGTAACTTCTGCAGTGATGTCCTGGGGCTGGGATGACTGGCCTCCAACAATACCTTTGAGTAAAACATGACTTCAGCCTTTGACCTGCCTCACATTTGTTCGCCATGGACTTTCCAAGGGCTCCTTGATGTTACACTCTGCCACAGGTTGCCTTGATGGTAATGGAGTCTCTCAACTCTGGAATTTTTTGTTCCATGTTGTGATGCAGCCTGGAACCAAATGGCCCAGTGAAACTTAGGTTAGAGGAAGTGCTGCTTAAAAGAGTGCTGTTGACACATTCCTTCACTTTGCTGATGGTTGAGTGATTAGGCAGTAATCGCCAGATCAAATCGTCCTGCGTCATGCTAGTGGGGGGGGGGGGGGGGGAAGGGGTGGGAGTGAGAGAGAGAGAAAGAGAGAGAGAGAGAGGAGAGAGAGAGAGGAGAGAGAAGAGAGAGAGAGAGAGAGAGAGTGTTCTCAGTGTGTTTAAGTACATGTCCAAATGTCCATTTCTGAGTGATTCATTTTCTAAGAGTGAATTGAACAACTAATTCGAACTGGTTTATTATTGTCACATGCACCAAGATTCAGTGAAAGGCTTTGCTTGCGCGCCATCCAGACAGATCGTTCCATACATAAGTACATCGAGGTAGTACAAAGATAAAAGTAAAAAAAGAATGCACAATAACGTGTTACAGCTACAGAGAAAGTGCAGCGCAGGCAGACAATAAGGTGCAAGGCCATAACGAGGTAGATTGTGAGGTCCAGAGTCCATCTTTAATGTACAAGTGATCCATTCAAGAGTCTGATAACAGCGGGACGGAAGCTGTCCTTGAGTCTGGTGGTGCCTGTTCTCAGGCTTTTGTATCTTCTGCCCAACGTCTCCCTACTCACTGCCTGAAGCCTTGTGAGTGGTGCAGGATTGCCCCAGGCCTCGTCTGACTGCTGGAGGGGGGAATTAGTGCACAGGAGATCTTTCTGTCACAGTCAGTGCATTCCCCTTGCCCAGTCTCACACCCACCTGGGCCAGGTACTGGGGCATAAAGTTGGTGCAGAGGGCAAGTTGTGTCATCGCATTTCTATCCAAGTTGACCTATGGAGGCATGTGATTAATTTGTTACCTCTGCCTGGGATTTTGTGTCAGAGGCCAGCTGCTGCTTCTTGCTGGTATCAGTTTCCTGCAGTGATGGTCTGGTCCTCTTTGGCAAGGTCCTTGTTGCAGCAGGATCTTGCACATAAATGGTGTCATGCGAGCTGTGAAATGTTGTCAAGGCTAGGTCACACCTCCCAGTTTAACCCACTGCCAAACCCAAATACCTGCCATTCAGGAACATTCAAAAAGCATTTAAAAATATCAAAATTAAACATTTTCAAATGCCATTACTTTTAATAAATATACAAAAGTTGAAATACCAAGCGTTCAGAACAATAAAAAACATTTATTATAACATTAGTAGAGTGTAGTTAATGGGTGGAATGGCCTAATGTTTACCTGGGTCCCTTGCAGCCATTCCTCTCCACATAAATGAATGGAGACACAAGTCATGCACCAGGTTTGACCTATCACAGGTTTTATCAGCAGAATCCTCAGTATAAGTGCAGAGGAAACATTGCAACTTTGTGCTCAGCTGGCGAATGCAATTTTGGAATGAAGTCCAGAAAGTGAGGAGCAGTCAGCAAGCTTGGGATTTCTGGATTTGCATGTTTGGTGAATCCAGAATCTGTGGGATTTATGTGGAGAGATCCAGGCCAATACATAACTTCTGATGAGAGCTCATTGGCCCAAAACATTACGTCTCTTGTTTACTGTTCAAGAGTTTGATAACAGCGGGGCAGAAGCTGTCCTTGAGCCTGGTCACACATGTTCTCAAGCTTTTGTATCTTCTGCCCAATGGGAGAGGGGAGAAGGGAGAATGACCAGGGTGGGAGGGGTCTTTTATTATGTTTCCCAAGGCAGCAGGAAGAGTAGACGTAGTCAATGGAGGGGAGGCTGGTTTGCGTGATGGACTGGGCTGTGTCCACAACTCTCTGCAGTTTCTTGTGGTCATGGGTAGAGCAGTTGCCACACCAAGCCGTGATGCATCTGGATAGGATGCTTTCTGTGGTGCATCTGTAAAAATTGGTAAGAGTCCTTGGGGACATGCTGAATCACCTCTGAGGAAGTAGAGGTGAGAAGATGGGATTCACCCATGGGTTTGAACAGTCAAATAGACTTGATGGGATGAATGGCTTTCTCTGTTTCAACGAGACTCCAACAACACTCTCTCAGTCAAGTTTATACCTACTCATCTCAGTCAGCAGGTCTTCAATCACTATATAGAGGCTATTCTGCCTACATTGGTGCTAACTCTTCACTTTGTGCAATATGGATCCCATATCCTTGCCTTTTTCTGTCTCATTTGGCGAATAAGGAGGCCACGGCCCAAGATACCAACTGGTGCCAGCTCCCAGAAAGAGCCCTCCAGTTATAGAACATGGAATAGTGCAGCACAGAATAGGCCCTTCAGCCCACAATGTTGTGCCAACATAGCTAATCCCTCCTACCTACAGAATGCCCATATCCCTCCATGTTCCTCTCATTCATGTGTCCATCCAAGTCCCTCTTAAAAGCCCCCAATGAATTTGCCTCCACTGCCCTATTAGGCAACGCATTCCAGGCATCCACCACTCTCTGAGTAAAAAACTTACTCCTCACATCTCTTCTGAACCTAGCCCGTCTCACCTTAAATGCATGCCCTCTGGTATTGGATTGCCCAAAAATGGGGAAAAGATCTATGCCCCTCATAGATAGGGTCGACAAGCAAAGTTCAATAGAGATGCAACATAACTTCTTGACTCCTATACTCAATACCTCAATTAATGAAAGCAAGCAATTCAATGAGCCATGGACTTGCACCCCAAGGTCTCTCTGCTCTTCAACACTGTTGAGGGTCTTGCCCTTAAGAGTGTGCTGCCTCTTGACATTAGTCCTGTCAAGGTGCAACACCTCACATTTATCCGGGTTAAACTCCATCTGCCATTTCTCTGCCCACATCTGCAGCTGATCTATATCACACTGTATCCGTCGCCAGTCTTCTACACTATTCCCAGCTCCACCAATCTTGGTATCATCTGCATTCAGTTCTGCACAACCCTAATCACTACCTCAGTATATCAACACGATGGCCACTTTGATTACTTTGCATTATAATGGAGTTTGTTTCTCTTGTTCTACGTGTTCATTCTTGTAAAAATTATGTTTAAATTATGTTTTTCTTGTGAATGCTGCTTATCTGATGCTATGTGCCTGTGATGCTGCTACAAGTAAGTTTTTCATTGCACCTGTGTTCCAAAGGAATAGCATGTGACTAACTGAAAGATTTTACGAAACAGGTTTGCAGAGTCCTGATGAAGGGTCTCGACCCAAAACGTTGACTATCCATTTCCCTTCATAGATGCTGCCTGACCCGCTGAGTTCCTCCAGCATTTTGTGTGTCGTTGCAGGACTTTGTCTTAAGAGGCGGTGTCTCTTCCAGAAGATTTGTGTGTGTGTGTGTGTGTGTGTGTGGAGGCCCCACCCATCCATCATTTCCTTTATTATTTGGATTATGTTTTAGAAGTTTTCACTGTGGAAATTAACTGTTTATTCTTTTGGTTATTTGTGAAGATTCTAAAGGCATCCCTCACTGAGGATCCTCACCACCCGGGACATGCCCTCTTCTCGATACTACCATCAGGGAGGAGGTACAGAAGACTGAAGACCCACACTCAGCAATTTAGGAACAGCTTCTTCCCCTCCGCCATCAGATTTCTGAACGGTCCATGAACCCATGAACACTACCTCGTTATTCCTTTTTATTTGCACTATTTACTTTTGTAATTTATGGTAAATTTTCTGTCCTTGCACTGTACTGCTGCTGCAAAGCAACAAATTTCATGTCATCTAAGTCAGTAATAATAAATCTCATTCTGATTCTGAAGAGAAATGCAAGAATGGAATTTTTATTTAAATTTCTGTTAGAATTGATTCGAGAGAGACCCGGATTCTGCACTGGCCATGTGAAATATAGGTTAAGGTGTTAAAAATGTGAGTGTCTCAATTCCTGATAATCCTCCCACATTCCAGAGAGAAACTTGGCATTTTGAGGAAAATTAGTGATCAGTGTGTTAAGATTAAATTGGGAATTTGAAACTGGTGCTTTGGGAGATAATTGGAACAATTGGGAATCTTAAATGTTGTCTTTCTTAATAACAATATTTTTCCAGAAGGTTAAAATATGTGGCTCAAGACTTTTGACTTACTGATATTGAATTCTTTGGGGAAGCTTGTTTTGTCTCTTAAATGGCAAACGAACAGCCAGAATTCCTGTCTCCCAGAAGAGAATATGTAATGTGTTTGGAGCTTGGAAATCGGGAACCGTTCAATAGTCTTATAATGGTGGAATAGAAGCGGTCCTTGAGCCTGGTGGTACGTACTTTCAGGCTTTTGTATCTTCTGCCCGAAGGGAGGTGGGAGAAGAGAGAATGTCTCGGGTGGGTGGGGTCTTTGATTATGTTGGCTGCTTCACCAAGGCAGCGAGAAGTGTAGACAGAGTCCGTGGAGGGGAGGCTGGTTTCCGTGATGTGCTGAGCTGTGTCCAAACTCTCTGCAGTTTCTTGCAGTCACGGGCAGAGCAGTTGCTGTACCAAGCTGTGATGCATCCAGATAGGATGCTTTCTATGGTGCATCAATAAAAATTGGTGAGGGTCGATGGGGACATGCCAAATTTCTTTAGCCTCCTGAAGAAGTGGAGGCGCTGGTGAGCTTTCTTGGCCGTGGCGTCTACGTGGTTGGAGCAGGACAGGCTATTGGTGATGTTCACTCCTCGGAACATGAAGCTCTCGACCTCAGCACCATTGATATAGACAGGTGCACGTATGTCACTCCCTTTCCTTAAGTCAATGACCATCTCATTTGTTTTGTTGACATTGATGGAAAGGTTGTTGTCATGACACCATGTCACTAAGCTCTCTATCTCCTTCCTGTACTCCGCCTCATTGTTATTTGAAATACGGCCCACTACGGTGGTATCATCTGCAAACTTGTGGATGGGTTAGAGCAGAATCTCTGACAGTGTTCAGTGTTTGTCTGGTAAAATGCAAATCAGGGCCCATGAACCACTTTCCAAATTGACTATGTTGGACCCTGCCTTACAAAGACAGGGTTGTTGGAAGAATTTTTCTTTTTATTCTGAAAATAATAGAAAGAGAAAGGTAAAATGGGACCCACAAGAGTGCCGAGAGTGGACAGCAAGTGATTCCAAGGGTAAATATGTCAAAGTCAAAGTCATGTGTGCACAGGTGCAATGAAAATCTTACTTGCAGCAGCATCACAGGCACAGAGCATCAGATAAGCAGCATTCACAAGAAAAACATAAATTAAACATAAATTATACACAATTTTTACAAGAAAGAACACAATTAGAACAAAACGAATAAGTCAATTTTAGTGCAAAGTGATCAAAGTGGTCACAGTGTTGCTAGACTGTAGTGATCAGGGTTGTGCAAGTTGGTTCAAGAACCGAATGGTTGAAGGGAAGTAGCTGTTCCTGAACCTGGTGGTGTGGGACTTCAGGCTTCTGTACCTCCTGCCCGATGTTAGCTGCGAGAAGATGGCATGGCCCGGATGGTGGGGATCTTTGATGATGGATGTTGCCTTCCTGAGGCAGCACCTCCTGTGGATACCACCGATGGTGGGGAGGGATGTGTCCGTGATGTATTGGGCTGAGTCCACCACTCTTTGCAGCTTCTTGCATTCCTGTAGATTCAAATTGACCATACCAGACCATGATGCAACCAGTCAGGATACCTTCAACAGTACATCCGTAGAAGTTTGATAGAGTTTTTGGTGATATGCCAAACCTCCTTAACCTCCAAAGAAGGTAAAGCTAGAAAGTAAAACTAAAGAGTATTAGCTATAAATAGAGGTTGGTCAAACCTGGGTTGTTTTCTCTGGAGCAGTGGAGGCTGAGAGGAGATCTGATAGAAGTTTATAAGATTATGAGAAGCATAGACAGGGTAGACAGAGTCTTTTTCCCAGGGTGGAAATGATAAATAGTAGAGGGCATAGCTTTAAGCGGAAAGTTTAGAAAAGATTTATGAGGCAGGTCTTTGTACAAACAGAGTGGTAGGTGCCTGGAACACATTGCCAGGGGAGGAGGTGGAAGGAGATACAAGAGGCATTGAGACAGGCACATGATCAGGCAGGGAATGGAGGGATACAGACCATGTGCAGGTAGATGGGATTATTTTAAATTGGTGTCATGGTTAGCACAGATATTGTGGGCCAAAGGGCCTATATTCTATGTCATTTTGTTTGGCAAGTTATTTGAGAGTGGCTTTGCAGATGTGATTCTCGAGCCAATGCTTTGTATTCTGGAGGCCAACTAAGACCCTTCATGAGTTGGAGCTTGCCCATTACCAGGCGGGTTTCCCCCGGACGCTCCGGTTTCCCCTCACAACCCAAAGACGTGCAGGTTGGTTGAATGGCTGCTGCAAGTTACCGCTTCGAAGCATACATGTGCGCTGCTGGGCACGTGAGAAATAACTGCAGGGGTGCAGAGAAATGCAGAGGGGAGGAATGGGACCAATGGGATTGCTCGCTGGGAACTGACATGGACTGAGTGGGCTGAATGGCCTCATCCCATGTTGTAACTAGCAAGTTTACATTTACATAATGATATGGGTGACCATTCGTACTGGTGAGTGACATTAAACTGTTGTTAACGTGTTCAAGGGATCCTGGAGAGACCACAAGATACACCCCTTTACACCAATCCCATTTCACTCTCCCCACATCCCCATCAACTCCCCCCCCCCCGATTCTGCTCCTCACCCACACACTGGGGGGCAATTTACAGCGGCCAGTTAACCCACCGGCCCCACACACCTTTGGGATGTGGGAGGAAACCGGAGCACCTGGGGAAGACCCATGCGGTCACAGGGAGAACGTGCAGACTCCACACATTTAGGCAAAATACTGCAGCGGCTGCAATCCTGAGACAAAAGCAAAGACTGCTGGTAATTCTCAGGTTCGGCAGCACCTGTGGGAGGCAGAGTCGGCCCCTCCAGCACCTCCTGCAGCCACCTCCACCCATTCTCACTCCTCCGCAAGGAACCTGAAGCATCAACTTTTTTTCTCCCTCCACAGACGCTGCCCGGCCCGCTGGGCGTTTTGTTTCAAATTTGCAACATCTGCAGTTTTTTTTGCTGAAATCCGTCCCCCTCTTTAACCGTGTAACTGCCAGTCCCAATTTTAGTTCTTAGCGTTTAAGTTTAAGCTTAGTTTTAGCGGCCAGTGTTTCACTAGTGCGGTTGCACGGTGGTCTCTGACCTCATGATCTACCTTGTTGTGACCTTGTACCTTATTGCACTGCACTTTCTCTGTAGCTGGGACACTTTACTCTGTACTGTTATTGTTTTTACCTGTACTACCTCAATGCACTCTGTACTGACTCAATGTAACTGCACTGTGTAATGAATTGACCTGTACGATCGGTATGCAAGACAAGTTTTTCACTGCACCTCGGTACAAGTGACAATTATAAACCAATACCAGAGAGCACAGAGACCACAGCGCTGCTTGGAACACTGAAAACTCCTTACCAGTGCAATTAAATCACGCGAGAGCCCACAGGAAGTTGCTAAACATTTTAACTCATTTTCTCGAAGCTGACTGCAGCTGGTTTGTGGTAGGCAGGAGGGGAGGGAGGGGAGGGGAGGGGGGTGGGAAGGTGCTTTGCTCAGACTCCACTGCCCCGTTCAAAACTTCAAGAACTCGCGAATCGTTGCATCCTAGGGCTGTAGCAGACCCGGAAGAACAGGCAAACGGGGGAAGGGTTGCTGTGAGAGTCCACACCGCTCCGGGGCAGGCAGGGACACGCAACAGCGGAGATGTGTCGCCTCAACTGGGAAATTTATTACCTGCCGGTCGCTCTGGTTATCTGGTCATCCGCTGCGTTCATTATTTCATTTATCATCGCTGTGTGCAACGGACACGTTGTACCATTTGTACCTTTCATTAGGTGAGTGCCTTAACAGCCCAGGGAAAGGGCTGAACCGCTGTCATCTCTGGCTTAGTCACAGGGGGAAATACGGGTTGTTCTGAGTTCCTCGTGTGCCAGGAGGAGAAACGGGGCCGGGAGTTGAACAGTTTGCACTTTCTGTGAAAGTAAGTAAAAAAGTTTTTTTTTGCAAGTTGCGTTGGGCTCTGACGGGGCGGGGAGTCTCCTTCCAGCCCCGGGCCCCTGTGACAACCTCTTCCCAGCCCTGCCCTGGACCACTTGCAGAATCCGCTGGGCCAACTGAGAAGTCTGGAGATTCTGTTCTTACAGGGCGAAGCCTCCCGGAAATCCCCGCCATCAGATCCCGCTGTTAAACATTAATTAATCGGCGCTCCATTCCAGACCAGACCTTGCAACGGAAGGCTGGGCTCCCGGGAGTTCAATCCTTTCCAATCTTCATTTGTTCGTAAAGGTGTCAGGAAGTGTCTCACACTTCGCACTTTGTGTTTGAAACAAAGAATTAAACTGATTTCTAGATTAAGATAAAACGGGTGGTTCAGACAGACAGAGCTAGCGGCCGGGATACTGAAACCCGCAACATCAGCACCCCCGCAGACAAAGATTGCCCGCAGACCCTTCCAGGGAGGGCAGGAAGTTCTCTCCCCACCCAGATCTTCTGATCAACCTTCCATTGTCACCGCTGGGGGAGAAACAAGAACCGATTCCTTATGTCTGCCTGTCCCATCTTGTGACAGCTTGCACTTGTGTAGCGTCTGCAACCCAATTTATGACAGCTGCATTTAGGTAGCGCCTTCAACAGCTTGCATTTAGGTAGCACCTTTAACCCAATGGTGCTGGAAATCTGGAATAAACACAGAAAGTGCTGCAAAGCCTCAGCAGGTCGGGCAGCATCTGTGGGAAGAGAAACGGTTAATGTATCCATCTGTGGCCCTTTGTCAGAAATGGGATAGAGAGAGGCTCTGATTTCAGCGGGAGGGATGTGTTGAACAAAGGTCTGTGACAGGATGAGTCAAAGTGGCTCAATGGGGGCAGTTGTCAGAACACAGAACAGTACAGCGCAGGAACAGGCCCTTCGGCCCACCATGTCTGTGCCGACCATGGTGCCAATCCAACTAATCCCATCTGCCTGCACAAGGTCCACATCCCTCCCTGCCTGTTCATGTGTCTGTCTAAATACCTCTTAAACATTGTTATCGTATCTGCCTCCACCCCCACCCCTGGCAGACCGTTCCAGGCACCCACCACTCTCTATGTAAAAAAACTTACCCTGCACATTTCCTTTAAACTTTCTCCCTCTCACCTTAAAGCCATGCCCCCTAGTGTTTGATATTTCCACCCTGGGAGAAGGAGACTGACTGTCGACCTTATCAAAGCCTCTCATAATTTTATAAACTTCTATCAGGTCTCCCCTCAGCCTCTGACTCTCCATGTGGAACGAGCTGCCAGAGGAAGTGGGTGAGGCAGGTACAACAGGATCATTTAAGAAGCACTTGGATCGGTACATGGAGGGGCAGGGCTTGGAGGGATATGGGCTGAACGCAGGAAATTGGGACTAGCTGGGTGGGAACCGTGGTCGGCAGGGACTGGTTGGGCCGATGGGCCTGTGTCCGTGCTGTATTGCTCTATGACTCCAGAGAAAACAACCCAAGTTTGTCCAACGTCTCCTTAAAGCCAGTACCCTCTAATCCAGGGAACATCTGGTGAACTTCCGCACCCTCTCCAAAGACTCCACATCCTTCCTGTAATGGGGCAGCTAGAACTGCACACAATACTCCAGATGTGGCCTAATAGGTTTTATACAACTGCAGTACGACTTGGCAACTTCCATAACAATGCCCCGATCGATGAAGGGCAGGTACCTATTTTCAGGGAGGTATGGACTTGAACCCCAAGATCCCTCTGCACAGCAATGTTCCTAAGGGTCCTGCAACTTACTGTACACTTCTCTCTTACATTAGACCTCCCAAGTGCAATATCTCACACTTGTCTGGATTAAATGCCACCTGCCATTTCTCCACCCATATGTCCAACTGGTCCATGTCCCGCTGAATCCTTTGACGACCTTCCTCACTATACACAACTCCACCTATTTTTGAGTCATCATTTTCTTCAAAATCATATATACCTCAAACACTGAGCCCTGTGAAACACCACTGGTCACAGACCTCCAGTCAGAATAACTATCCTCCGTCTTCTATGACCAAGCCAATCTTGAATCCAATCTACCAAGACTCCATGTGCCTTATCTTCTGGATCAGCCGACCATCAGGGGCCTTGTTGAAGGTCTTACTAAAGTCCATGTGGACAACATCCACTGCCCTACCCTCATCAATCACCTTCGTCCTGTTCTCAATAAATGCAATCAAGTTTCTAAGACATGACCTCCTCTGCTCAAAGCTATCAGACTATCCCTAATGTCCATGCTTTTCCAGATGTGAGTAAGTCCTATTCCTAAGAACTTTCTCTGGTAATTTCCCTACCACTGATGTAAGGCTCACCAGTCTATAATTTCCCAGTTTGTCCCTATTGACCTTACATAGAACATAGAACAGTACAGCACAGAACAGGGTCTTCGGCCTACAATGTTGTGCCAACATAGCTAATCCCTTCTACCTACAGAATGCCCATATCCCTCTATTTTCCTCTCAATCATGTGCCCATCCAAGCCCCTTTTAAAAGCCCCCCAGTGAATTTGCCTCCACCACCCTATCAGGCAACGCATTCCAGGCATCCACCACTCTCTCAGTAAAAAACATACCCCTCACTTTTGTTCTGATCCTACCCCCTCTCACCTTAAATGCATGCCCTCTGGTATTGGATCACTCAATAATGGGAAAAAGATATTGCTTGTCCACCCTGTCTATGACCCTCATAATTTTATACACCTCCAACAGATCACCCTTCAGCCTCCACCGCTCCAGAGAAAAAAGCCTAAGTTTGTCCAATCTCTCTTGATAACACATGCCCTCTAATCCAGGCAGCATCCTGGTAAAACTCCTCTGCACCCTCTCTAAAGCCTTAACATTCTTCCTGAAGTGAAGTGACCAGAATTGCATGTAATACTCTAAATGCAGCCTAACCAGACTTCTACAGAGATGATTCCCTTCTTAAACAAGGGAACAACATTGGCTATTCTCCAGTCCTCTGGAACCCCACCTGTGGCTAAAAATGATGCTAAGATCTCTGTCAAGGCCCCAGCAATCTCCTCTCTTGCCTCTCTCAATAACCTGGGATAGATCCCTTCAGACCCTGGGGACTTCTCCACCTCAGTGTTCTTCAAGAAATCCATCAACTCCTTTTTGATATCAATCTGCCCCAGAATATCAGCACGCCCCTTCTGATCTCACTACCCTCCATGCCCTTCTCCTTAGTGAATCCTGATGCAAAGTATTCATTCAGTACCTTGCCCACTTCCTCTGGCTCCGGGCGTACGTTCCCTCCTTTGTCCTTGAATGGTCCTACCCTCTCCATAGTTATCCTCTTGCTTTTAATGTACGTAATAAAATGCCTCGGGATTCTCCTTTATCCTCCTCACCAAGGACATTTTGTGGCCGCCTTCAGCCCCCTGGATTCCCTGTTTATTCTATTCTGGTTTCTTTATATTCCTCAAGGGCCCTGCCCAATCTCAGCTTCCTGTAACTGATGTACGCTTCCTTTTTCTTTTTGACTAAATTTGTAACATCTCTTGTCATCCAAGGTTCCCCAGTCTTGCCTTCCTTGTCTTCCCTCCTCATTGGAACGTTTTGGCCCTGAATTCTGACCAGCTGGCCTTGAAGTGAATCCCACATGTTGTATGTGGACATCCAATAACATCTGCTCCTTATCTACACTCCCCAGCTCCTACTTAATACCATTGTGATTAGCCTCAACTCTCATGCCCGCTCCATATATTCCTCAATTTCCTGATCTTTCAAAAACTTATCTACCTCCTATCTTAAATACCTCCAGTGATTTAGCCTCTTTTGTGCGCCATGTCCTGACATTCCCTTAACATGTAGAAATCTATCAAAGTCTTGTCTTGAATAAACTCACCGACTGAGCGTCCACAACCCTTTTGGATGGAGAATTCCAAAGATTCACCACCCTCTGGATGAGGGAAAGAAAAAATCTCCTTATCTCCGTACTGAATGGAAGACCCTTTATTCTGAAAGTGTGACCCCTGAATCTAGACAACCCAACCTTGGGCGAAACATCATCCCTGCATCTGCCCTGTCAAGCTCTGTAAATAATTTGCAATTCTGTCAACCTTCAGAATTGGCTTCTTGGAGGTCTCTCTCCAACAGAGGAAATAGTTGCCCTGTCTGTTCAATCAAATCTGTTTTAATATTTTGATCAAATCTCTCTTCATCATCATAAACTCATGGTGTTAAAGTCCTTCATGCATTGTATCCTCAAGGCAATAAATTTAACCAGTTACTTTCCAACAAAAAGCTGGAAATTTGAGGATAGAATGTAACAAGTATCTCAAATAAGAACAGAAAATGCTGGAGATACTCAGCAGGTCAGGCAGCATCTATGGAGAGAGAAACAGTGTTAATGCCATAGGCAAGAAAGCTCACCAGTGCCTCTACTTCCTCAGGAAGCTAAAGAAATTTGGCACATCCCCTTTGACCCTCACCAATTTTTATTGATGCACCACAGAAAGCATCCCATCCGGATGCATCATGACTTGGTATGGCAAATGCAAGAAACTGCAGAGAGCTGTGGACACAGCTCAGCACATCACGGAAACCAGCATCCCCTCCATGGACTCTTGTCTACGCTTTCCTCTGCCTCAGTAAAGCAGCCAGCATAATCAAAGACCCCACCCACCCCAGACATTCTCTCTTCTCCCCCCTCCCATCGGGCAGAAGACACAAAAGCCTGAAAACACGTACCACCAGGCTCAGGGACAGCTTCTATCCCACTGTTATAAGAATATTGAATGGTTCCCTAGTACAATAAGATGGACTCTTGACATCACAATCTACCTTGTCATGACCTTGCACCTTATTGTGTGCCTGCACTGCACTTTCTCTGTTACACTTTATCCTGCATTCGGTTATTGCTTTTCCCTTGTACTACCTTGATGTACTGATGTAATGAAATGATCTGTATGGATGGCATGCAAAACAAAATTTTTCACTGTACCTTGGTACGGTGAAACCAATTTACCAATTTACCTAAGCCCTCAGCTGGAATTCAGTTTCTCTCCCCACAGATACTCTCTGACCCACTGAGGATTCCCAGCATTTTCTGCCAATATATCAGATTTCCAGTAAATGTAGTTTTTTTTTTGCCTGTGAAACAGCAGATTCAACCTGACTAAGCTTTTATTTTGAGGAAGTTTAAATGTCAGAATGTGAATGTTGTGCTAGATTTCATTGCTACACTTGCTCATGAAATGCTGTTACTGGAAACAGAACCAACACATTTTCAAGTCATGGCCTTCTATCAGTCGAGATGGGTCAGAGGAACTTAAAGAAGTAGACTAGGAGCAGGAGAAGGCCATTGGACGCTCAAACCTCCTCTGATCTGATTGTAACCCCAAATCCACATTCTTGCTCACCCCCATGAAATCTTTCGGCCCCTCTCTAATCAAGCATCTAAGTGACCTCTAGAATAAATATTCAGAGACTCATCTTCCACTGTACTTTGGGAAAGAGAGTTCCAAGACTCACAGCCCTCAGGGGGAAAAGAATTCACCTCATCTCTGTGTTAAATTTTGAATCATAAGAATCGAAATGTCTAACACTTGAGGACATGCATTTAGGGTGAGAGGGGGAAAGTTCAAAGGAGACGTGCATGGGCAAGTTTTTTACACAGAGAGTGGTGGGTGCCTGGAATGTGCTGCCAGGGGTGGGGGTGGAGGCAGATACGACAGAGGGGTTTAAGAGGCTCTTGGACAGGCCCATGAATGTGCAGAGAACAAAGGGAAATGGACCATGGCAGAAGGGATTAGTTTAATTAGTTCGACACAACATCGTGGGCCGAAGGGCCTGCTCCTGTGTTGCACTGTCCTACGTTCTACGTTCTGAAACAACCTCCCCTTTATCAAATTTGCTCCAACCATTTGGGACCTTATATGTTTCAATCATGTCCCTTCTCACCTTTATAAAGTCCAGTGGATACAAGCGCAGTCCGTCTAACCTCTCCTCAGAAGGCACCAATGCTCAATACAAGACGGCATGGCTTTAAAGTAATGGGTGGGAAGTTCAAGGGAGATACCAGAGGAAGGTTTTTTACCCGGAGAGTGGTTGGGGCATGGAATGCGCTGCCTGGGGTGGTGCTGGAGGCAGGTACATTGGTCAAATTCAAGGGATTACTAGATAAGCATATGGAGGAATTTGAAATAGAGGGATATGTGGGAGGAAGGGATTAGATAGTTTTAGGTGAGGTTTAAAGGTCGGCACAACATTGTGGGCTGAAGGGCCTGTATTGTGCTGTACTGTTCGATGTTCTAAGGCAACAGCCCTAATTCAGAATCAGAATAAGAATCAGATTTATTATCACTGACTTATATATCGTGAAATTTGTTGTTTTGCGGCAGCAGGACAGTGCAGAGACATAAAAAGCTATAAATTACAAAAATAAATATATAGTGCAAAATATAAAGGAATAACAAGGTAGTGTTCATGGGTTCATGGACTGTTCATAAATCTGATGGTGGAGGGGAAGACGCTGTTCCTGAATCATTGAGTGTGGGTCTTTAGGCTCCTGTATCTCCTCCCCAATGGTAGTAATGAGAAGAGGGCGTGTCCTGGGTGGTGAAGGTCCTTAGTGATGGATGCCACCTTCTTGAGGCACTGCCTCTTGAAGATCTCCTCGATGGTGGGGAGGGTTGTGCCCGTGATGGAGCTGGTTGAGTCTATAACCCTTTGCGGCCTCTTGTGGTCTTTTGTAGAAATTTGCAAGAGTCTTTGCAGACATCTCTATAGAACTCTGGTTAGGCCGCAGTTAGAGTATTGCGTGCAATTCTGGTCACCCCACTATAGGAAGGATGTCGAGGCTTTAGAGAGGGTGCAGAGGAGGTTTACTAGGATGCTGCCTGGATTAGAGGGCATGTGCTATCAGGAAAGGTTGGACAAACTTGGGCTCTTTTCTCTGGAGCGGTGGAGGCTGAGGGGTGATCTGTTGGAAGTGTATAAAATTATGAGGGGCATAGATAGGGTGGACAAGCAATATCTTTTTCCCATTATTGAGAGATCCAATACCAGAGGGCATGCATTTAAGGTGAGAGGCGGTAGGATCAGAACAGACGTGAGGGTACATTTTTTACTGAGAGTGGTGGATGCCTGGAATGCATTGCCTGATAGGGTGGTGGAGGCAAATTCATTGGGGGCTTTTAAGAGGGGCTTGGATGGGCACATGAATGAGAGGAACATGGAGGGATATGGGCAATCTGTAGTTAGGAGGGATTAGCCATGTTGGCACAACGTTGTGGGCTGAAGGGCCTGTTCTGTGCTGTACTGTTCTACGTTCTATACCAAATCTCCTCGAACTCTTAAAGAAGTAGAACCACTGGTGTGCCTTCTTTATGATTGCATCAATGTGTTGGGCTCAGGATAGATCTTCTGAGATGCCCAGGAACTTGAAGCTGCTCACCCTTTCCACCGCTGACCCCTCAATGAGGACTGGTGTGTGTTCTCCTGACTTCCCCTTCCTGAAGTTCACAATTAATTCCTTGTTCTTGCTGACGTTGAGTGCGAGGTTGTTGTTCTGACACCACTCACCCAGCCAATCTATCTCACTATCTCAATCTATCTTAGATTGTAACCCCAACTCCATGTTCTTGCTCACTCCAGTGAATCTTTCACCCCCTCTGTAATCAAGAATCTGATGACCTATGGAATAAATATATTCAGAGACTATAACCCCTTGGGATCTTATATGTTTCAATGAAGTCCCCTCTCACTCTTCAAAACTCCAGTGGATACAATTCTAGACTATCGAAACTCTCCTCAGAAGGCAACAGCTCTCATTCCTGGTATTAGTTTAGTAAACCATCTCTGAACTTAATGGCAGGACCCTTAACAACATTGATGTACAGAGGGATCTTGGGGTCCCAGTCCATAGTTCCCTGAAAGTGGCAATACAAGTAGATAGGGTGGTAAAGAAAGCATATGGCATGCTTGCCTTCATTGGTCACGGCATTGAGTATGAGAGTCAGGAAGTCATGTTGCAGCTACATAAAACTTTGGTTAGACCACACTTGTGTGCAGTTCTGGTCGCCCCATTACAGGAAGGATGTGGAGGCTTTGGAGAAGGTGCAGAAGAGGTTCACCAGGATGTTGCCTGGTTTAGAGAGTTTGAGCTATAAGATTGGACAAACTTGGGTTGTTTTCTCTGAAGCGCTGAAGGCTGAGGGGAGACCTGATGGAAGTGTGTAACATTATGAGAGGCATCGATAGGGTAGACAGTCAGTATCGTTTTCCCAGGTAGAAGTGTCAAATACTAGAGGACACGCATTTAAGGTGAGAGGGGGAAAGTTTAAAGGAGATGTGCGGGGCAAGTTTTTTACACAGAGAGCAGTGGGTACCTGTAACGGGCTGCCAGGGGTGGGGGTGGAAGCAGATACGACAGTGGTGTTTAAGAGGCTGTTAAATAGACACATGAATGTACAGAGAATGGAGGGATGTGGATCACGTGCAGGCAGAAGAGATTTAGTTTAATCTGACATTGTGTTTGGTGCAGACACGGTGTTCCTGTGCTGTACTGTTCCATGTTCTATAAACTGCTTCCAGTACTTTTCCATCCTTCCTTAGATAAGGATGCCATTAGTGGAGACAGTACTTCAGATATTATCTCATCAATGCCCTGCATAATCTACTTACTTTTGTATTCAATTCCCACACAACAAATAGTAACACTCTGTTCACTTTCCAGATTACTTGCAGTGCCAGCATACTAGCCTTTGGGAACCTTGCACAAGGATACCCAGATCCTTCTGCATCTCAGGGCTCTGCAGAACAAGTTCCCTGGTTAACCCTTGCAGCAGGGGGAACATGGACTAAACATAGCGGTAGGGAGGAGGCGTGGATCAGATAGAGGAAGCATGCACTTAGCATAAGGACCAAGTGAAGGGTGATACCATTTAATCCAGATGAGTGCAAAGTGCAGAACTTCAGAAGAGGGAGAGATTGGTGCCTGGCGAAGATATGGATAGTTTACGGCAAAAGGATCTGAAAGCCTTGGTTATATCTGAATTAATGATCTCAAATTATAAATGTTATACCTATAGGGCCAAATGCAGGCATATGAGACTAGCTTGGTTGGCTTGAGAGAGTTGGCCTGTTTCTATGCTGTATTACTCTATGACTCTACATTGGTAGAATCACAGAATCTTACAGAAGGGAAGGAGGCCATTCAGCCCATTGTATCTGTGCAGGCTGAACTCTCCAATTAGACCCATTCTCCAGTGTTCCCTGAATAAGCCTCTACCTTGTTACCTTCAATGTTCCAATTCCATTGAATAGGTTCTAGAGCAGAACAAGTCCCTGTGTGAAGAACTGTTTCACCGCCACTAACTATTTTCAATCAACGATCAGAGTCTTGACAATTTCCAGAGCAGGTGGTTTCGATAACTCCCTCAAAACCCTGGGTAATTTTGAATGTCTCTATAAGATTCCCCTTAAGTTTCTCTGCTCAAAGAGTGAGAACCATCAAAAGGCAGATATGCAACGTAAAAACATTTCGCTGGAGGAACTCAGCAGGTCAGACAGCATCTGTGGAGGGAAATGGCCAGTCGACGTTTTGGGTCGAGACCCTTCATCTGAATTGAAAGATAGAGGGGAGATACACTATCAGTGTGTGGGGGTAGAGATCTGGATCACCAATTCACAGACATGAGTTTGAAGCCGACCACTTCCCACAACAGCTGGGAATTTAAATGTAAGGAATGAAATACATCAGGAATAAGCTAGAGGACCAGCACCTCATCTTGTGTCTGGGAACGTTGCAGCCTTCTGGACTCAATATCAAATTCTCTAACTTTAGATAACATGCTTTCTGTTCCTGCAACAAACCTGAAGCTGGAGGAGCTGCATCAGGACCGAAACATCGACCATCTCTCTAACTCCACAGATGCTGCTCGACCCACTGAGTTCTTCCAGCAGTTTGTATTTTGGCTCCAGATTCCAGCATCCGCAGTCTCTTATGTCTCCATTTGTATAACATCGCTGAAGTACATTTGTAATCAGTATGGTTCTCTCAGAGGCACACAAGGAACAAGCTCCCACACACAGCAATGTCATGGGGGCAAACAGCACAGAAACAGGCCCTGGCCAAGCTGCACAACCCTAATCACTACCTCAGTACAGCAACACCGTGACCACTTTGCACTAACAAAGGACTTCATTTCTTAAAAATTCTAATTGTGTTCTTTCTTGTATAATTTTGTATAATTTATGTTTTTCTTGTGACTTTTGTGCCTGTGATGCTGCTGCAAGTAAGTTTTTCATTGCACCTGTGCACACATGGACTTGTGCAGATGACAATAACTCAATTTCAACCTGTTGAGTCTGTGTGATCATCAACCATGCACGTGTCAAATAACAGTTGAGTTAGGGCAACCGTGGGATTTGGAAACTAAATACTGCAGATGATGGAAATCTGAAATAACATTAAACATTGCTGGAAATACACAGCAGGTCCAGCAGCATCTATGGAGAGAGAATCAATATTTCAGGTCGATGATCTTACATCAGAATAAAGGATAAACAGAGAGGCCCCGGATATATTGTCAATGAGATGTTTAACATCTCATTGGTAATTTATATCTGAGGTTTTGGGCACAATGGAATGGGTACTTGGATACTTTTTGGGATAGGACCTGTGCTGGTTCTGGTGGGAAGGAGGAGGGTCGGATGACAAGATCATAATCAGATCTCGGCCAAGATTCAGAGGGGGGAGGCCTGGATTCGTGAACGTTGATTGAGTGCACCTACGACGTGTGGGACTGTCAGAGGTCTCATCAGCTCCCTTCCCATTCTCCCACCAGCCACCTACACACTAGGGACAATTTACAACGGCCGGCTAACCAACCCACACGTCCTTGGGATGTGAGAGGAAACCGGAGCACTGGGGGAAACCCCACACAGTTACACTCCCCACACACACACAGACAGCACCGGAGGTCGGGATCGAACCTGGGTCACTGTGCCACCCCTTGGGTAACCCATTATAAAATGTGTTTTTCATTTTTTTCTTTTTCTTACTATATTTCTTTGCAGTGACACTGGAACAATCCCTCCGGAGAGCTGTGTGTTTGGAATAATGATAAATTTCTCCGCCTTTCTGGGTAAGCACAGAAACCTCTCATTTTTTTTACAGTGGATATTGGTTGGATTTGAAATTTTCTGCAGCTTCTGCTAAATCTTGGCCATCCTCTTTCTGGCTTCCCTCTGGATTCTTCCTTCCATCCAGTCCACCTTCACGGTGTGTTGCTTCAGCAAGGGGAACAGTATTGTTAAGGATGCCGGCCATCCCCGGCCGTTCCCTTTTCTCTCCTCTACCTTCTGGGAGAAGATACAGGAGCTTGAAAGCCCGGACATCCAGACTCAAGAACAGCTTCTTCCCCACTGCTGTCAGACTCGTGAACCATCGCCCCTCTCACATCCCCTTCCTGGTGGTGCTGCCACGTTCTCGGACTCTTAACTCTCCCTCTCTCGGTTATTCTGTTATTGTCACTTTAACATTTCCTTTTGCACTGCTTCAGATTGCGCTACAGTCTCTGCACCGTCTGCTGTGTTGTGCTCATCACTGTATTTATTGCTGTATTTATTATCACCACGTCCACTGTTCACTCTTTGAGCTTCACACGAACAAGGAATTTCACTGCACCCTGGTGTGTATGACAATAAACTCATCTGAATCTGAATTCATGTAAGGCTGTGGAATAGAGACACTTAGACAATTAAACCGGAGGTCCACATTGGGTGAAAGCCGGCAGTGAGATCCGAGTGTAATGGCCACAGTTGATATCCAACTATGTCGTCACTTCCTGGGAGTTATGGACTTGCACCCGGTGGTCTTTCTGTACATCAACGCTCCTAAGATTCCTACTATTTACCCAATATGTCCTACCAGAATTTGACCTCCCAAAGTGCATTACCTTACAGTTGTCGGGATTAAATTCCATCTGCCACCACTCTGCCCAACTTTCCAACCGATTTATGTCCTGCTGTATTCTTAGACAATCTAAGAACATAGAACAGCACAGGACAGTCCCTTCGGCCCACAATGTTGTGCCGACATAGCTAATCCCTCCTACCTACAGAACGCCCATATCCCTCCATCTTCCTCTCATTCATGTGCCCATCCAAGCCCCTCTTAAAAGCCCCCAATGAATTTGCCTCCACCACCCTATCAGGCAACGCATTCCAGGCATCCACCACTCTCTCAGTGAAAAACATACCCCTCACGTCTGTTCTGAACCTACCCCCTCTCACCTTCAACGCATGCCCTTCTTCATCTTCTTCATTATCTACAACTCCACCACTTTTTGTGTCATCTGCAAAGCTACTAATACAAACAGCAAAGGCTGCAGCACCAATCCCACTGGTACACTGCTTCCAGTTAGAAAACCATCCACTGTTACCCTCTGCCTCCTATCACCAAGACAATTTTGGATCCAATTCACCAGCACACCTGGGATCCCTTGTGCCTTAACCTTCTGGACCAGCCTACCATGTAGAACCTTGTCAAAAGCCTTCCTGAAGACCATGTAAACCATGTCCACCACTTCCCTTCATCAATTTTCTTAGTTGCCTCAATCAGATTTGCGAGGCAAGATGTAGCTTCCAGGCTTGTCCCTACTGCTCTTATGTGCAGAAGGAGACAACATTCGCTTTCCTCTAATCTTCTGGTACCTCACTCTTGGCTGATGAAGATGCAAAATCTCCATCAGGGCCCCAGCAATCTCATCCCTTTGCTTCTCTTGGCATCCAGGGATAGATCCCACCAGGCCTTGGGGATTTATCCTCCCCAATGTGTGCCAGTGTTTCCAGCACTTCCTGAAACAGACATGCTCCAGAGAATCAGCGTACCCCTTCCTTAATCCCCCAGTCTCCACTTCCCTCTCCCCGGTGATTACTGATGAGGATTTATTTAGAACCTCACTTGTATCCCCGGCTCCACACACAGATTACCCCTCTGATCCCTGGGGGACACATCCCTTGCTTCAGTACTCTCTTTGTTCTAACATGAGAATTTTAATCATACTTGCCAAGGTCATTCCATGGCCCCCTTTTTGTCTTCCTAATTTCTTTCTTAAGCCCTTTCCTATATCCCCTATAAATCCCAAGTGATATTCCTTTACGATCTCGCTTTTAAACACCTTCGAGCGGCTGCTTCCAATCTACTTCTGCCAGGTCCATGATTAGAACCCACCCTCTCCCAGTTTCGGGTCCTGTCTCGAGGACCCTCTAGCTTTTTCCAGGAATACCCTGAAGCTTTCCAAATTATGGCCATTGTTCCCAAGTGGATCCTCCACAGACACTTCTTTCCCCTGCCGCTCATTTCCTCAAGCACAGCCCCCTCCTTGGTAAGACTCTCTACACACTCCAAAAACCCTCTGGGATGCATTTTACAAATTCCACCCCATCTAATCCCCTCATGATTTTTTCTCTGTCATTCACCCTCACTTCGTCTTTCACTCTTCTACGTCTTTCGTCTGTATCACTCTCCCTCATTCTCATTTTCTTTCTCTCCCTTGTCTTCCCTCTTACTCTCTCAAACTTGGGTTGTTTTCTCTGGAGCGTCGGAGGCTGAGGGGAGACCCGATAGAGGTTTATAAGATTATGAGAAGCACAGATAGGGTAGACAGTCAGAATCTTTTCCCCAGGGTAGAAATGTCAAGTACTAGAAGACGTGCATTTAAGGTGAGAGGGGGAAAGCTTAAGGGAGATGTGTGGGGCAAGTTTTTTTACACGGAGAGTGGTGGGTGCCTGGAACGGGCTGCCAGGGGTGGTGGTGGAGGCAGATACTATAGTGGTGATCAAGGGGCTTTTAGGTAGGTACATGAATATGCAGGGATGTAGGGATATAAGATAATAGATAAGATTTCTTTATTAGTCACATGTACATCGAAACACACAGTGAGATGCAGCTTTTGCGTAGAGTGTTCCGGGGGCAGCCTGCAAGGGTATGGATCATGTGCAGGCAGATTTAGTTTATTTTGGCATCATGTTTGGCTGAAGGGCCTTTTCCTGCACTGTACTGTTCTATGTTCTATTACCCACGCATCTCATTACAACACAGGTGGCCATTCAACCCAACTGATCCATGCTAGCTCTCAGCAGAACAACCCCAATGTCCCATTCCCCTGCAACCTATTCTCTTGCACACATGCTCATCAAATTCCCTTTTGATTCTTTTTGTCATTTACCTACGCTAAGGATTAATTTACAGCAGTCAATTCACCCAGCAACCCACACACCTCTGCAACATGGGAAGAAACCGGAGCACCCGGGGGAAACCCACCGGGTCACAGGGAGAGCATGCAAACTCCACACAGACAGCACCCGGGGTCAGGATTGAGCCCGGGTGTCTGCAGCAGGTCTACAACCTGCTCCACCGGTCCATCCACATTCTCTCTCTCTCTCTCTCTCTCTCTCTCTCTCTCTCTCTCTCACTC
The DNA here is from genome assembly GCF_009764475.1 of Pristis pectinata. Taxonomy (NCBI): domain Eukaryota; kingdom Metazoa; phylum Chordata; class Chondrichthyes; order Rhinopristiformes; family Pristidae; genus Pristis; species Pristis pectinata. The sequence continues at coordinate 47,879,371 of NC_067419.1, read as the reverse complement.
TTTTACAACTTCTCACCACCATCTCTGCCCGGATTTCATTGATCCCTGCCCCAACACTTTTAACTTGGTCTTAATTTCCTCATGTGCAAAGCAATAACAGTTCTAGCGTTGTATTAAAACTTCCTCCCGTCTACATTGAGAACCCAAAATGGATTGGTTGCAGTTGTTAACAGGTTCTTTCTGGTTCCTGTCTCTCTTGAAATAAGCCATTCCATGGAAGATCTGCTAACTTGTCAGCTAATGCCACTGTTTGACAATCTTGCATTCTTTTTCAGGTGCATTTACCATGTCTGTTCGATACAAGATGTTGCAAACCCTAAACGAGGCAAATCCCAGCATAAGCTCCTGTGAGAATACCACTGCACTTGTATTCGGTTTGCTGGGTTGCCTTGGGATGTTCATCGTGGCAAACTTCCAGGTACAGTCCAGATCAAAGTCAGAGTTGAGTTTATTGTCATTTGCACATGTGTGCACAGGTGAAACTTACTTGCAGCAGCATCACAGGCACATAGCACCAGATAAGCAGCATTCACAAGAAAAACATAAACACAATTTTTACAAGAAAGAACAAAATTTAGAGCAACAAAAAAAAACAAAGTCTATTTTAGTGCAAAGTGATCAAAGTGGTCACAGTGTTGCTAAACTGTAGTGATTAGGGCTGTGCCGGTTGGTTCAAGAACCAAATGGTTGAAGGGAAGTAGCTGTTCTTGAACCTGATGGTGAGGGACTTCAGGCTTCTGTACCTCCTGCCCGATGGTAGCTGTGAGAAGATGGCACAGCCCGGATGGTGGGGATCTCTGATGATAGATGTTGCCTTCTTGAGGCAGCGCCTCCTGTAGATACTCCCGATGGTGGGGAGGGATGTGCCCGTGATGTATTGGGCTGAGTCCACGACTCTCTGCAGGTTCTTACATTCCTGTGCCGCAGGGGTTGGTGTTGGGACCCTTGTTATTCGTTGTTTATATAAATGATCTGGATCCAAATGCACAAGGCTTGATCAGTAAATTTGTGGATGACATGAAATTATGTGGTGTTGTTGATAGTGAAGAAGGTTATCGTAGATCACAGGGGGATCTGGATCAGTTGGGGAAGTGGGCTGAGGAGTGGCAAATGGATTTCAATACAGATTAGTGTGAGGTGATGCATTTTGGAAAGTCAAACCAGTATAGGACGTATACTATGAATGGTAGGGGACTAGGGAGTATCAGGCATGGTAGTGTAGCGGTTAGCGTAACGCTATTACAGCGCCAGCGACCTGGGTTCAATTCTGGCCACTGTCTGTAAGGAGTTTGTACGTTCTCCCTGTGTCTGTGTGGGTTTCCTCCAGGTGCTCCGGTTTCCTCCCACATTCCAAAGATGTACAGGTTAGGAAGTTATGGGCTTGCTATGTTGGCGCCGGAAGCGTGGCAACACTTGCAGGCTGCCCCAGAACACTCTACACAAACACGCATTTCATTGTGTGTTTCGATGTACATGTGACTAATAAAGAAATCTTATCTTAATGGAACAGAAGGACCTAGGAATACAAGTGCATAGTTCGTTACTGGTAGACAAGGAGGTGAAAAAAGTGTTTAGCACGCTGGTATTCATCAGTCAGGGCATTGAGTACAGGAGTTGGGACATCATGTTGCAGTTGTATAAGTTGTTGGTGAGGCCACATTTGGAGCACTGTGCACAGTTTTGGTCGCCCTGTTATAAGAAAGACGTGGTTAAACTGGAAAGAGCACAGGGATTTACGAGGATGTTGTCAGGACTCGAGGGCCTGAGTTATAGGGAGACGTTGGCCAGGCTGGGTCTTTATTCCTTGGAACATAGGAGAATGAGGGGTGACCTTATAGAAATGTTTAAAATTATGAGAGGCATAGATAAGGTGGACGGTAACAATCTTTTCCCCAGGGTAGGGGAGTCCAAAACTAGGGAGCATAGGGTGAGAGGGGAAAGATTTAAAAGGGACCTGAGGGGCAACTTTTTCACGCAGAGGGTGGTGAGTGTGTGGAACGAGCTGCCAGAGGAAGTGGGTGAGACAGGTACAACAGGATCATTTAAGAAGCACTTAGATAGGTACATGGAGGGGCGGGGCCTGGAGGGATATGGGCCGAATGCAAGAAATTGGGACTAGCTGGGTGGGCACCATGGTCGGCGTGGACCAGTTGGGCTGAAGGGCCTGTATCCACGCTGTATGACTCTCTGACTTTCTAATGGTCCAATCTACCTTGATGAGAATAGACTGAACGTGCGGTGAGCTAGCATCCTTATTGACTGGGTCATCAAAAAGAAATAAATTGTGGTTATTGCACATTTCCCCTGTCTGCTGATTCAGTTGATGAAGGCGTGGTCTGATTCAAAAGAGAATTTCCTCTCCCTGCACACACTATCGTTCTGTTGTAAACACTGCATTCTTGCTCAGTGATGCTGTCCTGTAAACTCATATCTCTGGTGAGGGACCTGTCATAGTGCTGATGACCACAGAGTATTCCTTGGAATGTAGGAGACTGAGGGGAGATCTTACAGAGGTGTATAAAATCACGACGGGCATAGGTAGGGTGAATGGTCACAGTCTTTTCCCCAGGGTAGGGGAGTCAAAAACTAGAGGGCGTAGGTTTAAAGTGAGAGGGGAAAGATTTAAAAGCGACCTGAGGGGCAACTTCTTCACACAGGGGATGGTGAGTATATGGAACGAGCTGCTGGGGAAGTGGTTGAGGCAGGTACTATAACAATGTTAAAAAGAAACTTGGACAGATACATGGATAGGAAAGGTTTAGAGGGATATGGGCCAAATGCAGGCAAATGGGACCATCTTAGATGGGAATCTTGGTCAGCACGGACAGGTTGGGCCGAAGGGCCTGTTTCCATGCTGTATTACTATGACTATGAATGATGATCATAATTTTTTGCTTCTGGTGTTACTTGAAGGAATCAATGAATTGTACAACCATTACAGAACTGAAGGAAGCCATTTGGTCCATCGTCGATGCTGCATCCTTTTTGAGCTATCAATCCAGCAGCAATCCCCACTATTTCCCTGTAGCTCCACAGACTATTTTCCCTCAACAACCCATCCAATTGCCTTCAAACATCCTGGATTGACTCTGTTCCACTGCCCCTACATGCTGCGAGTTCCAGATCATCACCACTCTGCACGGTTACTCTGTGCATCCCACTCTGGGCAGGCACGGTAGTGTAGCGGATAGCGTAACGCTTTACAGCACCAGCGACCCGGGTTCAATTCCAGCCGCTGTCTGTAAGGAGTCTGTATGTTCTCCCTGTGTCTGCGTGGGTTTCCTCCGAGTGCTCCGGTTTCCTCCCACATTCCAAAGACGTACAGGTTAGGAAATTGTGGGCATGCTATGTTGGCGCCAGAAGCGTGGCGACACTTGCGGGCTGCCCCCAGAACACTACGCAAAAGATGCATTTCACTGTGTGTTTCGATGTAACATGTGACCAATAAAGAGATCTGATCTTATCTTTTGGAAGTCCCCATTGAATCTTCTCCCATTCCCCTCTCAGACAGCACAGCCGACTCCATAACCTCGCTGCAGTGTGCGTCTCTCCACGTGGGTTGGTGTGTACCTGTATCTCTCTCGTCTCCAGAAACAGTCTGCTGGAGGAAGTCAGCAGGTCCAGCGGCATCTGGATGGTGGGGAAGGAACTGTCGACGGTTCGAGTTGAAACCCTGCATCAGGACTCCCGCTGCTCAACCCGCTGAGTTCCTCCAGCACGTTCCGTGTTGCTCCAGATTCCAGCATCTGGCATCTCTTGTGTCACACTGTGTGTGTCTCTGTGTGGTGTGTGTTTATATGTCTCCATTTGAGTATGTGTGTGACTTATAGATTCACATAGAGATGTACAGCACTGAAATGGGCCCTTCAGCCCAACTCATCCCTGCTGACCGTGATATCTAGCTACACTAATCCCTGTAGCTGTGATACTTTACTCTGTATTCTGTTATTGTTTTTACCCTGTACTACCTCAATGCACTGTGTAATGAATTGACCTGTACGATTGGCTTGCAAGACAAGTTTTTCACTGTACCTTGGTACAAGTGACAATAACAAACCAATTCCAATACCATTTGCCCACGTCAGGCCCGTATCCCTCTACACCTTTCCATCCATGTACCTGTCAAAGTGCCTTTTAAATGTAATTGTATCTACCTTCAGCATCTCCTCTGGCAGCTTATTCCACCATCCTTTGTGTGAGAAACTTACCCCTCAATTCTCCGTAAACTTCTCCCCTCTCACCTTAAACCTGTGCCCTCTAGTTTTGGTCTCCCCCACAGTAGGAAAAAGATTCCATTGATCCCATCTATTCCCCTCATGATTTTGTAAACCTGTATAACGTCACCCCTCAGCCTCCCACATTACAGTAAGAATAATCCCAGCCCATCCAATCTCTCGTTAAAAGCAAAGCCCTCCATTCCAGGAAACATCCTGGTGAGTCTCTTCTGCGCTCTCTCTAATGCTACCACATCCTTCCTGTAGTGGGGCGACCAGAAGTGTGCACAATACTCCGTGTGGTCTAACCAATGTTTTGTACAGCTCCAACATGTCGTATGCTTTTCTAACAGGCTGAGAGTGGATCTAAATATCCTGTAAGGGACTGAAAGGTGTGGTATAAATATTGGTCTTTTGCACATCAGTTGAATGATTTGATTTTCATTGACACTGGGGCTTAAGCTTACAATAATCTTACATTTTTTTATTCTCTGTCTCGTATTCAGGAAACTGCTGTGAGGTCAGTCCATGACATTGGGGCGCTACTGACTTTTGGCATGGGAACGATATACCTCATCTTTCAGACCTGGATTTCTTACAAGATGCTGCTTCTGTGTAACAATCGCTGTGAGGTTCTATCCAAGGCAGTACTGACAGCAGTGTCTGTGATAGCTTTCATCATTAGTATCCTTTCTGTTGAGCGGTCTGGTCAATATACTGGACCAATGTGTAACAGTACAATGGGTGAGGGACGCTGGGGCACTTTTGATTCTGTACAGCTGTGGGAAGGGCCAAAGCTACATCTGTGGGCAGTTTTATCTGTGAGGTTTTTCACTTTAGAGAGATACAGCACAGAAACATGAGAATGAGCCCTTCCACCCACCAAGTGCAGGCCAACCACCAATCCCATTTTCAAGTTGTCTATTATTCTATTTTATCCTCCCCCCACATTCCCATCAATTCCCTGCAGATTCTACCCCTCAGCCACACACTGGGGGCAATTTACAGTGGCCAGTTAACCCACCAACCTGCGCGTCTTTGGGACAAAACCCAAGCACCCGGAGGAAAGATGTTGAAGACCAGATCAGATTGGCCATGATCCTATCCAATGGCAGAGCAGATTGAAGCAAACTTGCGGCACAGACTTCTCTTTGGCTGTCAGCGGGATGGGACCTTGGGCCTTTGAGGCATGAAGAGCAGAGGGTGTACCGAGGATGCAGGAGGTGGTCAGTAGCTTCTGGAAGAACCATGTTGACGAACTCCTTGACCGAGACCCTTAACTTGATGTGAATATCCACTCCAGCTTGGTGACACTGCCCCACAACAGGGTGAAAAGGCCACATGGTGGCGATAGACAATCCCCTTGTGCAGGTGACATTCCCAATGAAGCTCCAACATTGGCCGAGGGGAACTTCTGGCAGGAATTCTTATTTTCGTTTCGCTTGTCTGGGACGAGGAAGGCACGTCAGGGAACCTCAGAACTGTGGAGTTACCAGAGATGCAGATGCTGGAACCTGGAGCAACACACAAAATGCTGGAGGAACTCAGCTGGTCAGGCAGCATCTGTGATGGGAAAGATAGTCAACATTTTGGGTCGAGACCCCTCACCTGGGTGTCTGGTCTAAGATGCTGCCTGACCCCTGCCCCCCCCCCCCCCCCCCCCCCCCCCACCCCGAGGTCCTCCAACAGCTCAATTTTTGCTCAGAATTGTGGCCATCGTCAATTAAGGAGACAAATCAGCTTTGGTGATCAGAGCAGTCTGCAATAGGGAAAGTCATCACAATGATCCTTCTCAACTCCCTCCTCACACTGGCCACTGAGCTCCTCAGAGCACAGTTTCCCTTCTGGAAAGAGGTACATCAGACCGGATCTTCACCTCGGCAAAAAATACCGGGCCTTTGCAAGTGATCTCTCTCAAGCTGACGAAAAGCTTTGACTGAGTCAAGAGGCATTGTGGATAATCTTTTTCAATTTTGTCTGCCCTCATAAATTCATCAGTCATTGCCTGCTTGTGTTGCACTTTGGGAAGACAAATGAGGGTAGGACTTTCACAGTGAACAGGAGGGTCCTGGGTAGACATGTAGAACAGAGGGACCTAGTACATGGTTCCCTGAAAGTGGTGTCACAGGTAGACAGGGTGGTGGTGAAGACTTCTGGCCCACTGGCCTTCATCAGTCAGGGCACTGAGTACAGGAGTTGGGAGGTTATGTTGCAGTTGTACAAGATGTTCGTGAGGCTGCATTTGGAATATTGTGTTCAGTTTTGGTCACCCTGCTATAGGAAAGATGCCATTAAGCTGGAAAGAGTGCAGAGGAGACTTACAACGATGTGGCTGGGACTCGAGGGACTGAGTTATGGAGAGAGGTTGAGCAGGTTGGGATTTTTTCATTGGAGCGTAGGAGGACAAGGGGTGATCTTATAGAGGTGTATAAAATCATGAGGGACATAGATAGGATGAATGCACACGGTCTTTTCCCCAGGGTTGAGGAATCAAGAATGAGAGAGCGTAGGTTTAAGGCGAGAGGGGAGAAATCTAATAGGAACCTTGAGGGGCAACTTTTTCAACCAGAGAGTGGTCATTATATGGAACGAGCTGCCAGAGGAAGTAGGTGAGGCAGGTACATTAACAACATTTAAAAGATATTTGGACAGGTCCATGGATAGGAAAGGTTTGGAGGGACATGGGCCAAATGCAGGCAAATGGGACTAGCTTAGATGGTCAGCATGGACCAGTTGGGCTGTATGACCCTATGCTGCATGTTCACTCCAACCGGATGGCTCCTTTGTTGAAGATGGTCACGACTGTAGTGTCTCTGGATTCCCTGACATGTTCTCCTCCTCCCAGATATGAAGGTGAGGCTGAGAATCTTTCTTGCCCGGACACACCCACAGAGAGTGGTTGGGACAAGTAGGTTTTTTTTTGTATTCATTCAAGGGACGTGGGCTTTGGCAGCTGAGCCAATGTTTAATTGCCCATCCCTAGTTGCCCCTGAGAAGTTGGTGGTGAGCTGCCGCCTTGAACCGCTGCAGTCCTTGAGGTGTGGGTGCATCGACAGTGCTGTCAGGGAGGGAGTTCCAGGACTTTGACCCAGCGACGGTGAAGGAACGGTTATATATTTCCCAGTCAGGATGGTATGTGGCTTGGAGGGCAACGCCCGCGGAAGGTGCTCCCCGGGCTTTTGCTGCCCTTGTCCATCTAGCTGGTAGAGGTGGTGGGTTTGGAAGGTGCTGTCTGCACCTACAGGTCGGCTGGATAAAGAAGTGAGGCAGAAAGAATTGGAGAGTATTAGGAGGGGTGACACATAGAGAGGTAGGAAGAGACTCACGTGGAACACCTGCATAGGTCAGTTGGCTGAATGGTCTGTTTCTCTGCCTTACCTGTCAGGCCTAATGATACTGGACAAACATTACACCCGGAAGTCAGTCAGAGTTACGTGGTACACAGTCCTGAAACAGAAACTTGGCAAACTTTGGTAACTGCATTCTAATAGTGAAAATTCCCTGCAGGCTTACGAAAAGGTCATGCTAACACTAGGCAAGCTAACATAGGTCAGGAGGTTGACACCTGAAACAGAAAGTACTGTGTTATGGAGGAGGTTAATCAACCCAAGGCCAGCTCAGCGATGGTAAAGTTCTGGCTACATTCCCAAATCCCAGAAATCCCAGTCAGGAAGACTCCTGAACTTTCCCTGTTTCAGGAAGTGACACAAGTCGATTATGAGATTCTTTTGAATTTGAAAATGCCCTTACTTAATTGCCAGCAATAATATTTAACAAATGCCTTTGAAAGCCGGAGACTAGTTTTTGTGTTTGGTGATCATTTCCAGATGTGTGGTCAGGATTCTGGGGATTGGTTAAGGAGTCTTTGGGATCTCTGATAGGATGGTAACTTTCCATTAATGTGGAGAGTATGAGGTCATGGAGTTGTACGGCACAGAAGCAGGCCCTTCGGCCCACCTTGGCTAGGTCATCAACTTTGGATCTACACGAGTTCTAGCTGATGAGAGGATGGGATGTTTGTGTCGCCAGAGAGACTTGGGTCAGAAGTCGTTAAAAGCTGGTATAGAGGGTCAATTAATTAACAGAATGGTGTGTGATTATTACTTTGTCTTTAAATGTTAGCCTTTAGCTCAAGGGCTGAAGTAAAAATTGGTAAAAGTGGTGTTATGTTTGGTCAGAGAAACTGTCAGCGGTTCTGGGGAACCCACTGCAGGGAGGTTATGTGGGCCTTGGAGAGAGTTCCAGGCTAATGCCAGTGATACCAGGACCTAAAGGATTAAATTATGAGTACATGATGCTCACAGCAGATTTTAATATTGATAATTAAGGATACCTTGAATCAGGGTTTTTGCCCTTTGGATCCCACCATTCAGTTCGGTGAGAGTGGCTGCTTTTCCCCAGGTGGGGGTGGGATGAGGGTAGACCAGAACTGGGAGTCAAAACCTCCGAAAGGAAGGAACAACACCTCCATATTCCACCCGGGCAGCCTCAGCCTGGGGCATGAACACTGAATTCTCAAACTTCCTGAAGCTGCTCCCCCCCCCCCCCCCCGTCCCCATTCCCCCTTTTTCCCTTCTCCCTGATCCATCTTTTTCCTTTTCTCCACCTTTACCACCTCCCCTCCCCACCTCCCTCCCTCTAGTCCATGCTCCACCTTCCTCTCCTATCCCTTCCCCCCATCACCTCCCAGTTTCTGACGCCATCCCCACTCTCCCCCCCTCCCTCACCTGCCTATCACTCCCCTCACCTGGATCCACCTATCACCTGCCAGCTCCTGCTCCACCCCTTCCCCCCACCTTTTTACACTGGTTATCTCCCCTCAGTCCTGATGAACAGCCTCGACCTGGAGCGTCGACAGTCCATTTCCCTCCACAGATGCTGCCTGACCTGTTGAGTTCCTCCAGCATCTTGTACCTAGCTCTAGATTCCAGCATCTGGAGTCTCTCGTGTCACCTGAAGAAGAGAGCCCGGCCGTTCGGGGCGAGGTAGTGTTAGGAGGGACCTTCCTCACTGGGGCAGTGGGAATGACGACCTGCAGTTCCCTCAGAAAACTGCCAGGGATTGTGGGTTGGTTGAACATTTCAAAACTGTGTTTGGTAGATGCTTGTCCTGCAGAAGAATTAGAAATTACAGAACCGTGAAATTCTGGTGCAAAGATTGCTCAAGGTGGCAGCACAGGTAGATGAGGTGGTGAAGAAGGCATCGGGGGTGCTTGCCTTCATTAGCTGGGCCATAGACTAAAAGAGCAGGAAGCGAGAAACGAAGTGCTGGAAAAACTCAACGGGTTGGGCAGCATCTGCAGAGGGAAATGGACAGTCGACGTTTTGGGTGGAGACCCTTCATCTGTCTTCATAAGAGCAGGGAAGTCTTGGTACAACTTTATAAAACATTGGTTAGGCCATGACTGGAATATTGTGTGCAGTTCTGGTCACCACACTACAGTGATTGCACTGGAGAGGGTGCAAAGCAGATTCACCAGGATAAAAAACACGACGACGCTGGAGGAACTCAGCAGACCAGGCAGCATCTGTGGAGAAGGGCAGGTTGTCAACGTTTCGGGTCAGGACTCTTATTCTGAAGAAGGGTCTTGACCCGTAACGTTGACGACTGAAGAAGGGTCCTGACCCGAAACGTTGACCGCCTGCTTTTCTCCACGGACGCTGCCTGGCCTGCTGAGTTCCTCCAGCATCATCGTGTTTTTCATCTAGATTCCAGCATCTACGGTTCTTTGTTTCTCTAGGTTCACCAGGATGTTGCCTGGGATGGAGTGCTTTAGTTCTGAAGAGAGACTGGAGAGGTTGGGTTTGTTTTTCCTTAGTGTAGAGGAGGCTGACGGGGACCTACAGAGGTGCACAAAGTTGAGAGGCATAGATAGGGTAGTGAGAAACTCTTCCCCATGGCAAAGAGCAGAGGGTCGAGTGAGGAGTAAGAGGCAAACTGAAGAAGATATTTTTCACCTGGAGGGTGGTTGGAATCTGGAATGCGCTGCCTGGTGAGATTGTGGAGGCAGAGACTCTCACAACATTTAAGAAGCATCTGGAAGTGCACTTGAATTGCCAAAGTATAGTAGACTTTGGCTCAAGTACTGGTAAATGGGATTAGTGTGGATAGGACGATGGTCAGCATGTACATGGTGGGCTGAAAGGCCTGTTTCTGTGCTTTATGACTCTGTAAGAAGGAGTGAATGAAGTTAGATCAGAAGTAAAAACAGAAAATGCTAGAAACACTCAGCGGGTCAGCATCTGTGGAGAGAGGGACAGGTTTACTATTTCACCATTTCTCTCCATAGACGCTGCCTGACCTGCTGAGTGTTTCCAGCATTTTCTGTTTTTAGTTTCAGATTTCCAGCATCTAAGGTTTTGTGATTTACATTTATGGAGATCAGGCCTGAGTCAAGTTGCATTTCTATAGAACCTTTAACGTCCCTTTCAAATCTTCCCCAAGTGGTCCACTGCCAGTAAAGCACTTTGCGGTGTGGTCACTGTTGTAGTAGGGGAAATGATGTGGCAGCCAATTTATGCACAGCAAGATCCCAAAGAGATGATAAACTGGTGGTCTTGGTTGATGGAGGGGGACCTCGGCCTGGACACTTGGAGAATTATCCATCCACCGACACACGTTTGGGGAACTTTAATGCCCACTTAAATAGATGGATGGAATTCAGGCTTAACGATTGGTGGGCTTGGAATTGCACGGCACCTTTCATGACCTGAAGATGTTCCAAACTGCTTTACCGCCAATGTAAGGTGGCAGCCAATGTGTGCACAGCAAGATCCCACAGACAGCAATGAAATAACGATCAGATAGCTTGCGTGATGAATGTTGTCCAGGATACAGGGGAAAAACTCACCCACCTCTCCTTGCCTACCTACCCATCTCCCTGTGGGCAGGTGGGGGGCTTGGTCTATCTGAGAGAGGGCATCACTGCAGACTGGACTGTGGTGAGAACACTCAGCCCCTCCGAGGCTGAGCCAAGCTGAGAGCTGGCTTGCTACTGTTCAGGGCACGTAACTCTCATTGCCCTGGGCAGGGTTGGAGGAAGCATCTGGGTTCACCTTAGACAGTTTACCACCATCGCTGGGAGTGTCTCTATTACAAGTCCTTCATTCACTCAGTTCAGACAAGGAATTAGAAGGTATTCACCCTCGTGAGCTCTTTGCTTCAGTCGATGGGCAGGTCTACAATACTTCAGCTACAGTTTGGGTTCGTTTAACTGGTATTGGTTGATTATTGTCACTTGTACCGAGGTACAGTGAAAAACTTGTCTTGCATACTGTTCGTACAGGTCAATTCATTACACAGTGCATTGAGGTAGTACAGAGTAAAATCAATTACAGAATACAAAGTGTCACAGCTGCAGGGAAGTGCATTGCAGGTAGACAATAAGGTGCAAGGTCAAACAAGGTACATTGTGAGGTCAGAGTCCATCTCATCGTATAAGGGAGCCATTCAATGGTCTTATCACCGTGGGGTAGAAGCTGTTCTTGATCCTGGTGGTACGTGCCCTCAGGCTCCTGTATCTTCTGCCTGATGGGAGGGGAGAATATGATGAGATGGACTCTTGACCTCACGATCTACCTTGTTTGACCTTGCACCTTATTGTCTACCTGCACTGCACTTCCCTGTAACTGAAAGTGATTTGCAGGGCCACTTCCGACTGCTTCCTCTCGCAGTTGTCATTTGCCTTCGGGGACCACATTCAAGGCTGTCTTGGGTGGAAAGAAACCCCAAGAGTGACCACACTGTTAGATCCGCACACTACCTTCTCCAAAGTACAAGAACCCCCTGCAGAATCAGCCTGAAGAAATCGTCTTTCATCCTTGTAGTCCTGGTGGTGGGAGGGACGGGTGTCAAGGGGAGTGGGGCATTGAGGCGGGTGCAGGGTGTTGGGGAAAGGCTGGATAAGGTTACAGAGGGAGGTGTAGGGGCTGGTGGAGGGGTGGTTTATAGAGATAGGGAGGGGTGTAGGGGCTGAGGGGGGGCTTACAGAGATAGGGAGGGGTGTAGGGGGTTTCAGACACAGGGAGGGGTGTAGGGGGTTACAGAGATAGGGAGTGTCGGACTGGAGGGGATTACAGAGATAGGGAGTGTGTAGGAATGGAGGGGGTTACAGAGATAGGGAGTGTGTAGGACTGGAGGGGTTACGGGGAGTGTGTAAGACTGGAGGGGTTACGGGGAGTGTGTAGGACTGGAGGGGTTACAGAGAGAGGGGGGGGTGTAGGACTGGAGGGGCTACAGGGGAAATTGTGTTGGGATTTAGCTGTCCTCAGATGCAATGAGGGAAGATACCATTTTAAATACCTCCAGACCGACCCTAATTCCAAACTTCGAGATCCCAGGTATGACAGCTAGGTCTGGGTCTAACCCTCGATGTAGTCACTTTAATTTCTTACAGAAATGTCGTTGACCTTCCTTGACCTTTGCCTACTCTAGTGTTCACCTGCTACATCTTAAGTGGACAATCAAAATTTAATTGGGATCCAACGGATAAGGTAAGGATCTGTCACCGGTGGGAGGGCAAAGGGACAGGGCATAGACTCGCGGCCGCGCTCTCGCACTGGCCCAGTGGAAGGGGCTGACTACTCAGGCAACATTCATCCCAGCAGTTTCAAGAAACAATAAATCCTATAACCAGGGCCAGGCCAATATCGACCCCTGCTTTGTCCCATTCCCACCCTCTCTCAGCCCGCACTCTCCCCTGCCGCCCCCGAAATCACAGGCCATTCTCTTAGTTCTCTTTTTCCCCATCCCAATGGAAATTAAGCTGCATTTTATCTCTGAGGGAACAGTCCTTTGGGCTTGGTCTGCCAGGTTCAAGTGCTCCATTGTGCTCGGGACACAATTTACCCCATACAGTACAACTTTCTCCGCAGTCTCTCACATTGGCAGGGAGTGGAGATCTCGGAGGAGGTGTTAGGGAGTAGACAGAGGAGTCCATGGGCTGATGGTCGTCTGGCTTTGCTAAGAAGGAGGACATTGGGAGTCAAGTGATCTTGTAAAGAACATAGAACGTTACAGCACAGTACAGGCCTGTCTCTTTCCCCTCCCCCACCCGCTCCATCACCCACACACTCCTCCCACTAGTTCCCCTCGCCCCCTCCCTCCCTTTATTCCACGCTCCACCTTCCTCTCAGATTCCATGATCTTCAGTCCTTTGTCAGTCCAACCTATCACCTCCCGGTGTCTGACATAATTCCCACTCTCCCCCCTCATCTGGATCCACCTATCGCCTGCCACTCTCGCTCCGCCCTCCTTCCCCTGACCATCTCCCCTTATCTTTCAGTCCAGATGAAGGGTCTTGATTCGAAACGTTGACTGTCCATTTCCCTCCACAGATGCTGCCCGACCCGCTGAGTTCCTCCAGCATTGTCTGTGTTGCTCTGGATAGTGCCATATAATTTGTGCTTTATTTCTGGGCTCTAGGGTAATGGAATGTGTGCTTAAGTCTCGTTTTCTCTCCCTCTTCACCAGGGCTACGGCTACCATGTGGCCAGTGCGGTCTGCGAATGGATAGTTGCCTTCTGCTTTAACTTCTTCTTCCTGACTTTTATCAGAGAATTCCAGGTACAAGTTGCTCTGAACATCTCTGCCGTACACCTCTCCCCATGTCCACCCGCTGGTCCCTTCACTGCCTCCCTCCCACAGGTGGTGAATTACTTTCAAACTCCATGGCACCAACGGGTTACAAAACGATCCGTGTGTGGGAATCAAGGGAACACAATCTGCCTTTCTTCCTCTGCTCCACAGTGGGAAATATTCAAAGCTATTTTAAAAAATATATAATTTTCAGGATGTGAGCATACCGGGCAGACATGGTAGTGTAGCGGTTAGCCTAACGCTATTACAGTGCCAGCAACCCGGGTTCAATCCAGCTGCTGTCTGCGAGGAGTTTGTAGGTTCTCCCCATGTCTGCGTGGGTTTCCTCCGGGTGCTCTGGTTTCCTCCCACATTCCAAAGATGAACGGGTTAGGAAGTTGTGGGCATGCTGTGTTGGCGCCGGAAGCGTGGCGACACTTGCGGGCTTCCCCCAGAACACTCTACGCAAAAGATGCATTTCACTGTGTGTTTCGATGTACATGCAACTAATAAAGGAATCTTATCTTATAAATATTTATGATCCACCCTGTTCTTCGGGTAGGAGCCTGGGGACCTTCTATGACTGCATGGGTTGCAGGTCCCAAACTAAAGTCAGCAGCTTTGGCTGTGCAGAACTCCCACAGTCCTGCTCCGGCTGCACAGCCTGGATTTTATGTCCAAGTCTCTGGACTGGGACCAAAGCCCATTCCCTCCTGACTGAGGTGAGACAGCTACCTGTTGAATCACAGACAGTAGCCTGAGGATCTTCCGAGGACTGTCCCAGCAGTGAGCACATTGTACAAAGTGCACTGCAGTTACTCATCAAAGCTTCTTTGGTAGCACCTCCCAAACCTGCAATCTCTACCTTCTAGTGGGACAGGTTCGCCAGCCACGCAGGAACACCACCACCTGTAGGATCCCCTTCAAGTCCTGATGCAGGGCCTCAACCCGAAATGTCATTTCCCCCACAGATGCTGCTCGACCCGCTGAGTTCCTCCAACAGGTTGTTTGCTTCTCCCTAAAGCTGCACACTTTCCTCAGTTTGAAATAGACCATTTGCTGCTTGGTCTGAATCCAGCAACACCCCACTGACCCCATTTTAATTTGCAATCTAATTCTCAACACATCATTCTCCGCCACTTCCGCCATCTCCAACGGGACCCCACCACCAAGCATATCTTCCCCTCCCCGCCCCTTTCTGCCTCTCACAGGGACCGCTCTCTCCACAACTCCCTTGTTCACTCCTCCCCACCCATCCTGCTCTCACCCAGGGAACTTTCCACTGCTCCCGCCATAGGTGCAACACCTGCCCCTACACCACCCCCATCACCTCCATCCAGGGACACAAACAGTCCTTTCAGGTGAGGCAGAGATTTACCTGCACCTCCCTTAATATCATCTACTGCATTCGGTGCTCCAAGTGTGACCTCCTCCACACTGGTGAGACCAAACGCAGACTAGGTGACCGTTTCGCAGAACACCTGCGCTCTGTCCGTAACCGTGATCTGCATCTCCCCGTTGCCGGTCACTTCAACTCCCCCTCCCACACTATCACTGATATGTCAGTCTTTGGCCTCCTCCACTGCCAGGAGAATTCCAAGCGCAAACTGGAGGAACAGCACCTCATTTTCCATCTTGGATCCTTGCAGCCTGACGGCATGAACATTGAATCCTCCCACTTTAGGTAATCCCCACCGCCCCCACCACCATGCTTCATCTCTTCTTCCCTTCCCTAGCCCTTTTTCCCTCTCTCTTCTTACCTTTGACCCATCCCCTGGTGGATCTGCTCTCCCCCTCCCCACACCTGCCCATCACTATCTCTTACCTGCATCTACCTATCACCACCCTGTGCCCACCCCGCCTCCCCTCTTTTGTCCACCTATCACTGCTCTGCTTTTCCCTCCTATATATTGGGCTTCCCCTTTTCCTATCTTCAGTCCTGAAGTAGGGTCCTGACCCGAAATGTTGACCGCCTGCTTTTCTCCACGGATGCTGCCTGGCCTGCTGAGTTCCTCCAGCATCATTGAGTTTTTCATCTAATTTTCAACACACACTGCATCTGACCATGGCCTGTAGCCATACTGTTAGCTTTGCATTAATTAGGTCTAAAAAATGCTTTTGTAAGTCAATGTTTCTTTTGCCCCAACAGAAGTTTACTCTAAGCATTAAAATGGAGATAATTGATGACTTCCAG
Organism: Pristis pectinata; assembly: GCF_009764475.1. Lineage (NCBI taxonomy): Eukaryota > Metazoa > Chordata > Chondrichthyes > Rhinopristiformes > Pristidae > Pristis > Pristis pectinata. The sequence goes on along the minus strand of NC_067419.1, from coordinate 47,863,387 downwards.
GATGAGTTAAGGATCCCTATTCTCTCCGGCCAACGATAACAGTGACCTCTCCCAGAGCCTGGGGAAACGCTACAGTTACCATCGGTATCCTTTCCTGTGTTTTAAGATGTTTTGCACTTCCACAGTCCACCTGCCCGACATTAGACTCCAGAAACAGGCACACTACTCTGAGCAAGCATCACCAGCCATTTCCAGGATGGCACAGAAAACAATTTAAGAATCTTCTGTAAGTATCGTTGAAAAAATTGTAACATCCGCATCATCTGGTAGGAGTTACCAGACTGTGAGCTCTGAAATTACCATAGAAGCAAATAGGAAGGATCTGAGAACTCAGAGTTTCTTCGATTGAGGCACGCAGAAGCCTTGTCCCAACAGAGGAAGGAGCCTCCGGCACTATGCTACTGACACACCTGACTGTCAAGCCCATCTGTCCTACCTGTGGTATAGTCTGTGGGTTCAACCGCAGAACTGGAGAGAGATCCAGGTTGTCCCAGGACCTACTGGACTGCTCAGGAAGAAGAAATCCCAAAATTACACAGCATCTTTGAAGTTGTAAAACACCAAGTTGTAAAACTTCACAGGAACGCAGGTGGACAACATTTTGAACAAGATATTTGGATGTGACTATAAGTTTTGAGAAACTGTTGAGTGTTAATGAGCAAGAAGGAGGCAGAAAGTCTGGACAGGAAATTCCAAAGTGTGTCTCAGAGGGGCAGCACAGTGATAGGGCTGCTGCCTCACAGCTCCTGGGGTCCGGTGCTGTCTGGAATTTGCACGTTCTCCCTGTGACCGCGTGGGTTTCCCCCGGGTGCCCTGGTTTCCCCCCACATCCCAAAGATGTGCGGGTTGGTAGACTAATTGGCCGCTGTAAATTGTCCCCTGTGTGGAGGTGAGGGGTAGAATCTAGGGGAGGGTTGACAGGAATGTGGAGAGAATGAAAGTGGGATTAGTGTAGGATTCGTGTAAATGGGTGCTTGGTGGTTGGCAGGGATTCAAAGTCCAAGTTGAGTTTATTGTCATCTGCACAAGTCCATGTGTGCACAGGTGCAATGAAAAACTTACTTGCAGCAGCATCACAGGCACAGAGCGTCAGATAAGCAGCATTCACAAGAAAAACAAACATAAATAAAACATTTTTTATAAGAAAGAACACAATTAGAACAAAAAAAAGTCAATTTTAGTGCAAAGTGGTCAGCAGAAGGACCTATCTCTGTGGTGCATGACTTTGTGACAGACCCTCCACCACCAGCGCACTGTCCCGGCAGTGAGTACGTTGTACAAAGCGCACTGCAGTTACTCATCAATCTCCGACAGCACCTTCCAAACCTGCAATCTCTACCGTCTAGCAGGACAAGGACACCGGGCACATGGAAACACTGCCGCCTGCAGGTTGTCCCTCAAGTTGCACACTTTCTGGCTTTGAAATAATCCAGTAACACCCCACTGATCCTACGGACAGTAATGGTTCAAGTAGACAGCTCACCACTTCCTGGTCAAGGACTTAGGGATGGGCAATGAATGCTGGCCTTGCCAGTGATGTCCAGGTACAATAAAAAAATTTTAAAAAATCATCTACAGGTGAGAATCTGAACCCAAACAAATCCAATCTATGATTTTTAAGAACATCATTCACAGGCTGGGGCTTTGGTTGGCAGGTCCAGTGTTATCTGGTGGGTTGGTTTGTTAGGTATTCCAGGAGGCTGCTAAGGGTCAGGATCCATAAAGAATGTCAAGGGAAGCAGTTTTCCTTCCCTGAGGCACATCAGTGAACCATTTTTTATTTTTCCAGGAATTACTGAAACTACCTTATTAATCCAGATTTATTTGTGGAAAAATTCTCCAAAATACTGTGTGATTTTAACTTTGTGTCTAGTCCACTCTTGTCTAGTGACACCAAACAACCCTGTTTACAATGAAGGTCACAAAAGGAGACCAACTATAGCACTGTGGGTTAAATTGGCTCTGCTGATCTGTTCCTACCTTCTCTTCCCGTGATGTTCTAATCTCACAACACTACCTGCAAAATAGGTGCATGAGTTTAGACCTGCTTGGGGTTTCAGAGCAGGGACAAGTCAGAGCAGGTATCCATGGTTACAACAAGCAGCATACTCATAGTTACCACATAAGGGCATTGTAAAACATCCGAGTATAAAAATAAAGAGGTGTGAGAAGACAGAATCAAAATACTTCTGATACTGGGCATCTGAAGTAAAAACAGAACATGCATTAAATTCTCAGGGCATGATGAGGTAGATGCTTGTGGGGAGGTTTTGAGAGGGAATTCTGGAGCCCCAGGCCCAGGTAGCTGAAGGTGCAGCTACCAGTGGTGGAGTGATTGAAACTGGGGACGTGCGGGAGGGTGAAATAGGGGGAGCTGGTGATAGAGGGGTTTACAGGGCTGGGAGAGACTATAGAAAGGGAGGGATGAAACTATGGGAGTTACATTGAAAGGACAGAGAATCAGGAAAGCAAAAAACTGCAGGTGTTGGAAGTCTGAGATAAAGACCGAAAATATTGGAAACACTGAACAGCATAGAGTCCTGGACCTGAAATGTTAACAGCTTCTCTTCCCACAGATTCCGCCTGACCTACTGAGTATATTGAACATTTTCTGGTTCTCAGAACCAGAAGCCAGTGTGGTGCAGTAAGCACAGAGATAAGGGGTGATCGGGACTTGGTGTGACTCAGGTCACAGGCTGCAGAGCTTGAATGTAATTATGGAGAATAGATCGAGGGAAGCAAGACAGAGGAGTTTCACAGGAGTCAGATCTTGAGGAAGCAAAGACATGGGTGAAGGTTCCATCAACAAATGGACTCAATTTACAGACACAACAAGGCAAAAGCGCTTTGCTGTGTCACTAGTATTAGTGAGAATATTGGTGTGAGTTAGTTGCTTGCTACAAGAGCACATTTATAAAAGCTCTTTCTAAATTGCTGATGTCTCCTCCAGCTCTTCATCTCACCCAGATCTCGTTGCTCCTCCAATTCTGCTTCTTGATCATCCTGAATTTAATCACTCACCACGAGTGGCTGTGCCTTCAGCTGCCAAACCCCCAACTCCAGAAATCCCTCCCTAAGCCTCTCCACCTCTCTCTTCAAAATCCATCCCTTTGACCAAGCTTTTGGTCAACTGCCTTAATATCTCCAATGGACTTCTGTCTGATTTTGCTCTTAGTATTCCAGCAAGCACATCAGAAGGTTTTGTAATGTTAAATGAGTATAGGTAAAAGTTGCTGTAACTGTTCAAATCATATTGTCTCACAGTAACCTCAAGTTTGATTAATCCCAATGCTGGTTCTTTAAAACACAATAATACTAACAGAAAACTGAGTTGAGTTCAAGAGCAATGCATATCCAAAGAACATTAATGAATATGTTTTATGGGTGAAAGATTTGATTTATAAACTAGTTGCTTTAATCAGGCTATTGGTGATAAATTGACAGAATGTTGTTTGAAATGGTTATGAGAATTTATACATATATCTATTTTACTGTATTAAAGTTTTATTACGGTTTGATACAGATTATTTTTATTAATAAACAATATTTTATCAGATTGTGTTTGTGACTGTTAGTTTCACTTCTTCCCACTCTCCGGCCCCCTTTCCATGAGCTCCTGTCCTCAGTTGTTATTCTTCCTGAGTCTGAAGCAGTGGGCATTAGCGGACTATTCAGGCTTGAGGTCTGTCACCTCTGAGCAGATCTGTAGACTACAGAACTTCAAAATAATATCAATTTAGTCGTATGATTGCCTTTGTTACATTAATGGCCAAGTGATCCATTTTGTTCAAATGGAAGGATCCAATACCCCCCACCACTTTTCAATGGTTCTCTCAAACTATATCATGTTTAAACTTAGAAAAAATTAGGAGTAGCACTGTTGATTTTTCGCTTAAATTTGAGGAAGTTTGGACTCCATTTCTTCAATATTTTCATATTATATAGATCCATTTTCATTAATCTTTGAACTTAGAGGAGCAGAATTGATGACATAATACTGCTCCTTGTTCATCGAGAAATGTCAGTCCAGTTTTTTTTCTTTTGAACTTTTTGTTTTAGTTTGTTTCATTTTACTTACAATTTTTTTTCCTGATTTGGGTTTTTTTTTATATAATAAATCTTTTTCTTTCTCCTTTTGACTTTCTTTTTGTAATACATTCGTTTACCAAGAAACCGTGGGGCCTAGAATTTATTTTTTATTCTTTATGATTATATATGTCATGATTGTCCTCTCGATCTCTTTGTATTATGTGTATAATTACCAATGTTATATGTATTAATCTGTATTAATCTGAAAATTAATAAAAAGATTGAAAAAGAAGAAAGAAATTTAGAATGGAGGCCATTTGGCCCATCACATCCAAGCCTAGCCAAAAAGAAGCCACTGAGTCTAATCCCTTTTCCACAGTCTCTGCCCGCGGCACTATGCAACAATGGCTTTTCATCCAGGTGCCTGTCAAATGTGCGGAGGGTTTCTGCAACACTCCCTTCAGGCAGGGAGAGGGAGATCCCCATCACTCATTTTACTTCTAGTCGATGTACCCTGGTTACCGTCGTCTCCCCCAGAGGAAACGGGTGCTTCCTGTTCACTGGCCAGGCCTCCCAGAATATTAGGCACCTCAATTATGCTTCCCATCTCCTTTGCTCCAGAGTAAACAAAACAAGTCGAGTTAACCTTCACTCAAACATAAGTCTCCCCTGAACCCTGTCCAGTGCTGACACATCCTTCCTGTGATGTGGTGACCAGAAATGGACTGCAGATTTGGAGAACATAGAGCGACACTTGTGAAGAAATGTGCCATGGTTATTGATGTACAAGGGAAGACAAAGGTCAGCTCTGTTCTAATCACATGACTTTACCTCGCCACCCTCCTCTGCCCAGAGTCAGGGAGAGATACAGCATGGAAACAGGCCCTTCGGCCCACTTGAGTCCATTCCGACCATCAGCCACCCAAGGAGACACAAGAGACTGCAGACGCTGGAAAATGGAGCAACACACAAAAAGCTGGAGGAACTCAGCAGGTCAGGCAGCACCTGAGGAGTGAAACGTTCACTGTCCACTTCCCTCCATAGATGCTGCCTGACCCACTGAGTTCCTCCAGCACTTTGTGTGTTGACCCATCTACACTGATCCCATTTTATTCTCCCCACTTTCCCATCAACTTCCCCAGGGTCTACCCCTCACCCATACACTAGGAGCAATTTACAGCGGCCAATTAACCCACCCACCCGCACGTCTTTGGGATGTAGGAGGAACCCGGAGCACCCGGGGGTAAACCATGCAGTCACAGGGAGAACGGTCAATTACCCCTTCCTGTTCCTGAGTGGCTCAGAGCTAATCATTTATCCCCAAGGGAGAAAGTTATGGATTTAAGTTCCCAAACTGAGTACATTTGGCAGGCTAGCACTTTAATACAGGACCGGGGTGGTCCCGAGCCACACAGAGCAGAGAACAATGTCCTCAACTGGTTCACAGGTGGAATGGCAGCACCAAGACAATGCAAAAGGTCTAAGAGCCCAACAGTGTCCAAGGCTGATCACAATATCTCACATTTACATCACAGCTTAAGGACCGAGATCCTTAAGGGAGAGGGAGAGCAGCCAGAAGTCATGGTACCAACGACATCGATAGGAAAAGGGATGGGGTCCTGAAGAGGGAAGATAGGGAGTTAGGAAGAAAGCTAAAAAGCAGGACCTTAAGGGTGGTCATCTCTGGATTGCTGTCTCTGCCACGCGCCAGTGAGGGTGAGAATAGGAAGATATGGCAGACGAACGTGTGGCTGAAGAGTTGGTGTAGGGGGCAGGGTTGCAGATTTGTGGATCACTGGGATCTCTTTCGGGGAAGCAATGACCTGTACGAAAGGGAACTCGAGAGGGACCAATGTCCTTGCGGGCAGGTTTGCTAGAGCTGTTGGGAGGGTTTAAACTAGGTTGGCAGGGGGCTGGGAACCAGAGTGTTAGGTCAGATGATGGAGCAGTTGACATAAAGTTAGATGCGTTGTGCGGAGAGTGTGAAGAAGGATAGACAGTGGATAGGTCATAAACACAGTCAGTTGGATGGGTTGAAATGTCTTTACTTTAATGCAAGAAGTATTGAGAATAAGGGTGATGAACTCAGAGCATGGATCAGTATGAGCAATTACAATGTTGTGGCCATTACAGAGACTTGGCTGTCGCAAGGGCCTGAGTAGCTGCTTGATGTTCTGGGGTTCAGATGTTTCAAAAGGGACAGGGAAGGAGGTAAAAGAGGGGGGGGAGTGGCATTGCTAATCAGGGACAGTGTCACAGCTGCAGACAGGGAGGACGTGGTGGAGGGATCGTCTACTGAGTCAGTGTGGGTGGAGGTCAGAAACAGGAAGGGAGCGATCACTCTATTGGGAGTGTTCTATAGGCTCCCCCCCCCCAATAGCCACCAGGACACTGAGCAGCAAATAAGTAGGCAGATTTTGGAAAGGTGCAAAAATAACAGGGTTGTTGTCATGGGAGACTTCAACTTTCCTAATATTGATTGGCACCTCCTTAGTGCAAAGGGTTTAGATGGGGCAAAGTTTGTTAGGTGTGTCCAGGAAGGATTCCTGACATGGTGTGTGGACAGGCAGACTAGAGGAGAGGCCATGCTGGATCTAATACTAGGTAGTGAACCTGGTCAGGTGACAGATCTCTCGGTGGGTGAGCATTTCGGAGATAGTGACCACAACTCCCTGACCTTTAGCATAGCCATGGACAGGGATAGGAGCAGACAATATGGCAATATTTTTAATTGGGGGAGGGATAATTACGATGGTATTAGGCAGGATATTGGGAGCGTAAATTGGGAACAGATGTTCTCAGGGAAATGCACAGAAGAAATATGGAGGCTGTTTAGGGAACACGCATGGGGTTCAGGATAGGTTTGTCCCACTGAGACAGGGAAAAGATGGTAGGGTGAAGGAACCATGGTTGACAAGAGAGATGGAACATTTAGTCAGGAGGAAGAAGGAAGCATACTTAAGGTCTAGCAAGCAAAGATCAGGTAGGGCTCTTGAGAATTATAAGGTAGCCAGGAAGGAGCTTAAGAAGGGACTTAGCAGAGCTAGAAGGGGACATGAGAAGGCCTTGGCAAGTAGGATTAAGGAAAACCCCAAGGCATTCTACACGTATGTGAAAAACAGGAGGATGACTAGAGTGAGGGTAGGACAGCTCAGGGATAAAGGGGGAAACATGTGCCTGGAGGTGGAGGAGGTAGGGGAGGTCCTTAATGAACACTTTGCTTCAGTGTTCACCAGGGAGGGGGACTTTGACGAATGTGAGGTCAGCGAAGAACAGGCTAATGTGCTGGAGCATGTTGAAGTCAAGAAAGAGGCAGTGTTGGAGCTTCTGAAAAATATTAGGATAGATAAGTCCCCGGGGCCAGACAGGATATACCCCAAGTTACTACAGGAGGTGAGGGAAGAGATTGTTGAGGCATTGACGATGATATTTGCATCCTCCCTGGCTACAGGAGTGGTACCAGAGGATTGGAGGGTGGCAAATGTTGTTCCCTTGTTCAAGAAAGGTAATAGGGATAATCCTGGGAATTATAGACCAGTGCATCTTATGTCAGTGGTGGGCAAGCTATTGGAGAGGCTTCTTAGGGACAGGATTTATGAGCATTTGGAGAAGCATAGTCTTATTATGGATAGTCAGCATGGCTTTGTGAGGGGCAGATCGTGCCTCATTAGCCTAATTGAGTTTTTTGAGGAGGTGACAAAACAAATTGATGAAGGTAGAGCAGTGGATGTGGTGTATATGGACTTTAGTAAGGTGTTTGACAAGGTTCCTCATGGTAGGCTCATCCTGAAAGTCAGGAGGCATGGGATCCATGGAGACTTGGCTGTGTGGATTTGGAATTAGCTTATCACAGAAGCCAGAGGGTGGTTGTAGATGGAGAGTATTCTGCCTAGAGGTCGATCACTAGTGGTGTTCTGCAGGGATCTGTTCTGGGACCCCTGGTCTTTCTGATTTTTATAAATAACTTGGATGAGGAAGTGGGGGGATGAGTTAGTAAGTTTGAAGATGACACGAAGATTGGGGGGGTTGTGGATGGTGTAGAAGGTTGTTGTAGGTTACAACAGGATATAGACAGGATGCAGAGCTGGGTGGAGAAGTGGCAGATGGAGTTCAATCCAGGAAAGTGTGAAGTGATGCACTTTGGAAGAACAAACATGAAGGCGGAGTACAAGGTTAATGGCAGGATTCTGAGCAGTGTGGAGGAACAGAGGGATCTTGGGGTCCAAGTCCATAGATCCCTCAAAGTTGCTGTGCAGGGTGATAGGGTTGTTAAGAAGGTGTATGCTGTGTTGGCCTTCATTAGTCGGGGGATTGAGTTCAAAAGCCGCAAGTTAATGTTGCAGCTCTATAAAACTCTGGTTAGAGCACACTTGGAGTATTGTGTTCAGTTCTGGTCGCCTCATTATAGGAAGGATGTGGAGGCGTTGGAGAGGGTGCAGAGGAGATTTACCAGGATGCTGCCTGGATTAAAGAACATGTCTTATGAAGAACGGTCGAGCAAGCTAGGGCTTTTCTTTTTGGAGCGACGGAGGATGAGAGGCGACTTGATAGAGGTGTATAAGATTATGAGGGGCATAGGCAGAGTGGACAGCCAGCACCTTTTCCCCAGGGTGGCAATGGCCAATACCAGAGAACATCAGTTTAAGGTGAGTGAAGGAAAGTTTAGGGGAGATGTCAGAGGTAGGTTTTTTTACACAGGGAGCGGTGGGTGCCTGGAACGCACTGCCGGGGGTGGTGGGAGAGGCTGATACAATAGGGACATTTAAAAGGCTCTTAGGCCCATGGAAGTAAGGAAAATGAAGGGTTACGGGCTGTGCAGGAGGGAAGGGCTGCATTGATCATGGAGTAGGTGTTTATATAGTTTGGCACAACATCGTGGGCCAAAGGGTCCGTACTGTACTGTACTGTCCTATGTTCTACACACACAGATATTAGGTCAGGCAGCTGACAGCCTGGGAATGGTGGTTGATCTAAAGGAACATCTGTAAGAGGAGAGAGGGAGGTCGACGGTGAGAGGGGCTCGGAGGGAGTTCCAGAGCTCAGGACCTCTGAAGGTGGAAAGAAAATCCACTCAAACCTGACTGAACTCCTGGCCTGAATCTGATTCTTCATGGTTCTCACATGGAGAACCTGGTGCACTTTGGACTACTCTGGTGCACTCTGACAGGCACGGTAGTGTAGCGGTTAGCGTAACGCTATTACAGTGCCAGCGACCCAGGTTCAATTCCAGCCGCTGTCTGTAAGGAGTTTGTATGTTCTCCCCATGTCTGCGTGGGTTTCCTCTGGGTGCTCGGTTTCCTCCCACGTTCCAAAGACGTACGGGTTAGGAAGTTGTGGGCATGCTATGCTGGCGCCGGAAGTGTGGCGACACTTGAACCCCAGAACACTCTACTCAAAAGATGCATTTCACTGTGCATTTCAAATGTACATGTGACTAATAAAGATATCTTATCTATCTTATCTTAAATGGACATTTGATCAGTTGACCCACAAATAAGTTATTTCTGCTCATGTTCCTTTTGTGCAAATATTGAAAAGAACATGATGATACGTTTTAAAAATCTTGACCCAAAGAACATTATGACATAAAAGATTTCAGACTCTGTTTTTAAGCAAAATGACCACTTCACTCAATTAAACAATTATTAACTCTCTGGAGTTACCACAAGTGCTCTATGTAACACCCGTCTACATTTCTCTCCCACCACCTCCACATAACTCTGATCACACACCTACATTTTCTTTCTTAGCAATGGATTTTGTTGTTTCTTGCACCTTCGGTTGCCGCTGAAGTCCAAATGTCAAGCAGAGACCCGAACAGACCAAGTGATCAGCTCCAAGCCACAGCGTCATCCCAAAGCTCGTCCTCGACTCTGGTTTAGGGTCCTCTGGACACGAGCAATGGAAGAGGGTGGGAACCAACACAAACTTCAGAACTTTGGGCTGGTTAGACAGTGATCAAAGTGAGGAAGGCATCTGAGCAAAGCGAGAGGGAGGGAAGTCAGAGGGTGTCCTGCGAAATATTTAAAACAGTAGCTATGTAAATACCTGGTATGGCATCTGCTCTGCTCTGGCTCGACGGAACCTGTAGAGCAGTGAACACTGCCCACTCCATCCAGTCCATCTTCACCGTGCGTTGCTTTAGGAACACTGATAGCATCTTCAAAGATACCTGCTATCCTGGCCGTTCCCTTCTCTCTTCTACCTTCTGGGAGAAGATACAGGAGCTTGAAAGCCCGGACTTCCAGACTCAAGAACAGCTTCTCCCCCACTGCTGTCAGACTCGTGAACCATCAGCCCTCTCACATCCCCTTCCCAGTGGTGCTGCCACCTTCTCAGATTCTTAACTCTCCCTTTCTCGGTTATTCCGTTATTGTCACTTTAGCATGTTTTTACACTACTTCGGATTGCACTACAATATTTGCACCATTCTGCTGGTTTGCACTTATTGTTGTAGTTATTACTACTATGGACATTGTTTACTCTGAGCGTGATGTGAGCAAGGATTTTCATTGCACTCTGGTGTATATGACAATAAACGAATCTGAATCTGTACCATTAGCTGAAGTCCAGTTCAATTAGCATTAGAAGTCAAGGTACGACCGACGGAAGGCCATCGTGAGCGCAAAAAGGCGATTCCGTGTGAAGTTAGAGACACAGTCAGACGCACGACAGCTGTGGCAGGGTTTGAGTGCCATTACTTCCTATAAGGTGAAACCTAACAGCAAAAACGGCAGCGATGCTTTACTCCCTGATGAGCTCAACGCCTTTTATGCACACTTTGAAAGGGAGAATAACACTGCACCTGTGCAAATCCCCACAGCATCTGACGACCCTGTGATCTCTGTCTCAGAGGCTGATGTCAGAACATCCTTCAAGAGGGTGAACCCTTGGAAGGCGTCAGGCCCTGACGGTGTACTTGTCAGGGTACTGAAAATCTATGCCGGCTAACTGGCTGGAGTGTTCAAGGGCATAGAACATTACAGCACAGTACAGGCACTTCAGCCCACAATGTTGTGCTGACATTTCATCCTGCTCTAAGATCTATCTAACCCTTCCCTCCCACATAGCCCCCCATTTCTCTATCATTCATGCGGCTATCTAAGAGTCTCTTAAATGTCCCTCATGCATCTGCCTCCACAACCTCTGCCGGCAGTGCGTTCCACGCACCCACCACTCTGTGTAAAAAAAACTTACCTCCTACATCCCCCTTATACCTTCCTCCAATCACCTTAAAATTATGTCCCCTTGTGTTTGCCATTGTCACCCTAGGAAAAAGTCTCTGACTATCCACTTGATCTATGCCTCTTATCATCTTGTACACCTCTATCAAGTCACCTTTCATCCTTCTCTGGTCCAAAGAGAAAAGCCCTAGCTCACAGCGAGTGGTCGAGAGTTCTGCCCGAGTTGACTGCCTGCCCCTCTTTCGGGCTTACGCCTGCGCCCGGGTGCCCTTGAGAGGGAGCACATGGTATCCACGGGCACCCTGGGAGAATTCCAGGATCAGTGGGCCCCCCAGGGATTGCCTGTGTCGTGGACGGTGTTAATGATATTCTGATTTGAAGCAGTGCATTTTGCAACAGTTTAGTTAGCGTCTGATGTAGTTATGTGTCTGCGTCGCGAATAAACTTTTGTATAGTTAAAAAAAAGCCCTAGCTCGCTCAACCTATCCTCATATCCTCTATCATCTAGTCATCCTCCTATTCTTCACATACGTGTAGAATGCCTTGGGGTTTTCCTTAGGCAGGTTGGAAAAAAGATAAGATGTGGCAATTTTGGAGAACTTAGATTAGGTAAGAGGCTACATTACATATATTATTGACATCTTCAACCTCTCGCTGCTGCATTCGGAGGGCATCAATCATACCAGTGCCCAAGAAGAGCAGGGTGAGCTGCCTCAATGACTATCGCCCAGTAGCACTCACATCTACTGTGACGAAGTGCTTTGAGAGGTTGGTCATGGAAGAATTAACTCCTGCCTGAGCAAGGACCTGGACCCGCTGCAATTTGCCTACCGCCACAACAGGTCTACAGTGGATGTAATCTCACTGATCCTCCACTTGGCTTTGGAGCACCTGGCCAACAACAAAACATATGTCAGGCTGCTGTTTATTGATTACAGCTCGGCATTCAACACCATCATCTCCTCAGTACTAGTCAACAAGCTTCAAAACCCGGGCCTCTGTACCTCCCCCTCCAACTGGATCCTTGACTTCCTCATCGGGAGACCATAGTCAGTGCAGATCGGTAATAACATCTCCCCCTCACAGACAAGCAACACAGGTGCACTTCAAGGATGTGTGCTTAGCCCACTGCTCTATTCTCTCTACACTCATGACTGTGTGGCTAAGCACAGCTCAAACACCATCTATAAATTCGCCAATGACACCGTTGTTGGTAGAATCCCAGATGGTGATGAGGTGGTGCACAGGAGTGAGATAGATCGGCTGGTGGAGTGGTGTCACAACAAGAACCTCGTACTCAACGTCATCAAGACCAAGGATCTGATTGTGGACTTCAGGAAGGGGAAGTTAGGAGAACACACACCAGTCCTCATTGAGGGGTCAGCAGCGGAAAGGGTGAGCAGCTTCAAGTTCCTGGGTATCAACATCTCAGAGGATCTATCCTGGGTCCAACACATTGATGCAAGGAGGCACGCCAGTGGCTCTACTTCATAGGAATTTGAGGAGATTTGGTATGTCACCAAAGACTCTTGAAAATTTCTACAGATGTACCATGGAGAGCATTCTGACTGGTTGCATCACAGCCTGGTAATGGAGGCTCCAAATGTGTAGGGTCGAAAGAGGTTGCAGAGGGTTGTAGACTCAGCCAGCTCCTTCACGGGCAGAACCCTCCTCCCATGGAGGACCCTCACAGCCCGGGACATGCCCTCCATGTTACTACCATCGGGGAGGAGGTACAGGAGCCTGAAGACCCACACTCAATGTTTCAGGAACAGCTTCTTCCCCTCTGCCATCAGATTTCTGAACGGTCCATGAACACTACCTCATTATTCCTCTTTTGCACTACTTATTTATTTTTGTAGTTTATAGCAATTTTTAAGTCTTTATGTCTTGCACTGTACTGCTGCCGCAAAACAACAAATTTCACGACATACGTCAGTGATGATAAACCTGACTCTGATAGCTGGTTTCGACCAAGGGTGAGAGGACTATCTTTCCCAGAGGTAAACTAGTATTTTGACAAAAATAGGGTAAGAAGTCATGCTTTTAGTGAGAAATTTGAAATTATACAATGTTGAGAATAGATCACGCCAAAATCAGAAACAACATATGCCTCAACTCGTCCCTTTCCCCCGAACTGCTCCCCAGTATTCCCTACAAAGGGAAGACCATTCTTCAAACCATCAATGCACATCATATTCTTTTGTTAGTGAAAATTTGTTTTATAACTAATTATAAATCATTAACATTAATAAAAGATTTGGCAAAGGGGAAAAGCAGGTTTTCAAAAAAATCACATTATAACGATGCAGTACGACTCAAGAGCTGTTGGGGGTTGGGCTGGGTTAAAGGATTTTGGCATCGTAAAAGGCAAACTTTTTCAGCCCAAAGCTTTCTGGCATTTACCTTCAGCCCTGGGATACAGAACATGTCAAGATTTTATTTTCAGTAACACACTAAAACTGAAATTATCAAGATCTGGAAGTTACAGCTCCATGCAGTAAGAAAAAAAGTTTATTAGTTAAGCCATATTAAGTAAGGCATCTTACAAAGTAAAGAGAGAAATATAGTTTACCTGCAGGTACATTCAAAATGAATTTCCCATGTAATATCTAGAGAGGGAGTGCAGGATATTGTGCTCACAGGCACAGAGGTGAAATATTTTGACTTGCTGGAAATTCCCAAACACCTCAGCAAAACTGCTCACTATAATGTCATGAAGATTTCTTCCAATTATGGGGAAGTGGATCCTTCTGAGCCAATTAGCATCCAACATTCAAATGAAGAAAGAATACTTATATATAAAAATGATGCAGTGAAGTGGGGCTTAGAGTTGATTACCAAAGCTCAGCGGCTAGTAAGACTGAATGGCATTGCTGGATAAAAAGGAAAGAAAGCATTCCATTTATCTAGTGCCTTTCATAATCCCTGGTTGAATTACAATGCTTTACTGCCAATGTACTCTTTGAAGTAGTGCATCACAAGCATTTTCTTGGAGTAATTTCTACCACGGGACCTAATCATTTAGTGCACCAACATTCCCACAAGATCTTTGCTTCAAAAAAAAAAGAACAAAGTATAGTGAATGCTCCTGTGTCACTTTTTAATCAAGCTATTTTGCTTTTAAAATCATATGGTGTTGATCTATGTGATGCAAGTAAACTGCAACACACGGAACTTGTTTCAATATTTCTACCTGATCTTGGGTTAATTCTGAATACAGTCTTTTCACCAGCTTGGTGCATCATTATCACCAACTTTTTTCAAAACCCTTCCAGGTGATACTCAGAGGAACATTTATCCAGTACATTCATCTGTGAATCACGTAGCAGAGACTGGTACTGCAGTACAAAGATAACGGGACTCTAATGGAATAGTACAAACTATAAAAGCACTTCAATAGTTTGCAAAAAACCAGGACTTTGAGCTGGTGAAATGAAGTAGCATTCTTACTTTTACATATTTCATGAGATTATAGCAGAATTACAGAGAGAAGAGCGTAAATCCACACTCCCACTGGTGAGCTTGGCTTGAAGGGGTCACTAGTTGGAAAATGGATTACAATAAAGTTATCTCACTCCATTTTCTTCTGGGTGCTCATTGTTCGATTCCCCTGAGTAAAGACTGGGACCTGGGTAAACAGTGATACACTGAATGTGTCCCCATCTAATATTTAGAGAGGGATTGCGGGGTATCTTGGCTCAGGGGTACAGGGATGAAATACTTTGACTTACTCTGGAAAGTCTCAAATATCCCAACGAAACTGCTTGCTATAACATCACTAAGATCCGCTGAATTTTAAGAAGGACTGCTCCTTTTGAAACAACTGGCAGCTGAGTGCTCAACATTGGTGGATTTACCTTGTAAAATATACAGTTAAGAGTTTCTAATCACCGTGACATCTACATATGGAATTTAAGGCCAGCTTGTATTGCATGGATGAAATTGGTCTTGATTTCCCATATGAAAGTTACAACTTTTCTTGAAGAATTTTGTAGGTCAGTCAGACAAAAAGATCCCCAGGAAAAGCTACAGTCCTGGATAGTGTAACGTAGCTGGGTGATAAATGCTGGTGGCCGTCACATCTAAAGAACAGAAGACTTAAAAGATTTTAAATTGTAGCTGTGCAATAGTTAAAAATTCAAGAGCATCTCTTTTTAAAGCAAAAGCTTACCTGTGAAGCAATATTGAGTTACAGCTTTAAGTTAAAAAATAACTCAATTTAGTTAGGCATTCTAGCTCAGAATCTCCTCCATCAGAAAAGCTAACGAGACAACATTCCGAATTGCATCAGTTTTGAGGTATGGCATTAGCCTGGGCATGAAAATGTCACTTTGAAAACATGGAATGCAGTGCATCCTTAGGGGAGTGATGTAGAAAGTGGAACATCTGACCCGTCTGGTCCAAACTCCTGCTATCCATGTGGAAGGAACTAGTTCTTATCCAGCATTTGTCATGGAGCAGGATGGAGGCCAGGCTCACATTTTGCTGGATACTCACACGGAAACAACTTGCAGCAGGGGAGTAAACACATCCTTCAACGGGCACCCAAGTTGTTAGAAAATGCGAGATTTGATCAAAACATGGGCGATGTTTTCATTTTTCACTTCAGAGCTTAAGAACAATTAAAATATTGAGGGAAGGATTGCATTTATCTGGAATAAATCTTGATTTATCAGCTTCTTAATGGTTAATATTTTGTTTGACAAGAACCTGGTGCCAAGTTTTAGTATTTTAGATAAGGTGGTGAATCTCCTAAATGGTAATGGGGAAAATTGTCGGAAAGCAAATGGTAATGATAATATTGTTGGTAACAAGGAAACATAGTAGAGCTAACTTGGATGTGAAAAGGAGATTCACTAAGAAAATAAAGTGAATTTAAAAGAATTCCAACTCTATACCAGAAAGACAGGAAAGGTCTAACTTGACAGTTAATGGGCAGCCCAGTAGAATTGGGCTGCTCCACTGGAGTAGAGTCTAGAAGAGTATTTTAAATCTCCTTTTGCTGCTTTTAATAATAAAGCTGACATTAATAAGTTTAGCCTGAGTCTTTCTCAGGGTAACAATGAGATTCCTTTAAAGATGTTAATACAGATGAGGTTTTGCATACGTTTACTCATGAACAAATACAGTGCTGGGGAAAATAGAAATAACATTGCTCCTGTGCAGGTGAGCAGACCAACAGAGCTTCAGAATTACAGTAGAAAGATTATAACTTAACATACAAGTCAGAGTGTAATAATCAGACTGTGACTTGATTTACACTGGTCATGACTCTTACAGCTTTAAAAAGTAGACAGATCTGTGCCAGTGACACAGTTGTAATCAATAAGAGCATGCCGAATTTTCAAACACAGCAAAGTAAGTGGCACAAATAACACAAGCTCAACCCTTTTCCACCCTTCTCCGTCAAGAAAATAACCTGTGTCAAACTCAGCGCTCCACATGCTCCGTTTTCAGAACCAAAACATCCCAAGTCTGCCTTCAGTCACTGAATGATGACTCACTGCCAGAACTGTCCCCTTCATCCTCCTTAACTCCATCCGGGACCAAGGCATTTGGGGTCCTGTAGAAAGGGCAGACGTGCACAGAATCATCAGAGGGCTCAAACCTTGTGCATCGCAAGTAGCACCAAGTTAGATTTTGTTTTGAAGGATATTCCATTTCAAATGGAAACTCAGTTTACAGCAATTTAACTTTCTTTAATATTTAAGTTTAACTGTGCTAGGACATCAGGAACCTTGCAGCCTAACAGCATGAACATTGAATTCTCCCACTTTAGGTAACCCCCACCCCCCCTTCCCCACAAACCCTCCCCACCCCCACCGTGCTTCTTCCCTTTCCCAGCCTCTTTTTTTGCCTCCCTCCTTACCTTTGACCCATCCCCCGGTGGATCTGCTCTCCCCTCCTCCCCCGCACCTGTCTATCATCTGCATCTACCTATCACCACCCTGTGCCCACCCCACCTCCCCTCCTTTGTCCACCTATCACTGCTCTGCTTTTCCCTCCTATATATTGGGCTTCCCCTTTTCCTATCTTCAGTCCTGAAGAAGGGTCCTGACCCGAAACGTTGACCACCTGCTTTTCTCCACGGATGCTGCCTGGCCTGCTGAGTTCCTCCAGCATCAGCATGTTTTTCAGGGTCCAGTAAACATTGGCTATTGATATTATGAACTATATTTTGTTGGTGCATGTGGACATATATGGGGTAATTTTATGAGCTATTCCCAAATCTGCATGCATATAAAATACAAGTTGAGAACAAAAAAATAAACAAAGAGCACCAATTACAAAACACTTCCGTTAAACAACAATAAATACTGATTTTTGCACACTTCCTACACTGGAATGTCCTATGGGGAAATGATGCCACACATCCCGTAGGTAAGATAACATTATTCCACAGGCTTGTGAAATAGGATTCTGTTTAACTTCCATCATTGGAGCAGTGGGTATCACACTCAGTCTTTTCTGTGGGAATTATTTCAGGCATGACAATCTTGTAAGATGTAGCCTCAGTGTGCAAACATACGTGGGCAGTAGGGCAATGTTCAGCAACAGAGGTCCCAGGTCTAAGCTAGGTTTGCCAGAGTGTGCCATTTTTGTTTTAAAAAAGTGTTTCAAGAAATAGGAAAGAAACAAGAGCTATTCCAAGCCACAGCAAGTATTTTGCATCCTACTTCAAGTCTATACGTGCTGCA
Source organism: Pristis pectinata (assembly GCF_009764475.1). NCBI lineage: Eukaryota > Metazoa > Chordata > Chondrichthyes > Rhinopristiformes > Pristidae > Pristis > Pristis pectinata. The sequence continues at coordinate 47,845,473 of NC_067419.1, read as the reverse complement.
TTATTTCCACGTGAAGGGTGGTAGGCCTGGAACTCTTCCGCAATGGCAAGCAATTGCTAGGCCAATGATATTGTTGAGAGGGGATTGTGTATATAATCACATGACCTCATTGAATGATGGAACTTGCACAGGGGGCCGAATGGCCTCCGCCTATTCCTGTGCACTGGGCAAGAGCAAAGTCAGGCTTGGCAATTTGGTCTCCTCAGTGAGCATTTACTGACGGAGACACAAGAGACTGCAGATGCTGGAATCTGCAGCAACAAACAATGTGCTGGAGGAACTCAGCGGGTTGAACAACATTAGGATCTCGACTCCAAACGTTTACAATTCCTTTGCACCCCTGCAGATGCTGCTTGGCCTGCTGAGTTTCTCCAGCAGATTGTTTTTTGCTCGAGCATCCACTGTTCAGTGTCTCAGCTCGCTCACGTGCAAGAATGACCACGAGAATCCTTATAGAGTCAATAGAGTCTTTCAGCCCAACTTGTCCATGCCAACCATGGTGCCCACCAAACTAGCCCCATTTGCCCGCGTTTGGCCCATATCCCACTAAAACCTTTCCTATCAAGATACTTATCCAAATGTCTTTTGAATGTTGTTACTGTACCTGCCTCAACCACTTCCTCTGGCAGTTAGTGCCATATACAGGCCACCCTCTGGGTGAAGAAGTTGTCCCTCAGGTCCCTTTTAAATCCTTCACCTCTCACCTTAAACTCGTACCCTCTAGTTTTTGGTTCTCTTCCCTGGGAAAATGACAGTGCATCCACCCTATGCCCCTCATGATTTTATACACCTCTAAGGTCAGTTTCCTACATTCCAAGGAATAAAGTCCTAGCCTGCCCAACCTCTCCCCATAACTCAGGCCCTCGAGTCATGGCATTAGCCTTGTAAATCTTCTCTGCACACTTTCCAGTTTAATGACATCTTTCCTATAACAGGGAAATCAAAACTGTTCACAATACCAGGTGTGGTCTCAGTGTATGCTAAATCATTGAGAAAGCCAGCCCACAATGAAGAGAAAGATGCCATGAGAAGAAAATTACAGAACTCAAAGGACCCAGAGTAGTAACCTCTGGAGGCCTCTAGGGGGTAACATCCATCCATTCAGCACCACAGCAACCTGGAACGGTGCAGCACATCAGCTCAACGCTGCCTGTTCTAGCTAACCCAATGTTCCCATTGCTCTGAATTTCTCTTTCCTTCAAGTTTTTATCTAAATTACTTTTGAAAGTTCTTAGTAATCCTGTTTCTGACAAACTTCTATAGATGCACTGTTGAAAGTTTCCTGACTGGTTGCATCATGGTCTGGGACGGCAATTCCAATGCGCAGAAACACAAGAAGCTGCAGAGAGTCATGGACTCTGCCCAATACATCACGGGCACATCCCTCCCCACCGTCGGTGGTTTCTACAAAGGCACTATCTCAAGAAGGCAACATCTATCATTAAAGATTCCCCCACCATCTGGACCATGCCATCCTCTCACAGCTCCCATTGGGCAGGAGGTACAGAAGCCTGAAGTCCACCAGGTTCAAGAACAGCTACTTCCCTTCAACCATTCGGTTCTTGAATCAACCGACAATACCCTAATCACTATACAGTTTAGCAACGTTATGACCACTTTGCACTAAAATGGACTTTTTTTTTGCTCTAAGCGTGTTCTTTCTTGTAAAAACTGTGTACAATTTATGTTTTTTGCGCATGTTGCTTATCTGATGCTATGTGTCTGTGATGCTGCTGCAAGCAAGTTTTTCACTGCACCTGTGTGTACATGTTCTTGTGCAGATGACAATAAACATGACTGACTTTTTTTTGCCATCATCTCCCTTCCAGTTTTTGACAACTACCTTAAACTTGTTATCACTGGTTACTGAACCTTATCACAGGAGTGGGCCACACAGCTCGAGCCTGAAGTACCCTTCAATTGGACATAGCTGATTTTCGACCTCACTTCTACTTTCACAGTTGACACCGTTCTCACTTGATACATTTTTGGAATCCAAGGGAATCAATTCTGGCCAAAAAGCATCCATAACCCCAGAGACAGATGAAACTCCTCCTTACCTCAGTCCTAAATGCTTGATTCTGAATATAGGCCCATTGTTGCAACTTTTCCTCAAAGGGCAGCCTAATTTAATAAATGTTGGCTTTGGAGGCAGCCCAAAAGAGATGCACTGGGCTGACAACCCCATCATAGAGTAATACACCACGGAAACAGATCCTTCAGCCCAACGTCCATGCCAACCAGGACGCCCATCTCAGCTAGTCCCATTTGGCCCATATCCCTCTACACCTTTCCTATCCATGTACCTGTCCAAATGTCTTTTAAACATTGTTATTGTACCTGCCTCACCCACTTGCTCTGGCAGCTCGTTCCATATACGCACCACCCTTTGTGTGAAAAAATTGCCCCTCAGGTCCCCTTTAAATCTCTCCCCTCTCACCTTAAACCAATTCCCTCTAGTTTTTAATCCCTTTTACTTGGGAAGACTGTGTGCATTCACCCTATGCTCCTCATGATTTTGTACAACTCTTAACGTCTCCCCTCAGTCTCTTACGCTCCAAGGAATAAAGTCCTAGCCTGCCCAACCTCTCCCTGTAACTCAGGTCCTTGAGTCCTGGCAACATTCTCGTAAATCATCTTTGCACTCTTTCCAGCCTAATGACATCTTTCCTGTACAGGGTGACCAAAACTGTACACAATACTCTAGGTGCAGCCTCACCAATGTCTCGTACAACTGCAACATAACATCCCAACTCCTGTAGTCAGTGCCCTGACTGATGAAGGCCAATGTGCCAAACGTCTTCACCACCACCCTGTCTACCCATGACACCACTTTCAGGGAACTAAGTACTTGTACTCCTGGGTCCCTCTGTTCTACAACGCTCCACTGGGCCCTATCATTCATTGTGAAAGTCCTGACCTGACTTCCCAAAATGTAACACCTCACACTCATCTGAGATGAACACCACCTGCCATTCCTCGGCCCACTTACCCAGCTGATCAAGATCCCCCTGTAATTTCTGATAATCTTCTCCACTGTCTACGATACCACCTATTTTAGTGTTACCTGCAAACTTACAAACCATGCCTCGTACATTCTCATCCAAATCGTTTATATAAGTGGTGAACAATGAAGGGCACCGCACCAATTCCTGTGTGGCACACCACTAGTCACAGGCTCCCAGTCCGAAAAACAACCTTCCACCATCACCCCTTTACCATCAAACCAAATATGTGTACACTTACAGAGACACACGAGATTCTGCAGATGCCAGAATCTGGAGCAAGACACACACACACACACACACACACACACACACACACACACAGTGCTGGAGGAACTCAGCAGGTCAGGCAGCATCCATGGAGGGAAATAAACAGTCGACGTTTCGGGTCGACACCCTTCATCAGGCCTGAAACGTCGACTGTTTATTTCCCTTCATGGATGCTGCCTGACCTGCTGAGTTCCTCCAGCTATCTGTGTGTGTTGCTGTATGTATACACTTAAATAGCTCTCCTTGGATCCCATGTTGCAGACTGGCCTTCCATCATACGCAGCTAAAGAAATTAGATCTAAATTCTTTGGAGTTTAGAAGAATTAAGGGGTGATTTTATTGAAAAATACAAGACCCTGAGGGGATGTGACAGGGTAGATGTGGAGATGTTTCCACCGGTGGGAGAGATTCAAATGAGGGCACAGAGTTACAAGATTAGTGTTTCAGTCATTTAAAACTGAGGTGCATAGGGACAACTTCTCTCAGAGACTGGTGAATCTCTGGAAATCTTTATTCCAGAGGGATGTGTAGACTACATCAACTAAGGTATCTAAAGAGAAAGTAAATAACTTTTTTGAAAGATCGGGCAATTGACTGCTATGGGGAAGTAGCACAGAAGAGGAGATGAGAGGTGGGGCAGATCAGGCCATATCACAGTGAATGGCAGAGCAGGCTTGAGGGGTCGAGTGTCCTACTCCTGCTCTTATTTTTTCTTAATGTACACATTCTTAGAGATATTAACTTTTTCATTATACTGCTGCCAAGGAAGTACATCTATCTTAACTTTATGATTCCAAAATATGACACCAAAATATCCCCGATCAGCAAGATTGAACAGATGGTTTGCACGTAAAACAAAATTACTACTTTTCTGTTCTCCCTAACTAATAAGAAGAACCTTACAGATTCCCCCAGGTTAGCAAATGCCTGACATGGACAGCCCATACATATGGACAAGTGTTTGGGAGACAGGTGGGATGGATGGGGATGGATTTGCGGGCTGCTGCAGGCATCTTTTGCCGGATGGGAACAGGGCACTTCCGTGTGCCTTCTCTCCCCACCCCATCCCATCCCATCCCCAAGCTCCAACAAAAAGGGGCTGGGTCGAGCAGAACAGAGCTGGGAGCGCTGGGAAGACTCACTCTCTGACTCAGTGAGGCCGGCTGGCAGCCGCTCTTCCCGCGCCTGCTCGCCCTCACCTCACGGCTGTTTCTGTGATCCTCTCCCAAACCCATTTAATTCCAATTTACGAACTGTTCTCAGGAACAGAGCCCTGTCGTAACATGGGGGCTGCCTGGATAATTGTCCCATTAAATTCCATTAGCCCTCTTACTTAACCTGGCTATACGTCTTTGCAAACTTCTCGCATTCTCCTTAGGACTTATCTATCCATCTATCTGTGTATTCTCAGCAGACTCAAAATACATTATAATAGGATTCTTTTGTCCAGGTCATTAGTTTGCAGTAAACCATAGAAGCCCAATTAGAGCTCCTTGCAGCACACTGCTAACTGGAAAATAACTTTTTTCTGCACATTATCCAATCTTCCCTGGATATATTACCCAATCCCTACTGCCACTGGAAGCAGTTTCTCTTCTTTATCTTTTCCTAGTTCCGATCAAGGGTTATCACCCGAAATGTTGTCAACCCTGAAAGCTTTGGGCGGAGGGAACTCCAGATTTGTGCTATTTCTTGATCTATGGTTTAGTTCTGAATTCCATTAGTCTGAGAGACTTGCATAAGAAACTCATTGGAGAATGGGAACCTGAAAATTGACTTACATTTTGAAATGTATTTATACTCGACAAGAACAAACAGCTGAAGGGGTGGCCTCAGATTTTACAGTGCACCAAGGCTCAAGAAAGTAAATGCAATGAAATGTGGTCTGTGATCACTCACACCCCGGGGAATGTGGAGTTCAGGGTGGGGGAATTTGGGCAAATGACTGGACAGAGGAAGGCCTGGTTGCATTAGCAACAAGAAGAGACAGACAATCAGTAATGATGGAAAATTAAAGTCGACGCTTGCTTGAAGGCAGTGACCCAGGCAACTAATGCTGAAACAGACTCAACTCTCCAGTGCAGTAAAAGCCTGAATGCAACATCGGATCTAATACTGCTTGGCATCACTGTGTGAGCCCTACAGTCTGTCAGCTGCCACCTGTGCCTGGAACATCAGCAACACTTCATTCCATCGTCTTATGCCCTGATCCAAGAAAGACCATCTGAGCATAAAAGCTAGAGGACTCTCAATTTAAACTAAACTTAGGGCTCTTTATAGGGATGAGACAGATGAAACCTATGAGCTACATACTAGTAACGAACAAATAGCATCTGAACAACTAAAGGAAAAAAAATACAGAAGTGGTTAGTAGAAACTCACTCCAATAGATCTGGGTTGAGTCCTTCAGAAATCATCTTGTTCCTTATAGCCATAACAGGAACCCCCTGCAAAAGAGAATATGAAGTCCTGTTAGTGTTGAATTTCTCAGAGCCCTCGAGAACGCAAACACTCAAATTTTGAAATATTAACTCTCTCAACTGGGTGTCCAAAAAACAAAATGCGCATCAATTCATTACAGCGTTTTTTGAGAGCACCTCCCAAACCCTCAAACTCTACCACTACAAGGGCAGCAGGTGTGTGGAAACAGCTCTGCCTCTAGGTTCCCCTCAAAGTCCCACATCACTCACAATTGGAAATACGTCACTGTTCCTTGACGTCCAGGGTGGTTTTCTTTTATAAACACAGAGTGGTAGGTGCCTGAAACTTGCTGCCAGGGGTGGTGGTGGAGGAAGCAGACGTGATAGTGGTGTTCGAGGCATTTCAACAGGCACATGAACAGGCAGGGAATGGAGGGATTATGGATCATGTGCAGGTAAATCAGTTTAGTTTAATTTGGCATCATGGCCAGCTGAAGGGGCTATTCCGGTGCTGCATCGTTCTATCCATTGTTGCTAGATCTAAATCATGGAAGTCCTCCCCAGCAGCACTGCGGGAGTACCTTCACCAAACTATACATCAAAGAGGGATTCACCAGCACAACTTCAAGGGCAATTTAAATGGGTAATACATGCATTAAAATAATTTTAAAAGCCATAATAATTTATTGCAGCTCGTCAGTTGCAATAAAAAAAATCTCAAAGTGATTTATACTGGGGATGTAGGGACAAGAAACATTAGCAGGTACAGAGAGAAAGGGGTTTAGGGTGGGTCAGAATCAATGAGAAAAGGAGTTGAAGAGCTGAACAAGCAGTCACTGCTGGAGGGGCAGAGGGCAGGTAGTGGGTTGGGGTGAGAGAGGCAGAGGGTACGGGTGGGCTGTATTAAAGGGGAAAAGGGTTTGGAGTGGTCTGGCATTAGAAGGCAGTGGATATGGGGAAGACAGGTTAGAGGCAAAGAGCATAGAGTGGGCTGGGGTTAGAGGGGCAGGATTTAAGGAGGAAATTGCATTTCTTTGAAAGCTTTCACAACCTCAATACACCCCAGCATTTTGTTGCCTCCGAGTTCTGTGGAGTACACATCGTAACAACTTGTGCACTTCAAGCGCCCTCAAAGGGCAATCAGATGGGATGGTGATCGGAATACTTTTTTTTACTATTAGTGACATTGGGCGAGGGATAAATGTTGCTCAGGACATCAACAGAACTCTGCTGTTCTTTGAAATGTGCCATGGAATCTTTCACAATCATCTTGGCGGGAATGTTTGATTTAGTTGTAGGGGAGGGTTTAAACTGATCTGGCAGGGGGATGGAAACCAGGATGTAAGGTTACAAGATGCTAAGGTAAAGGAGGGAGTTTATAGAAACAAGTCCAATGAGGATGGCAAGAAGGACAGGCAGGTGAGAAGTCAGGATAATTTGCTGAATAATAGAAGTACAACAAGTCAGGATGTTAGGATACAGAACGTTAGGATAGGGGATGAGGTATATAGGAACATGTCTAAGGTAGTATGTGGTGAAGATGGTAAGAAGGATAGACAGGTGGAAAGCCAGGATAATCTGCTGAACAATAGAAGTACAACAAAATCAATAGCAGATACCGGACTAAACATACTATATTTAAATGCACGTAGCATTAGGAATAAAGTAGATGACCTAGTGGCACAACTACAGGTTAATAAATACGACATTGTGGCAATCACCGAGTCATGGCTTTATGATGGATGTGATTGGGAACTGAATGTCCAGGGGTACACAGTGTATAGGAAGGATAGGCGGGTAGGCAGGGGGGAGGTGTGGCCATGATGGTTAGTAGTGATATAAAATCAATAGAAAGGAAGGACATTGGGTCAGAGGAGGTGGAATCCTTGTGGGTGGAGCTAAGGAATAGCAAGGGTAAAAGGACAATAGCAGCAGTCATATATAGGCCCCCTAATAGCAGTCAGCAAGTGGACGATAAGTTGCAGTTTGAGATAGAAAAAGCATGCCAGAGTGACAATGTGAAGATCATTATGGGGGATTTTAACATGAAGGTGGACTGGGAAATCCAGAATGGCGGTAGTACTCAGGAGAGGGAGTTTGTGGAATGTCTGAGGGACGTTTTTCTAAAGCAACTTGTTGAAGAGCCCACCAGGGGATCGGGTGCTGTGTAATGAACCGGAGGTGATTAGGGAACTAAAGGTAAAGGAACCACTGGGAACCAGTGATCACAATATGATTGAGTTCAGTTTCAAGTTTGAGAAGGAGAAGCTGATAACTGGTGTATCGATATTTCAGTGGAACAAAGGAAATTACAATGGTATGAGAGAGGAGTTGGCCCTAATTGATTGGAAGAGTAAGCTTGCTGGAGGGACGGCAGAGGAGAAATGGAAGGAATTTCTACAGGAAATAAGGAAATTGCAGGATAGATATATTCCAAGAAAAAAGGTTTTTAATGGGAAAAAGGCACAAATGTGGATAACGAGAGAGGTGAAGGCTAAAATAAAAGCAAAAGGGGCGGCGTACAAAGAAGCAAAAATTAGTGGGAAAACAGAAGACTGGGAAGCTTTTAAAAACCTGCAGAGAGAAACCAAGAAGGTCATTAGGAAAGAAAAGATGAATTATGAAAGGAAGTTGGCGGATAACATTCGAAAGGATACTAAGAGTTTTTTTAAATACATAAGGTGTAAAAGAGAGACACGGGTTGATATAGGACCAATTGATAACGGTGCAGGAGCTATTATAATGGATGATAGAGAGATGGCAGAGGAATTGAATGAATATTTTGCATCAGTCTTCACCGTGGAGGACATCAGCAATGTGCCGGTTAGTCAGGAGTCTCACGAAATGGAATTGAGTTCAGTTAAGATTACTAGGGAGAAGGTGCTAGGAAAACTAAATGGACTAAAGACTGATAAGTCTCCCGGACTGGATGAGGTGCATCCCCGGGTTCTGAAGGAGGTGGCTTTAGAAATAGCAGAAATCGATAGGTTCCGGCGTGGTTCCGGAGGACTGGAGGGTCGCAAATGTAGTTCCGTTGTAGAAGACAGGTGGGAGGCAGCATAAAGGAAATTACAGACCTATTAGTCTGACGTCAGTGGTGGGAAAGTTATTGGAATCTATCCTCAAAGACGGGGTTACGGAATACCTAGAGGCGCAGGGCAGGATAGGTCCTAGCCAACATGGTTTTGTGAAGGGAAGATCCTGTCTGACCAACCTATTGGAGTTTTTTGAAGAAATCACAGGTAAGGTGGATAAGGGAGAGGCGGTAGATGTTGTGTATTTAGACTTTCAAAGGCCTTTGATAAGGTGCCTCACAAGAGACTGATTAATAAGATGAGAGGTCATGGAATTACGGGTAGGATAACAGAATGGGTGGAGCATTGGCTGGTTGACAGGAAGCAAAGAGTGGAAATAAAAGGATCTCGTTCTGGTTGGTTACCGGTTACTAGTGGTGTGCCGCAGGGGTCGGTGTTGGGGCCGCTCCTTTTTACCTTGTACGTTAACGATTTGGATGATGGAATAAATGGTTTCGTGGCTAAGTTTGCGGATGACACCAAGATAGGGGGAGGAGTAGGGAGTATTGAGGAGACAGGAAGGTTGCAGAGGGACCTAGACAGTTTAGGAGAATGGGCAAGGAAATGGCAGATGAGATTCAATGTAGGGAAATGTGCAGTTGTACACTTTGGAAGCAGAAATAAGCGGGCAGATTATTATCTAGGAGGAGAGAAAATCCAAAGCACGGAAGTACAAAGGGACTTGGGGATACTCGTGCAGGATACCTTAAAGGTTAACCACCAGGTCGGATCGGTGGTAAAGAAAGCGAATGCTATGTTGGCATTCATTTCGAGAGGTATAGTGTATAAAAGTAAGGAAGTGTTGATGAGGCTCTACGGGGCACTAGTGAGGCCTCATTTGGAATATTGTGCGCAGTTTTGGGCCCCACATCTTAGGAAGGATGTGTTGACATTGGAGAGGGTTCAGAGGAGATTTACGAGGATGATTCCAGGAATGAAAGGGCTTACGTATGAGGAGCGTTTGTCGGCTCTTGGACTGTACTCACTGGAGTACAGAAGAATGAGAGGGGACCTCATAGCGACAATTAAGATATTGATAGGAAAGGACAGAGTAGATGTGGCTAGGCTGTTTCCCTTGGTGGGTGAGTCCAGGACCAGAGGGCACAATCTTAGAATTAGAGGGTACAGTTTCAAAACAGAGATGAGGAAAAATTTCTTTAGCCAGAGGGTGGTGAATTTGTGGAACTCCTTGCCACGTACAGCAGTGGAAGCCAGATCAGTGGGGGCGTTCAAGGAGGAGATAGATAGATATCTAATAGTCAGGATATCAAGGGATATGGGGATAAGGCCGGTAATTGGGATTAGAATAGTTTTATTTTCTTCTTCTTCTTCCCCCATTCCCCATTTCTCATTTCTATTTCCCTTTCCTTGGAGCAGACTCAATGGGCCGAATGGCTGCTTCTGCTCCCTTGTCTTGTGATCTTGTGATCTTGGGGGGCTGATGGGACCGTCTATTTAATGTCTCATCTGAAAGCAGGTCAGTGCTCCCTCAGTGCTGCACCAGGAACACTTCCTGGATTACTACCTCCAGGATCAAGAAGGGCTGTAGGAACACACAAATTCCTCAGCTGGGGAGGAAGGGGATGCTAATAACTGAGCCATGGCTGACATCCTAAGACAGAGATTCACGACCGAGGAAAACAGTTAACACACCACTTGCACCATCTTCAGGTATCTTGCATATCGAGGGTCTTTGGCTACAGTAATAGCATTTTCTGTTGGTGAATCTGCTTTGACTTGAGCTGATGATTCAGCATTTTGTTGGACCTGAAAAATAAATACAAGCGCAATTATAGATGCATCAAGTGCATTAAATTCTTAAACATTTGATGCTCAGGTCAAGATCTATTAAGATCCTAATGCATAAAGACAATATCGAGTCAAAATATTGCATGACATGCAGTCCCACATCCAAGGGGGAATTATAGCAGGGGAGGATTTAGTAATTTTGTAAGAAGCATGCCTTAGGTCATCTCACACCAGCCTTTACTTCACAATTAACTGCTTGAATCCCTAGTGTAGTGGATGATTTATGAATGGCTCGTGTTCTTTAGAATTCTGGAGCTAGAAAGCCAGAGCCCTGCACCGCTTTATTCAATGCAGGATCATGACCAAAGTAATACTTACTCAAGGATACTCAACATGAAAGTCATTTGCATTTTACATGGCTCCAAAGTTAAAATTTAGATAACAATGCAAGACTTCAATTTGCAAACATCGAAATGTCATGTTTTGCCTTGCTTCTATTTTTAATATCTAAAGTAATTCCTGATTTATCCATATGAAATCATATTTCCATGACTTTCTCCTCCAATTTAATAACTTAACCAGAACCTAATTATACTGCAATGATCACACATGATCTTTGATAATAGCATAACAATCCTTTATAAGACAGGATTTAAACTCCAGAGTTTAAACTATTTTGGTATCCTTGAAATAAGGACTTTGATTTAAATTATAAATGGAATGATATACATTTCTGGGATGCCTTAGCACCCATTGTCCACTGGCTGAAAGTATCTGCGAGTCAGATACTGACAGCTGCTTTATCACATATTCATGCTATTTGTGTTTACAAGCAGGTTGCTGACCTAAGGAGACTACAGGTACCTTTTCCCACTCGTGGAGCTAGGCATTAAAGTATATTTACATGCTTTTACAGTCACATGCTTCAATCTGATTCCCGTGAGCAAGAGGTAGACTTGAATTCTCAGTTTTAATCAGCATAAACCAGGGTGAATTTCAGATATATTGTATTCCCTATAATCATTTAAAAATAACTCTCTGGGAAACAGCTATACTCCTTTACACAGGAGCATGGAATAAGAATGTAAAACAGTTCTGTGCTGAATGAAGGTGGTAACAAACAGCTCGTTGAACACCACTAAAAATCACAAGCAAAATCGAGTGGTGGCAGTGTTTGCCAGGTTTCCAGTCACCCATGTACTGGGTGGGAGAAAAGGGTTCAATGGACTTTGTGGTGGACATAACTAGGGTTTATAGATTTACAATGGTCCACAAGCCATAAATTGATTAGTTTGCACAATCCAGAAGGCAACATGTTCTGATCGGCCTGACGTCTCTCTGTCTAATACAGAATTAGCACATTCAGGTACTCAACGAGCTGCAAAATCCCCTTTACAAACCAATGCACTTAAGCTGTAGTCAAAAGTCAAGTTTATTGTCATATGCAGTACATGTGTGTGCGCACAGGTGCAATAAGAACTTACTTTCAGCAGCCTCACAAGCACATAGCATTATCTCACTCAACCTCACCACTTTCCAGCCAAAGAAAATTCTCTTTTAAGAATATCCTGGAATTCTTTTCCAAGAATCTGTTTTGAATCCACTTCCACCACTCTTTCCGGTAACACATTCCAGATCAGAGTTTGATGTCAAGTCCGAGATACTTTTGATCGTGGGGGAGTTGAGGGTTATGAGGAACAGGCTTGAAAGTTGAGCCAAGTTCAGATCATGATCTTACAATGCAGGTTCAAAGCACCGAATGGACAACTCTTGCTCCTGCTTCTTGTGCACTGTATGTTCCTTTATTTCATCCAATGTATAATCAACGCCTTACCTCTGTTGGGGATGGCTGGAGCTGGTTAGAAGATGGGCCATTTGAAACGGTCTGACTCTGGCTCGTTGGCTCTAGTGTGACGTCTTCCAGGCCAGGTATTGATGAAAGCTGTAATCCATAAACACAAAAGTTCGAGTAAAGCTCCTCATGGGAAATAGCCCTGCCCATAAAGCTTCATATCATGAAGCTTTTTTCATTTTTATATCCATAAAAGAGGGGATGGGGTGGGGTTCAGGCAACTCATTCGAATGATAGTGCCAACAATGCAGCAAGTTTTATATTGATACTGCAATGCCTTTCACAATTCTGAATGATTTCTTTTAAATGAGCATTGATTTTCCCTTAGCAGATGCCAACAGCAGTAGTATCTACAGGTCTCAAAGTCTTGGTGCCACAGAAGACAGAAACAGGCACTCTGACTCACTGAGTCCGCACCGATCAACATGCGCCCACTACACCAATCCCATCAACTCCCCCTAGATTCTACCACTCAGCTGCACACAAGGGGCAATTTACAGTGGCCAATTAACCTACCAACCTGGGATGGGGAGGGAATCACGTAGGCACAGGGAGAACATGCAGACTCTACATAGACAATACTGAAGGATAGGATTGAACCAGGATCACTGGAGCGTGAGCATCCTGATGTCTCAGCATCAACCACTGAAAGTCAGAAGCATCAATTAAATAGCTGACAAGAATTCTAATGAATAACATCCTTGTTCTACTCATTGTTAATTGTATTGAAAAATTTTCATCTGTATCTTGAAATCTTGTGCAGAACATTCAACAAAAGCAAAACATCATTCATGCTCTCTCTCTGTAGCAAAGACTTTATTGAATGCCAGAGGAGGCTTGAGGGGCCATCAGGCCTTATCCTAATTTCATTTCTTTGTGGTCACACAAGAAACACTACAAATCTATTTTGGCAAGACATAAAGCTTGAGAAAGGATGACCACTTTCTCAACATTTAGGGGATGCAAGGTTATTAACAAGGCTTTTATATCTAAGCAATCCAACCACTTAAAAGGTCCTGCACATTAATGGAATCAATAAAAATAAAAATTGGCAGTGCTGCCTCCTCCCAGTATAATGCATGATGGGCAAAACCTGTTCTTTCTCAGTATCATTTTAAGGAATCGTTTACATCCGAGGGGAATGAGGGAGCCTCTAACAGTACAGCATAGATTCTTTGTTGAAGTCTCTGGAGAGGTTCAAAGGAAAGATCATCAACAAGAAATGTTAACTGTGTTTCTCTCTCCACAGACACTGCCTAACCTGCCGTATATCCCCAATATTTTCTGCTGTTATGCCTGGAATGGGACTTGGACCACCACCTCTGACTCACACAAGAATGCTACCCACTGAGTCACAGCTGACGCAGGTGAAAATTCATAACCCAGGAGAGCACGTGATCAGGAGAGAAATAAAACTAAAAAACATATACATTTAAAAATCTCCAGCAATTAAAATTTTTAGGGAGATTTAAACCAATGCTAAAGTTTTATTTTGAAAAGACCACCTGAGAGGGGCTGTCAGGATCTTCATCAAACATCTCATCTGAAAGGCAACACATCCAACAGTCTACTGGACTGTCCAGTTGGATCGTGTACTTTCAAATTCTTGATTGCCCAGCCTTTGGTCTATTATTGCCCATAATATTGTTCCCTCACCCAGTTTATTTGGTGTGCTTGCCCCTGGCAAAGCATTCAATCTCATTCTAGTCATTCCTCTTGTATGGCCTCCTTTTCTCATGTTCGAGAGGCATAAACTTGATGATAGGTTAAAACACTCTATCACCAGAGATGGCCAAACCACATCAAGAAAAGGGAAAGATCTCTAAAATGCCTTTCATGTTCCAAAAGCATCCATAAGCACTACCTTGTTATTCCCCTTTTGCACTATTTTATTTATTTATTGGTAACTTATAGTAAGTTTTATGTCTTGCACTGTACTGCTGCTACAAAACAACTAATTTCACATCATGTGTCAGTGATAATAAACCTGATTCTGATTCACTTTACAGTTAATTAAACGTTGGAAGTTTCAACTTGAAGGCAGAATACAGTGTTAATGGCAGGATTCTGAGCAATGTGGAGGAACAGAGGGATCTTGGGGTCCAAGTACATAGATCCCTTAAAGTTGCCGCGCAAGTTCTTAGGGTTATTAAGAAGGCGTATGGTGGATAGTCAGAGACTTTTTCCCAGGGCGACATTGGCTCACGCGAAGGGGCATAATTTTAAGGTGATTGGAGGAAACTGCAGGGGGGGATATCAGAGGTAAGCTTTTTTTTACACAGAGAATGCAGAGAGCTCCTGGTTTTCACTATCAACAGGAGTCCATTGATTTAGTACCTCCGATGCAACCCCACACCCACTAGCTTCATTACTTTCTCTCTAGCCAAACTTTCCAAGGTTCCTTGTCCTCACCTTAAGTACACATTTTCTCCAGCATATGCCTGTGTTGGTATCCTCATTTAATCAAGGGGGGGGATTGACTGGATAGAAGCTGAAATGCTGTTTTCCCCTGAGAACTATTACTCTAATAGCTTCAGGACAAATGGTTGGCCATTCAAACTGAGATGAGGAAATTCTACATTCAGAGGGCTGTACATCTTTGAAATCCTATACCATTCCAGACTGTGTGCACTCAACTATTGTTTATTCAACTTGAGCCACGAGATGTTTTTGAGTCAAAATTGGTAAATTGGTTTATTATTGTCACATGTACCGAGGTACAGTGAAAAACTTTGTTTTGCCTGCCGTCCATACAGATCATTTCATCACATCAGTACATTGAGGTAGTACAAGGGAAAACAATGACAGAATGCAGAGTAAGGTGTTACAGTTACAGAGAAAGTGCAGTGCAGGTAGACAATAAGGTGCAAGGTCATAACGAGGACCGTTCAATAGTCTTATAACAGCGGGACAGAAACTGTCCTTGAGCCTGGTGGTACGTGCTTTCAGGCTTTTGTATCTTCTGCCTGATGGAAGAGGGGAGAAGAGAGAATGTCAGGATGGGAGGGGTCTTTGATTATGTCGGCTGCTTTACCGAGGCATCAAGAAAGTGATGAGTGCAGAGTGAGGGAGATGAGGTGCAATTCAGGAACGTCCTTGGCACTGACAGTGTATTAGAAAATCCAAATGACCTCAGATTTTGTTTATACCCTTGAAATCCGAGATTCATCCTAGCCAAAGTCAGCTTCAACTCACCTTTGCCTCCAAATATTAAGTGTTGTTTCAATCTGCTGGATCCTCAGGGAAAGTGTGGCCAGTTTCTGAAACGGAGAGGAAAGAAACCTTTGAATCAAGAAGCTTGGAAAACTTTCACAGGACACAGGAGATTTCCTTAATGTGTCCAAAGACTGACATTTATTAACATCTCATCACATGTAGTAATAACAATGACCTTCTCTTAAAATAATGAACTATTTTACAGTTACAATCAAGAAGGGAATGTGAGGAATGGCCAGCTGATCTGTTCAGAGTCCCAGAGAGCCACAGAAATTGGCCTTTTGGCACAGCAAATTGGTATTGGTTTATTATTGTCACTTGTACTGAGGTACAGCGAAAAACTTGTCTTGCATACCGACCGTACAGGTCAATTCATCACACAGTGCAGTTACATTGAGTTAGTACAGAGTGCATTGAGGTAGTACAGGTAAAAACAATAACAGTACAGAGTAAAGTGTCACAGCTACAGAGAAAGTGCAGTTCAGGTAGACAATAAGGTGCAAGGTCACAACCAGGTAGATTGTGAGGTCAAGAGTCCATCTCATCGTATAATGTTGTTCAATAGTCTTATCACCGTGGGGTAGAAGCTGTCCTTGAGCCTGGTGGTACGTGCCCTCAGGCTCCTGTATCTTCTGCCTGATGGGAGAGGGGAGGAGAGAGAATGTCCCAGGTGGGTGGGGTCTTTGATTATGTTGGCTGCTTCACCGAGGCAGCGAGAGGTGTAGACAGAGTCCATGGAGGGGAGGCTGGTTTCCGTGACGCGCTGCGTCCACAACTGTCTGCAGTTTCTTGCAGTCCTGGGCAGAGCAGTTGCCATACCAAGCCATGATGCATCCAGATAGGATGCTTTCTATGGTGCATCCATAAAAGTTGGTGAGTGTCAAAGGGGACATACCGATTTTCTTAGACTCCTGAGGAAGTAGAGGCACTGGTGAGCTTTCTTGGCCGTGGCGTCTACATGATTGGACCAGGACAGGCTATTGGTGATGTTCACTCCTAGGAACTTGAAAGTCTCAACCCTCTTGACCTCAGCACCATTGATGTAGACAGGTGCATGTACATCGCCCCCTTTCCTGAAGTCAATGACCAGCTCTTTTGTTTTGCTGACATTGAGGGAAAGGTTGTTGTCATGACACCATGTCACTAAGCTCTGTATCTCCTTCCTGTACTCTGACTCATCGTTATTTGAGAGCACTGACCATTCTCACTGCCTCGGTAAAGCAGCCAGAATAATCAAAGACCCCACCCTCCCCGGACATTGTCTCTTCTCGCCCCTTCCATCAGGCAGAAGATACAAAAGCCTGAAAGCACGTACCACCAATCTCGAGCACAGCTTCTATCCTCATGTTATAAGACAACTGAATGATCTCCTAGTACAATAAGATGGACTCTTGACCTCAGAATCTACCTTGTTATGACTTTGCACCTCATTGCCTGCCTGCACTGCACTTCCTCTGTAGCTGTGACACTTTATTCTGCATTCTGTTATTGTTTTACCTTGTACTAAATGCACTGTGTAATGAATTGATCTGTATGAATGGTATGCATGACAAGACCTTCACCGTACCTCAGTACATGTGACAATAATAAACCAATTACAATTTTCATTATCCTCGCCTTATTCTTGGCAACTCCCCCCAGATACCACCATTCACCTAAACACTAGGGGAAATTTAGAGTGGCCCATTAACCTGCAGTCACATGGAGAACATGCAACTCCACACAGAGAGCACAGAAGATCAGGGCTGAACCTGGGTTGCCGGACAGTGGTGCGGCCTGGAGAAATGGGATAAGAAGGTACAGCTTAAAATCATTATTTACCACATGTCAAATTAGGAACTTCAAAAAACAACGAAATATCAAATGAGTAAATTATGCACTGCAGAAAATGCAAAATTAAACACAAGATCATACTGGTGGAAGTAATCTTCAAGGATGCAATCTCTCCGATGCAAAGCAAGAGTTGGTCAAGTACCTCTTCGCAAACTGTTGAGAAACGATTCAAGAACTGAACAGTGTGTGCAATAAACTGGTTCAGAAACGCCACCGTCCTCTTCTGCTGAATGGCTGGGACCTGCAGTGAGGAATTTATTGATGAATCAAACATAATCCTGACGATAGAAAAACACACACACTTGCGTTTATTTCAGAAGGAACAAGGGATGTGAGTGAGGGACAGGGAGCGGCTGAGGGGCAAAGGGGGTTTCCCAGAGACGGGAGGAAGGGAAGGCGCTGTCCTGTCGAGGGGAGGGAGGGAGGGCAGGGAGGGATATAGAGCCAGGGGGAGGAAGTATCGGGCCAGGGTGGGGGTCGTAGGAGGATAACAGGGCAGGGGGGGGATACGGGGGTGTGGGGTGGGGGGAAGAGAGGGGAGAGATATCAGGCCGGGGGCGGGAAGGGCGGGAGGGGAGGGATATCGGGCCGGGGGCGGGATATCGGGCCAGGGTGGGGGGGGGGGGGGGGGGGGGGGGTGGGGGGGGGTGGGGGGTGGGAGGAGAGGGATGTCGGGCCGGCGGCGGGAAGGGGGGGCGGGAGGAGAGGGATGTCGGGCCGGGGGAGGGAGGGGAGGGACATCGGGCCGGGGCGGGGGGGGGGGGGGGGGGAGGGCGGGGGGGCGGGCCGGCGGCGGGGGGGGGAGGCGGGGGGGGGAGGGACATCGGGCCGGGGGCGGGAGGGGGGGGCGGGGGGGAAGGGACATCGGGCCGGGGGCGGGAGGGGGGGGGGGGGGGGGGGGGGGGGGGGGGCATAGGGCCGGT